>NC_136065.1:1054080706-1054508206 GCF_964261635.1 Lissotriton helveticus
ACAAAAACATACTGGATTATACATTGAGAAAATGGCAGATTTTCCTTGGTAAAACGGTTACCGATGATAGACTAATATTTTCAACTCTGGCAAAGATAATAAAAATAGTTATTCACAGAAAATTCCAGGTAATACGATTCTTTACTGATTTGGGATACTTGCTAATCTGTTGCTTTCTATGTTAATTTTATTACAGACACTGTGAAGCACATATAGCAATGAAAGGCCACATGCATATCCTACTTCAATTTCTTCTGAGAGTTTTATGTTAGCCCTCACTTGTGCACTTAGATATGTCGTCATATTCAATGCACATAACCTTCCAAGTTACAACTCTTGGGTCTAACAGGGTCAAATTTGTTTTCTTTCATTGTTGCCCATGTTTGGTGTACGGTACATAGAGTGGCCCACTTCTCTATAATCTGTAAACACACAGGATTATGGTCAGGCTCATTAGGCCTAATTCAGAAACTCCACTTTTTAGTACATTTACAGCTTTTTGGAATTCTTAAACAGCCTTTTTGTAGTAACTTATATTTTTGTGGTGACTTACTTTTTTCAGTAAGTCTAGCACGATACATGGCCAACCACTGGTACTGCAAGACACTCCCATAGAAATAATGGAAGTAAGGACAAAATGAAACTCTATTGGAAATAATGTTATATTAAATAAAAGTTATTAAAATAGTTAAAAATGTAAATATATATAAATGAATGCTGAGAAAATATAGGCTTAGTACATATTTAGTTTTTCAACAACTTATTATTAATTTTAAAGACAATGTCAAAATAAATAGTATTCATTTTACTAACATTCATAGTTACATTATTTTAAATAATTTAATTTAACATTATTTCCTACAGGGTTTTATTTTAAGTCGTTATTCATATTACTTTTATCACCTACCCTTTTAACAATCAGCAATAACGAGTCTAGGTTCTCACACACTGTCAGCATTCTTATCTACTGTACATTAAGCTTAAATGAAGATAATAACAGAGCTATGAAGCAAGAATATCCACAGAAAACAAATGGAAGGAAAAAAAGATGTCAAAAAGTGAGAATTCAGGCATTGAGTCTAAACCAAGGGGGTTATTTACTAAAGTTTTGCATGGGCTCTCACGGGGAGCAAAGCATTGCATTGAATTAAAAAGCCTAGAGGATGGAGTGGAAAATTGTGCAGTGCTATGGCAATGTCCGCGTGACGCTGAGTAAACCTAATGGTAACAATTGCTAATCTTAGATAACAAACTCCTGCAAGAGAGTAGGCGTTGATGTAGAACCTATTAAAAAGTGTACTAAAATTAGAAATCAGTTATGTATTAAAAGTTCAACAAAGTAAGTTAGCAACCATAAAAGACACAGGAGCCTACTAACAAAGGCATTTTGAAGTATGTAAAGGTTTGCTGCTGTAGTACTCTTTTAAGTAGTCATACTCTTTTGAATTGATCTTAAAACATCTAAAATGGGAACAAAATTGGTATTTTTGTGCTCTCTTTGCAGTTTTATTAATAAGGACAGGGACGTTTTGGGATTTATTTATTTAAATGTATGTAAAAGAGTACTCATGTAGTAATTAATACTTCCCATACTCATAAATGCTTTTGCAAATCAGCCACACTGTGTCCTTAAATGTTTCCAAAAATTATTTATGACACTGTTACAGAACTTGTCCTAACCTTTGCACTCAGATTGTAACTCACAAGTTAAGTCTCGACCTCTCCCCCTTGTTAAGCAACCATTACAAAGGCTAGGAAAACATTAGGGAGTCAGGCATATGATGCTACTACAGCACATTGTTACAACTAGTTACATGTTTTGAGGCCCACACGGGATGCTGTATGACCTGCTGCAAAGGCAAATCTGCACATGTAGAACATGTTACGTGCCTTAGGTATGCTGTATCTGGCAGAGATTCTAACTAGTTGTAGATTCCTTACTTTAGAATTATCTCCAGGCATCAGACTGGATTTAGAAATATTTTGCAAGTAGTACCCCTGTGTGCTGATAGGTGGTGTCATTTGGCACCACGTGTCACCGGAGCCGGAAGTGACATGCACGGTTCCTATATAGGCACCACCCCCGTTCGCTGTCAGTTTCTTTTTGTGACTTTCCACGCCAGGAGAGCCGAGCCACGAAGAACACTGACCACTAGTCTGGAAAACTATGGCCCTGAAAGGGGAAAGCCCTGGCCCTAGAAATCTGTTTGCAGAGCGAGGATCATGGGTGGGTCGGTAAGAAATTTGTGGCTAGATAGAGTCTTTACCAGATAAGGCGTTAGCAAAGGTAAGTAAAGTGTTCACCTTATAGAGACTTCTAGCCACAGATTCCTTACCTTATAATAGACTCCCAAGCAATACCTTCCCAGAGGTGGGTCTGCAAAACAATTTCATACCAAAACGTCTTGCAGGACCGCACAAGCAAAGTGCTTATCCCTACGTACCTGAATCCCCAGATAATAGTGCTTTGTAAACGTGTGCAGAGAAGTCTATGTATCTGACAGGCAGATGAACAGGACCAGAGCTCTGCATGACAATGTAGTGCTCACAGCCTTGGCTCTGGTGGAATGAGAAAACAAACCCACAAGGGGTTGCTTTTTGGCCAATGCATAGCAGATCCGAATGCAGAGCACAATCCATTGGGAGATGTTCCGCTTCTGCACAGCGTTTCCTTTCTTCATTCCGACATACCCCACGAAGAATTGGTCACCCACCAGGAACTTTTCATGCAGGTCTTTTTTGGGTCCAGACGGTGAAGTCACTCCTGGCAGAGCATAAAAAGTAGGCAGATTGATGGATTGGCGTATGTTAAAGGGAGTGACCTCTTTCATTAGAAAGAAAGCTCTTGTATGAAGCACCAGTTTGTGTGGGTAGATGTTTAAGTACTGAGGCTTGGATGACAAAGCCTGATGCTTGTTGACCATCCGGGCAGATGTGATAGCCACGAGAAAGGCCGTCCTGATGGTAAGATGCCTCAGAGGAAAATTGTGCAAAGGCTCAAAAGGAGCACACATAAGGAAAGGGAGGGCAAAATTGAGGTCCCACTGAGGCATAATGAAATAAGAAGGTGGGAACAAATATTGCAAACCTTTCAATAGAGGATTTGAAGAGGGACGACTTGTCAAGCAATCACAGAAAAGCTGAAATAGCAGAAAGAGTAGAGCCCTGCTGGGCAACAGTAAGAATGAAGAAAAAAACCTGAAAAGGGGGAATATAGGAGCTTGATCTGTCTTTCTGTACACCATGCCACAAATGTTCCCCAATTGCAGGTGTATACCATCTTATGGAGGGACACCTGGCTGTCAAAATAATGATGAAGACTTTGGGAGGAAGGTCAAAAGCTATCAACTGTTGATTGCTAAGGGGGACTGTCAGGGAAACATGGCGTCTGGAAGCTGAACAGCCGCGGACAAGCTCCTGTTTGATGCGTGCTCTGGGAGCCCCCCTGAGGTCCTGTGAGCATTTCTAGCCGGCTAAATGTTGAAAGTTTATCTCCCTTTTATTTAACTATTGAAATTTGGTTTGCCCTCTTGCATCCTACGTGTTCGGAAAAGTGAGGCGGCTGCTTACATGCTATTAGCGTGATCCCTCACGCGAATGGTGTCGGATCGAAGAAGCAGCACTCCGCTGTTGGAGTTCTCCCTGCCTCGGGCCGTCGGCGCAGCACAGGTGTGGAGGAGGTGGATTCCCTGCCTCCAGTTCCGGCCACTACACGGCAGAGTCAGTCTCCATGATTATGGCAAAGGAGGCACATGGGGCACAGGAAGCGGTAAGCGGCTGGGTCTGAGAGAGCCTGGGACCCGCTGCGAGGTAGGAGAGTGCCGTTTTGAAATTGAGTTTGATGGAAGGCATGCACTAGATGAACTGTCCGGGACCCTGAGACCACATTTGACTGCATTGGGATCGCTGGGACTGTCGGGCTCAGGGTTGGACTCTTTTTGCAGTGCTTTTTTTCCCTCTGCTGCTTGGTTGAATCCGAGTGTTTGGAGAAAGCTGGTGTGGGCAGAACAGTGGGGGGGGGGGGCTCATGGCTATATGGCAGATAATATTAGCGCTCCCTCTAATTTACAACATAGCCTAAAAACAGCAGGCTGTAGGTATTTTATTTATTTATTTATTGATTTATTGCACTTGTATGGCGCAACAGCTACCCTGAGGGTTTCCCTGCGCCTTGGATCTGTGTTACTGAAAAGTAAGCAGGGGGGCAATTATTGATCGAACAGCCATGATTTCACTCCCTTACGGAAACGTAGATAGCAGGGTTCTAACCGTAGTTGGAGAGGGAGTGAGTTCCAGAGTACGGGTGCCATGTAGGCAAAAGAACGACCGCCCATTCGAGCTCTTTTTACCCTGGGAATGATGAATTTCGCCTGGTTCATTGAGCGTAAGTTGCGAGAGGGTAGGTATTTCTGTGCCATCTTACATAGGTACTCCGGGGCTGTCCCTGAGCTGATCTTATACATGTAACAGAGTGCCTTGAACTTTACTCTACTTGCCACTCTCAACCAGTGCAGTTTTTTAAGATGTTCTGTCATACTCGTGCGACCTGGGAGTTTGAGGAGCATTCTGGCCGCAGAGTTCTGAACGACTTGAAGTCGATTCAGAGTACTATTCGTGACCCCTAGGAATAGGACGTTACCATAGTCTAATCTCGAAGTAATTAAGGTCTGTAGGACCGTCCTCTGAGCTCCATCTGGCAATTGCCACAGTATTTTTTCTCAAACATTTGAGGATCAGAAAACATGTGGAGGCAGTTTTGGCTGTGTGCATGCGCATAGACAGCTTATCGTCAATTATTACCCCTAAGTTGCGTGCGGATTGTACCGCAGTCGGGGTAGCGCCCATTTCAACAGGCCAATGGGTCGGGCCCCAAAGATTCTTTTGGTTGCCAAAAATAAGTAACTCTGTTTTATCCCCATTCAACTTTAATATTTTTGAATGGAGCCAGTTAGCCATTCTAAGTAGTCCAGAACGAAGGGGAGAGATGTCAGATTTTTCTGTAGATGTGAGGGAGAACACAAGTTGTGTTTCGTCCGCGTAAGAATAAATGGTAAGGCCCATATCTTCAGCAATTTTTGCTAGGGGAGTGACATGCACATTAAAAAGGAGGGGGCTCAGTACAGAGCCCTGGAACACTCCATAAGGGGAATCATATACTTCAGAGGAATTACTTTTGGAGAAGACCTGATATGTTCGATGCAGGAGAAATTGCTCCAACCATTTCAATGCTTTACCTCTGATTCCAATATCCTTCAGGGACTTGATGAGGGTTGTATGACAGATGATGTCGAATGCGGCACTCAGATCTAAAAGAATGAGTGCCGCCGTGCCTCCAGTATCCAGTTCTTGGCGGATAACCTCAGTGACCCCAAGTAGGGTGGACTCAGTGGAGTGGCCTTTCCTAAAGCCGGATTGGGAATAGTGCAAAAGATTGTTGTCATTGACAAAGTCTGCCAGCTGCCTGTTGACGTGTTTTTCTAAAATCTTAGACATGATCGGCAGCAGAGATACAGGGCGAAAGTTGGAAAACACCTCTGGGTCGCTGTTAGCCTTTTTTAGCAGGGGAACTACCATGGCGTGCTTCCAGTCGTTGGGTATTACAGCTTCCTTCAGGGAGGCATTTAACAGTGCTCTGAGGGCTTCCAAAATAGGAAGATCTAATTGTTTGAGAACATGCGTAGGTAAAGGGTCTTGGGGTGAACCTGATTTTATGCTACTTAATGCAGTACCGAAGGCAAGAGTATCTATTGGTTGCCATGTCCTAATTTCCTGCTTCATGAGAGACTCCTGTAGATCACTAATGATGGGCACAGTGGGGCTGATATCGATAACATCATCGTTAGATGTAAAGTTAGCGTATATAGTGGCTATTTTCTCGTGAAAGAAATTCGCAATACAGTTGCATTGGGTGGGTGACAAGATAGGAGGTTCAGGTTGGGCTGCTGCCCCAGCTAGATTCTTGAGGACCTTAAAGAGAGTCCCTGAGTGATTTTGAGCTCCTAAGATAGTATTTTTAGTAACATTTCCCCTGGTGATTTTACAGGATAAATGATATGCATTAAGTGCTAGCTTGTACTTTTCTTTATTAACAGAGTTGTCGTCTCTTCTCCATTGTCTTTCTAGCTTTTTGCACAGGCTTTTTTCTTCTTTTAGTTTATCCGTAAACCAGGGAGCAGGGGGATTACATGATTTTTGTTTGCTTAAGGTCGGGGGGATGACAGTCAGAGCAGCGTCCGATAGCCAGCTATTAATTCTATTATGGTCCTCCGTTGTGATTTTATCTATATCAAAACCTGGGCTGGATCTGATTAATTGTTCATCGAGATCCTTTATGTGGAGTTTTTGCCATTTTCTGAGCCACACATCTGATTTTTTAAGGTTTCTATGAGAGGGAGCCCAGATGGTAAATTTGCTGAGAAAATGGTCAGACCATACAATTGGTAGTGTAGACTCCCATTTAATACTATCAAAGTTAGCAAATATAGGATCAAGTTAGTGGCCGGCTTGATGTGAGGAGCCGGAGTTCCACAGATGGATATTTAGTGCCTCAAGGTCTGAGAGAAAGTTAGCAATCATAGGGCAGTTAAGGTCTTCTAAATGTAGGTTTAGATCTCCTAAGATGGTGAACATGGAGGCCTCCAACAGGAGAGGTGCTATAAATTCAGGTAGGGCAGCCGCCCATTCCCCTGCTGCCCCCGGGGGGCGATATATCAGGAGTCCTGAGAGTGTGATTTGGGGAGTTAATGTAAGTTTAAAAAGTCCTGCTTCGCAGTTGCCCAGCTTAGTATCTGTCCATTTACATTGAAACAAGTTTTTAAAAATGATACAGATGCCACCACCTCCTTGGTTAGTACGATCTTTTCTAACGATGGAGTAGTTGGGAGGGAGGGCTAGGGCTATGTCTGGCCCGGAACTATTGGTTAACCAAGTCTCCGTGAGAAATAGCGCATCTGGCTTCTGGTCAGTTAAAAGATAAAAAATATTGTCTTTGTGTTTGGGGAGTGATCTACAATTGGTACTAAGGAAGGTGAATTGAGTGTCTTGGTTACTGGGCTCATTTAGATAAGAAAGTGTGACGGCTCCAGATTCACCAGTGATTCCCAATTGGGAGTGCGAAAAGAAATATTTGCATTTCTCACAGCAGCTAGTGGGAATCTCCGGCAGCAGTGTCATACAATTATCATCACGTCTTACCCTAAGTGCTAGCAGGGCATCCCTCGAATAGCTAGGAGCTGTAGGATTTTGAGCAGGGGAGGTGGCCCGTGGTCCCGTCTGGTCGCGGACGGGTGCAGACGGGCCCACCTTTGGCGCGCCAAAGGCGCGCCAAAGGCGCGACGAGCACATGACCGTCTAAAGTAGTGCTTCAACAGGGTAGTTCCCGCCCTCTGACCTCTGACCTGTCGCTGCCCCGCCTTCACTCCCTCCACGTCAAGCGGGACGAACCCGTGGTGGAACGGGGAGCCGGCGAGCAGAACAACGGGCGTCAGTGAGGCGGCTATAAGGTACAGCACGTGTATTTTAAAAAGGCTAAAAGTATCACACAATTACACACAGTTATTAAAAATCCTTCGGTCGATTTAAAATGTCTGCAGGTTCAGTGCAAGAAGCAATGTGCAAATGTGCAAGACGACAATATCATTAATCATACCACCGCTAAGCCCTACAGTGCGACTGATCCAGCGAGTCCCCTGTGAAGCTCAGCACTAAATAGTGCTTCAACAGGGTAGTTCCCGCCCTCGGACCTCTGACCTGTCACTGCCCCGCCTTCACTCCCTCCTCGTCAAGCGGGACGAACCCGTGGTGGAACGGGGAGCCGGCGAGCAGAACAACGGGCGTCAGTGAGGCGGCTATAAGGTACAACACGTGTATTTTAAAAAGGCTAAAAGTATCACACAATTACACACAGTTATTAAAAATCCTTTGATCGATTTAAAATGTCTGCAGGTTCAGTGCAAGAAGCAATGTGCAAATGTGCAAGACGGCAATATCATTAATCATACCACCGCTAAGCCTTACAGTGCGACTGATCCTCAATAAGGTTACTACATTTAGTGTAGACACCTATACAATCCCACGTGTCTCTCCTCCAGTTACTGAGATAAAAGTCACTTCCAGGCAGCGCAAAGGGAGTGCAACGGAGTCAACACCAATAGGGGGTAAAGGAAAGGGAAGGGCCAAGAAGGTCCTATCTGCAAAAATCAGAGTAACTCCCTCCCTGAAGACCTTCTATAAGGTAATATCGACTACTTCTGATAAAAGATCAAACATAAAGATGAATATGGCCTCCTCTAGTGCACAGACTTCCTCGCTGCAAATTCCATCGAGCCATTCCCCCCCTCTGCCATCAGGGCCTCCCTTATATGAAGTGGGAGCAACAGGGTCGACCGGTGTACGGGATGAGCAACTAGTGGTCATACATTCTGATATAGCTAAATCAGACAGGTTTTCCGCCTTTAAAAACCATGAAAATCAAGAGGATAATTTAGACAATGAGCCGGATGCTCTTCCAGATAAGGCTTCAGCCACAGTGGTTGTGTCCCCCCTTGGGCTCTCCTGCCCCATTGGGTCTTCTAGACACTTTAGGCATCTTCGATCCTCTTGGAGGGGCTGTATCCTCCTCTATGGGGGTCGTATCCTTGGCAGATATCTTGATGGCCTTGAGAGATGACATCGGGAAGCGATTCACTATTTCTGAATCTAATCAAGCCGCTATTCAGTCCTCCTGTGAGGCACTGGCCCACAAAGTTGATGATGTGATCCGGAGAACTGAGGTATTGGAACTTGAAATCCCAAAAATTAAGGAAGCCTTGGACAGCTCCTCGGTTGAAGTCGATAAGGTAGTCAAACAGAATAAGGGACTGAAGGAGGACATTGAGCGTCTTGAAAACCACGCTCGCAAAAACAACCTAAGAATCCTAATTGTCCCTGAGGACCTGGAGGGGGGGAATATCAAAAAGTTTATCTCCGTCTTAAAGGACACAATTCTAAAGGATTCCCATGAATTCGACCTAACAATGGATATTCAGCGAGTCCACCGGAACCCATACAAAAGAAATCCTGCTAAATCTAAGCCAAGGAAGATCCTGGTTAATTTCTTAACATACCTCTTAAAAGAGAAAATCCTTTCCTCAGCTTTGAAAACCGGCACAGTTAAATGTAGTTCTTTTTCCAGTCCATTTTCTTTTTCTATCAGATCCGATATATCTCATATCACTGCCACAAAGCAGTGGGAGTTGGGTAAAAGAATGTCGATTTTGACCTCACTGGGGGTTATGGCCCAGTTAAGGTTCCCGGCATCCCTCCGAATCATGTGGAAAAATCATATGTATAATTTACGACAGATTGAGGAGGTGGACGCCCTTATTGAGAAAATCAGAGGGGGGAGTGAGGTATAGATCAGGGAGGTTCTTTTTCTTTCCTTTAGCTTAGTAAAATATTACAATAGTTAAGATGTTTAGCTTGCAGGCTCTCTGGAGAGCCCAGGATTATTGTTGAAATATATGTTTTATTGATAGCATCAAGGGACCTTGCCCAAAGGGCTTATGCCCAGAGGACCAGGGGAGTTTCCCAGGTGTGTAAGGGGGTCACACAGGGATTGCGAGGGGTGGGGGAATGGAGGGGGAGCACGGGCGGGGTTGCATTGGGAGAAAATCAAAAACAATGTCTTCAATCTCAGATTAGCGTCAGAAACTATACCTTCGATAGAATAATGAATGGTGTTTTCTTTTTATCGGACAGATATGATGGTCCAAACAAAAGTTTCAATGACTGGTATAATTAACATCATATCATGGAATGTCAACGGGCTTAGGTACCCACGTAGGCAAAGACTAGTATTAAGATATCTTCAGCAGTCTTCTGCCCAGATTTACCTCCTACAAGAAATCCATCTGAGCAATCTTGAGTGATAAACTGTCTTCCGTAAATATCTGTGGATTGAGCTTTTCTGCTCCTCTTAACAGGTAGTCCATAACAGAGGGGTGGCAATTTTAATTATGTCAGGGGCAAAAGGTACCATCAAGTCAGTATCCTCGGACTATTCAGGGAGATGGATTATAGCACAGATTGAAATAGGGGGGCCGAGTTAACAATAGTTTCATTTTATGGCCCAAATGTCGATGATCCATCATATATTTGTAATATGCAGGCCAAATGAATTGGAAGAGCTACCCCAATAATTATCGGGGGAGATTTTAATGTTCTTCTCAACCCCCTGAATGACGGGTCTAACCATAGCCAATATGTTGGTGCCCCGCGCGTTCGTCGCGCAATGATCATTATGCTCCATGATCTTGGGCTGGCTGATGTCTGGAGGGCTAAAGAGGGAGATAAATCAGGCTTCACCTTCTTTAGCAAAAAATACGGCCACTCTTTGAGAATTGACTATGTTTTAACCGATAGGCTAGGTTTAGGGAAGGTTGGTAATATTTCTATCTTGCCAAGTATTCTTTCCGACCACGCCCCCATTTCCTTCTCCTATTTAGGAGGTAAACAAAACCCCAGAACTAGATGGACCCTGAAGAGGGCAATTCTCCTGGATCCTGATATAACTAGTGGGATTAAAGCCGACACTGTAGACTTTTTTACTCTTAACATTGGTTCGACCTCATTAGATTTTCTTTTTGATGCCTATAAGGCAAATCTTCGGGGGCATCTTCATAGCTTGATCTGCTCTAAAAATAGGGCAGAGTCTCTAGAGTTTCGGGAGCATAAAAGGCAGATAGGGTCATTATAGGCAGAGAGGATATGTATCACCCAGTCATCAACTGAAGAATTGACGAGAATTAATAAGAACCTTGATTGTCTACGTCAGGAGTATAGGGAAAAACTTGAATTAAAAACTAAAGCCCAGTGGTCTGCCCAGAATATGCAGCACTTTGAATATGGCGAAAAGGCAGGGGCTCTCCTCGCATGGAAGACAGGGGCAGAATGTGCCAAGAATAACATAAATGAGCTAGTTATAAACGAGAAGGGAGAAACTTCATGTTAACATGAAGATATGCAGAAGCGTCTCCTTTCTCTGTTCTCGGACCTATATAGAGAAGAGATTTCCCCTAGTGTTGAGAACATTTAAAATTGGCTGCAATCTAAAGAACTTCCAGTTTTAACTAAGGCCAGCCAAGCCGCTTTCGATGCCCATATTACAGAGAGCGAAATATTAACTCATATTATAAAGCTTAAGAATAATAAGGCTGCCGGGACTGATGCCCTCCCAGGGGAAGTATACAAAATTCTTCAGGATGAACTGGTTTCAAGGTTATGTGAACTTTTTAATTATGTCTATAGTGTAGAGGGTAAAGTCCCTAAATCGTGGAAGGACGCAACGATCGTCCTTATCCTAAAACCAGGAAAAGATCCCCTCAAAGCCGACTCATATAGACCAATCTCCCTGCTCAACGCCGACTATAAAATCTTTATGAGTGTTTTGGCAGGGAGATTGGTCAAGTTGGTTCCTCAGTTGGTCAATATGGACCAAAAGGCATTCATCCCTGGGAGGTTCATTCAGGACTAGACCCTGCAGTTGATAGGCAGTATCGACCTGGCTGTGACACGGTCGATGCCCTTGGCTGTGGCAGCATTTGACGCGGCTAAGGCATTCGACCGTGTCTGCTGGGTCTTCTTGTGGGAGGTATTAAAAATAATGGGATTAGGTCCAGTCTTTATACGGACGCTGATTAATTGCTATCAGGGGGCCTTGGCGGTGATCTTACTGAACGGGTTGTTGACATCGAGTTTTAGTATTTCAAGGGGAACGAGGCAGGGTTGCCCCATCTCACCCTTTCTTTTCGACCTATATATAGAGCCTCTCGCCCAAGCAATTAGACTGGATTAATCGATTCTCCCGTTGAGTTTTCATAGGTACAGTAGCAAGCTGTCCCTATATGCGGATGACCTGCTGTTGTACACAAACAAACCCACTGAGGTCCTCCCTAGAGTAGAAGTCCTTCTCGAAGAATTTGGCTCTTATTCAGGGTATCTTGCAAATTCCTCTAAGACTGATGTGATGACCTGGATTGTTGATAATTGGCCGGAAAAATTAAGCATTGAATTCAGATATCTAGGAATAACAATAGTAAATAACCTAGATGATATCCCCACGATCAATCTAAAGAGGGTGTTTAAGGAGATTGATCAACTCTTTTTCAGATGGGCAAACCTGCCTCTTACAATATATGGTTGGGTAAATTTGGTAAAAATGGTAATCCTGCCAAAGTTGACCTACCTTTTTAGCACCATTTCCCTTGAGTTTCCACATAGAGAAATAAGCAGAATACAAAGTAAAATTGGCAGTTTCATCTGGGGCAATAAAACGGCCCGGCTTTCTTGGAAGAAATTAAGGCGAAGGCTTCAGAAAGGGGGGTCTGCCCCTTCCAGATATACTTTGGTATTCATTTGCTTTTCAGTTTAAAAACATTCAGGTTTTACTTTGCACGGCGGAGGGTTCTAATTGGGGGGAGATTGTGAATGAAATGGTTGCTATCGAGGGTGGTGAAGAGGGCTTCCTTTACAAGTTTGGTGCGCCAGATTCTTTAAAAAGATCCGCCTGAAAGTTTTAAAAGCAGCCTTGAATTTGTGGTAGAGGATCAGGAGAATATGGGGGATAGGCTACTACTCTGATTTTTCTCCCATTTGGGACTCACCAGGGCTACCTGCTTGCTTAGAAGATAGCTTGGCACTGCCCATTAGGAGAGCCGGTATTCGGGTTTGGTCTGATCTTGTTTCCACAGATGGGGTTCTTCCCTGGGAGGTTCTAAGGTTGAACATTGGAGACTCCTTTTCTAGATTTAAATATCTGCAACTAGCCTCCTGGTATACTGCAGAGAAAGCCTCCATAGGCGGGAACTGGGAAATTGAGCTTCAATGCCAGAATACATACCTTATAAAAAAGTAAGTCGGGCTCTGGTACAAGCAGCTGCAGGAAGCTGAAGACGCAGTTCTCCCCCCACATCCTCTTTCCAGTTGCTATACAGGTCGGTTAAACCTGCCTCGCTAAAACAGAACCACTTCTATGTAATGAATAGGCTATATTATACCCCCAAGAAAATAACTAAATGTGCCCCCCTTTCCTCTTCAAAGTGCCCTAGGTGTGATTTTCCTTCGGCCGATGATTTTTAATGTGCTGTTTTGAAAGAGTACTGGCAAAATGTGGAATGTGCTCTTGGTGCTATTTTTCAGGTCAATCTCAAACTGAATACTTCATTGGTAATATTTGGAGTCGATAACAACTTGACGGCCTTATGGTCAGCATCACAAAAAGGCCTGTTAATGTATTTGATCCTTATTGCCCGGAGGGAGATCTGTAGGTTATGGAAGGATTCTGTGCCTCCGTTGTATGAGAACTGGCTGAGGGCCGCACTGGGTATGGCCCGAATGGACATGGGACATTGGATTTGGAATAATGATGTGTGTAATATCTGGTTACAGCTTCTAGCATGGGGCAAGGAAATGAGGCTGATCTAAAGCCTCTAAGTCCAATGATTATACCAAGTTTCATACAAAGAAGCTGGTCTGGCCTACAGCTAATGCAATAGCAGAAACCCCGGGTGCTCAAGGTCGAAGGTTTGTTTCTCGCTTACATTTGCAGAAGCTATATGGTAAGATGAGGACGAAAAAAAAAGCTGTCAACTGTTGAAGCTTAATCTCTGCGTAAGAAGGCAAAGAGTGGACAGGTTTGGGTGGAGGGCCCTCCCTTACTGCTGTGATAGATCATTCTGAAGAGGCTGCCTGATTGGAAGACCAATGGCGATGCTCAACATATCAGAATACTAGACTCTACGTACCCAGTCAGGAGCCACAAGAATGACTTGGGGTCGGTCATTCCTGATCTTCTAGAAAAATCTGGGCAGGAGTGACATGGGCTAAAAGGTGCACCGGAAGCCTTAAGTCCGCTCAAGACAAACATTGTATCAGAGCCACCTTGGGAACTCCAGCACGCAGAACTGCTGAAATTGTGCGTTCTTGATGGTGGTGAGTAGTTCTAATCAAGGCTCTCCACACTGCAGAAAGAGACCTTGCACCACCTCCGGATGGAGATTCCATTTGTGATCAACTAGGCATCTTTGGCTGAGTTTGTCTTCCCTATCATTCAGAGATGCCACGTGTTGAACCATCAGGGATATGTCCTGATGTTCCAAACATGTCCAGAGAAAAAGTGCCTCTTGATATTTTATTTATTTATCTAGTATTTATTTATAACGTTTTATATAGCGTGAACATGACTTGTAAGGGTATCAGAGCACTTTACAGGTGATACGAAGTAATAAACAAGAGAAACAGCCACATACATGAGGGAACAAACTGTGTAAAATAACAAATTGAGGAAAGCAACCTCCAAAGTACATGTCAAAGGCACTATAGACATGATTAAAACAAGCATTTACAATGCAACGGTTTCGCCTTTGTAAAAGTTAGAGCTATTGGCATTGTAAATGACAAATTTTGTATTTATGTGTTGGTTTTGAAAACAGATAAATAAATGGCATTGTCATTTACAATGCCAATAGCTTAATCTCTCACAAATGCGAGACCTATTGCATTTGCACACACACACACACATACACACACGCGCAGGAGGCAAGCATGACTGACAACATGGGCGCGCAGGAGGCAAGCATGACTGACAACATGGGCACGCAGGAGGCAAGCAGGACTGACAACATGGGCGCGTAGGAGGCAAGCATGACTGACAACATGGGCGTAGCCGTGGCTCATGACGAGCTGACTTCGTCATGAGCACCGGGGCACTGTACGCGCCCGCCCCACAACACAGCGGGGGGAACAGCCCCGCACCGAAGGTGTTAAGAAGTGCTTGTCTGATATGACAATAAGGGAGAGTAGTGCTGTAGCAAATTGTCACTACTGGCTGTTCACGTGATATTATGCAATATAGCATTTGTGTAGCTCTCAGTACCCCTCTTGTGGCATTGTAGCATTCAAAGTGTCCCGAGTGGGTGCAGGCAGAACTCTGGATCTGTATTTCTTGTTATAGAAGGTCTTGTGTTGGAAGAGTTGGGTGTGGTGCGTGGGGTCTCGACACATGGTCATTTATAGTATTGCAACCCTGTGAGAAGATTAGCAGCTCATCCTGCACAGCACACAAGAGCTTGACAGCACCTGACATCAGTGTATGTATAATAAATTGTAAAAATTAATATAAATTGCAAAAAATACATAATTGTGATCCACCCTGGTACCTCTCTGTGACGAAACTCTCTGCCAAGCATGATTCTTCGCACTATCACCCCTCACTTCCACACACCTACTTCAACCTCTTTTGTCATACCCCAGTAGCACATAGACTCTTGGTGAAATACTACCATTTCAGAAAAGACCACTCCATCCGCAGCACTCTTTGCTCTCATTCCAGTTTACGCTTCCTATCTTTGCATGCCCATACTGTGCAGTACACATAACCAACCTAACATAATAAGATCGCAGTGAAAAGTGAAACATCACTTAAAGACAACATGTACACTCCCTTCCGTACTTTTTCTCTCAAAAAGAGAGCTCCTGTACCTACTTCGTCTCCTGCGGTCGGTTCACCAGATTGCCGTCTGCCACACCTGCTTCCAGTTCTTGCTGTGTGTAAGGCCCAGGTTCACTACTCACGGCCTCTGGTGGCTCGTACGTAGCACAAGTCGAACCAAGACCATATCCAGTGGGCAGGTCATCTCCAAAACAATCTTTCCATGGAATTGTCCCAAATACCTTTAGGGGTGCGCACGCCTTTATTGTTTCGAACTTGGTGTTCCAATCAATTTTTTAATACAGATGGCACAACTTTTCCATCTTGGTTTGTCCACACTCTTTTTCTGTTGTCGGTACACGTTTCAAGTAAAGATCTGCTGTGCTCTCTTAAGACCTTTTTGTTGTGACTCCTCTTTTCTTTTGAGGTGAACAAACTGTGTTATACACCCAACTATTAGATTTAGGTGAATTGTGTATTTTTATCACCTTTTCAATGGTGACAAATGATCTTACTCTCACCTTTTCTTGTGAATTTGATATCCATGCACCTGCTCAGTTATGGTGAATTGAGTCGTTCAAAAGCCACTATGGATATGATCAATTCTGTTGTCCACTGATCTTCTGAAATGAGGCAAATCCTGTCATACGCACCTTTCTGAGGACTGCTAATTCTGTTGCCAAGACACCCTAATGATTTTTGCAAAATCTATAGTCCAAAAATGTTTGCGACTATGGTGAATCCTGGCATCGACACACCTTTTCATTTGTGGCCAGTCGTTCTGGTCACCAATATTTTTGCTTAGTCCAGTTCAGCAACACATCCTGCTTCCAGTCACTCCTGCCCACTGCACACATTTCGGCTTATTGCAATTCCACAGTTACTTTGTTGGTTACAGACCTCACTTGACACCATTTCACTTGCAATGAATCCTAGTACCCACACACCCTCAATAACTTCAACCCTACACACATTTTTGTTTGCAATTAATCCTACCTTCTGCTAATCTTTCCGCATTCCACAGTTCCAAACGTTTTCGCTTGTGAAAAATCCTACTTGTTGCAGACCTTTATGCTCGAGGTGAGTCCTACTTTCTCGACAAACCCACTCTTGAAATATATCTTCTCCGTGACTCTCGTCACTTGCAGCAAATCCTACCATTTGTGGTAAATCCGACAGTCCTCGGATGTTACAGCTTCGCTTCGATCCCATAGATGTTTTTCATGCCATAAATCCTGCATTCCGCGTATCTCTCAGCTGCGTACAATTGTGTTCTGTCACACTCGCATGCACTTTTCCCTTCGAGCAGAGTGCCCCCGCGTCCTGCCGCTTAATTTGTAAAATATGAAGTACAGGTGCTCAAATGTTTGTTGGAGGGCACACCTACTTTTTTCGGCTCCACCCATTTCCTCCACTGGCCCCACCCCCTCCACTGGCTCCACCCACATCCTCAACTGGCACGGCTAAATGTCAGATGTAATACTCGATTGATCTGAATTTCAGCAAGGGATGATCATGCATCATCATCACCCACAGTAGGAGGTTCTAATTTCCTGTCTGTGCCATCCAGAGCAGCAAGACAGGATTATGTCACTGGCCCAGGATGCCGGCGTGACGCGTCGTGTCTGTGAACTTATTATGTAGGCGAAACATCATTCTGAAAAGGAAACCTGATCAGTAGACTGACTGATCCAGTCAGATAATACATTCCTTCCCATCCCAAGGCTTTCCATTCAGTTATTCAATTGTTCATAGGCACAGGCCAGAGGCAGCAGATTGCATTAATGTGCACCAGCAGTGATAGGCAATTTAGGATTTGCATTTCAACAGATCGGACAGAGCCAGAGGGATATTTCTTTTTGTAGCAGTCGGTTGGTGAAAATGTCTTTTAATGCACTTTTGAATTGTTGCAAATTGTGCTGCACAATTGCCATTACTGCCTCAAATCGATGTAATTTGGCCCCACGATTTAGCCGCTGCCTGCTTAGGTCTCGTGACACCTGAACTGCGGTCTGTGGCCGAGAAGTGAGCATGTACTGGAGTATGGCCTGCAGCTTGTCAAAAGAGGCTATGAGCTCCACTGCAAAGACAGACATGTAGCCACAGAATGCATTCTCCTGGATCTTCATACAGAAAGAAACTCAAAGGAACAACAGTTGCTGTTGCACCAGTACTGTTTCTGTGCTGCATGCATAAACATAGATATTCCATCCATGCTAAGTCGCATGCTTGCAAACTTTTTTTTGCAAGAAGTGGTTTTAGAACGGACTGCGTCGTCGTGCATGCAAAAGGTTTCAACTTTAAAGCCTGAGCCACTGCCAGTGAGCCTGAGGATTCAATCTGTAATATGCAGTACTTGGAATATGGCCAGTCAGGAGGGCTGGGCCTGGGTATTATAGGATGCTATTCAGAATCCCCAATGCATGCGTCAATCCCCAATGCAATGCACACGTCATTTTTTCCTCCTGTAATGCACCGTTTGCTAGCTCTAGTATTTTGTTGGTTCACGATTGTCACTTTTGTAATGCACCGTTTGCTAGCTCTAGTATTTTGTTGGTTCACGATTGTCACTTTTGTAATGCACCGTTTGCTACCTCTAGTATTTTGTTGGTTCACGATTGTCACTTTTGTAATGCACCGTTTGCTAGCTCTAATATTTTGTTGGTTCACGATTGTCACTTTTGTAATGCACCGTTTGCTAGCTCTAGTATTTTGTTGGTTCACGATTGTCACTTTTGTAATGCACCGTTTGCTAGCTCTAGTATTTTGTTGGTTCACGATTGTCACTTTTGTAATGCACCGTTTGCTAGCTCTAGTATTTTGTTGGTTCACGATTGTCACTTTTGTAATGCACCGTTTGCTACCTCTAGTATTTTGTTGGTTCACGATTGTCACTTTTGTAATGCACCGTTTGCTAGCTCTAGTATTTTGTTGGTTCACGATTGTCACTTTTGTAATGCACCGTTTGCTAGCTCTAGTATTTTGTTGGTTCACGATTGTCACTTTTGTAATGCACCGTTTGCTAGCTCTAGTATTTTGTTGGTTCACGATTGTCACTTTTGTAATGCACCGTTTGCTAGCTCTAGTATTTTGTTGGTTCACGATTGTCACTTTTGTAATGCACCGTTTGCTACCTCTTGTATTTTGTTGGCTCACGATTGTCATTATTGCTTCATTTAATGTAACGTTTGCTTTTGTATTTTGTTCACTTGTAATGTTCTCATGTATCAGTTCTGTTCCTATTTTGAAGCGCTCTGACACCTTCGGGTAAAGTGTGCGCTATATAAAAACGCACAAATAAAATAAAATAAAATAAATTTAAGTTTTTCAGACTGGCCTCTGTGCACTGTTGCCCTCACAAACAATTGTAAAATCTTCTCAAATTAACTACTAGCATTCGTACTAATAAACTCAAAATCATGTAAAATAACAATCACTAAACAATACATTATTCAATCATCAAAGAATGTCCTTGTAACATATACACTAAGGGCAAACTAAAGTAGCTTGGAGGCTGCTGAGTGGGGGCTCGGTGGTTTGCTCTCCCTGCAGTCCTGGGCATTGTCTGCTAGATTCTCTACCCTGAGCCCAAAAGGACTATGGTGTTGTACCTTGACGATAACTGTAAGTGAGACCCTCAGCGATGCTTTGAAAGTGGTAAAATTGTTGGGGATACTGACTTGGAGGTGTGGACAGACAGAGAGCACCCAGTTGCAGTACTCCCTTTGAATCCCTGAAGGCAAGAACATTTATGATGGCTATTCTCCTAATAAATATCTCAATGGTAAGTAAAACCTTTTTGCATGGCTGCTTTCAACAAGGTTCAGAAGGCTTTGAATGTTTGCAACACTAAGTAAATTAATATGAAAATACCATTTTGATGGTTTGCTATGAACGCCGTTGAAAAAATTGAAACAGGCTTACATTTGTTTTGATGACAACATTTTCAGCCACAGATCTTGTGTCATGCTAATTTATTAAGTGTGCATCAGCAAATAATTTTTGGCTCTGTCAGACGAACACCTCATTTTAACCAGACTGAAAAAATGCCAAGTTAAAACTTAATAATAAGGTTTTCAACATAAAAAAGGCAGACTAGCATTATAATGCCATATGCTTCTGAAATAAATTAATTAATTTGTGCGCGGGGGTGCACCATGTTTGGAAAAGTCAATGCAGAGTCTCAGAGAGCCATGGGCTGGCCTGGGCGGGCAGGGCTTTTTAACTTACTTCCAATTCTTATTCTGGCTGGTCTATGCCTGCCCAGGCTCAGGCTGCGCTGTCCTGACCCTGCCCTCAGGCTCAACCACGTCGTCCTCGGGCGGGGTGGGGCTGAACGAACGACGATGGCTCGTGCTGCGCTGCTGCAGTGGTTATGCTGGGCCCTGGGGTGTGGCAATGTGAAATAAATCTGCCTACGCTGCCTGAATCTCCCCTGATTTGGGGGCTCACTCGCAGATCAGGGCAGGCTAAGGCTAAGTCACAGTGACTGAGAAGGGTCACAGTCCCAAGTTGCACTGTTAAGCACTGGTCCGTGACTCACTCGGGAGATTGGAGACAGAGATGTGAAAAACACGCTGGGGCTGCACCGTACAGTACAGGGTAAATTAAATATATATATATCTATCATCGTGCAATTTGTGACATGCCTGTAGACCCGGCCCTAATAATTAAGTGCCGGTGCTAAGCACCGGCACAAATTAAGCACTGCAGGCGTTCCCTCCGCACACTTCTGCACTTGTGGAGAACGCTGATGTCTGAGCACCTTTCACTTCTGGAAAATCTTACCGCCAACACGACGTTCTGCTCGCAGCAAATGTTGATTTCTTGGCGTCTCTCTTGCAAGAAAGGTTAATGTCTGCACACCTCTCTGCTTGCTTCAAATTATGCTGTCTGCACGCTTTCCACGTGCGTGAAATCCTTCTCTAGCCCCATCTGACCACTCTTGTGGAGTCTCGCTCCGCACACCTTTCCTCTCCCGGAGATTGCTACTGTCCACGCAAGAAACGCACCCTTCCGCTGGATGAGATTCTTACATTCACGCACCTTTCGTCAGGCGGAGATTCCTATCCTTCCTCACACCTTGTTTCTTCCTGTCCTAGACCTTGCTTCTTCCCGTCCTCACACCTTGCTTCTTGCCGCGCACACCTTCCTTCCCGCGTGCAGTCCTCCTGCCTCCCAAGGATGCGCCTCTCCAGCTGGCATCGGCGGCCGCCTCGGCTGGGCGTGCGCTGGGTGATGGCGCAGGGTACACACACGCGCCAGCAGGGCCGGTGTTAATGACCGACCTAAGATATTGAATTTTAACGAGAGAAGCAAGTGTCGAAAGTTAGTTAACAAAAGGTTCGGCCGCGAAACCGAAACCACGGTTGTAGCGCAGGGAGACGCCGTCGCCGTGCTCGTGCACGTTGGCTGTCCCTGCGCTAGCTGTGAGGAGAAGACACGCCGGAAGATACGCAGAGCCCAGGTATGGGATGTGTGTGTGTGAGAGCGGCGGCGGCGGCAGGGGGGGGGGGGGTATTTCTATGTGTGTGTGACTGTGTGTATGCACGGCAGTGGGGGGGTGGGGGGGTCTGTATGTGTGTATGTGAGTGCATGTGTGTGCCTGCTTCCAAGGAGCCATGGGAGACAGGAAGAGCGCGCGACCTGATCCCAGTTCGGAAGGTTGCTCGTGCACATCACTTGTCTCCTGTCTCCCTTGACTCATTGAAAGGCGAAATGATCACAATAGGTTTCGCTGCGACGATCGCTTCGCGATCGATTGCAGGGCGAAACCTAAAAACGAGTAATAATCATGGGTGAATATCAAGAGACAAAAAGTATGACCTAGAACAGAAATCTGTTCATAAGTAGTGTTTTAACTTATTTTTTGAAAGATGCAGTAGAAGGGATCAGTCTGATTTCTGGAGACAGGGAGTTCCAGATTTTGGGGAAAATACCCAAGAAGACTTTGTTGCAAGTTTTCTTATTGCACAATATCTGTGGTTTTAGCAACAAGGTTCTGGTGTTTCTAGAGGCTGTGCAACCACCAGATAATTTTTTTGCCAAGTACCTTGGTGTGTTGCAGTGTAAAGTTTTGTGGGTCAGGCAAGCGATTTTTTGTTGTATTCTTGCCTCATACGCGAACAAGTTCAAGGATTTTAGATAAGGGGAGATGAGTCTAGCAGCAGCATTAAAAGATGCCCTTAGAGGTGGCAACTTGGATCTAGGAAGGCCACAAAAGGTTGCACTTCCATAGCCAACCTGGGCATAACTACTTCTTGGATCACTGATTTGAAGTCATCATGGAGGAGGAAAGGTTTTAATTTCCTTAAAATGTTCATTTGATAATTTGCTCCTTTGGTGGCAGTACGGATGTGCTCTTGCATGTTCATGTACATGTTAAGTTTTAATCCCAGAGATCTTGTAGTATCTATTATGTGTGGTGAGCAGTTGAGGACAGTAAGATGCTTCATCCATAGAACCATCTTAAGTTTGTGATTGGGTGGGTAGATAAGGAGGAGTTCCATTATGATGGCATTTAGTTTGAGATAGCTGCACGTTAGTCAGTTTTGAGTATTTTGTAGAAAAGTCTGAGGTCTTCAGATTTTCAAGTACAATTGGGTGTCATACACATACATGTGATAATGAATGTTATAGAATTTCAAGGTTTCTGCTAGAGACTTCATGAATAGATTGAAGAGAGTAGGTGAGCGAGAGGATCCCTGTGGGTGACCAATGTGACATTTGACAGGGACTGATTAACCCGCCTAGACTATTGTAACACTTTGTATATAGGAGTGGACAAACGCCAGCTGTCTAAACTTCAATCCCTACAGAATGCGGCAGCATGTACCCTGCTAAACATTCCAAAATATAGTCACATCTCTGGCACCATTACAAATGTGCATTGGCTTCCAGTTAAACAGCGAATTGAGTTTAAAGCACTATGCTTGGTTCATAAAGCCCTATATGGGGGGGTCTAACAACTACCATAAATTATTCCAATGATATAGCCCCCGCCGGATGTTAAGATCTTCCAATAAATCTCTTGTCCACGTCCCTAGAGTCAAGAAGACCAGATGGGGAGGCAGATGTCTCTCATTTTTGGCATCTAAGCTTTGGAATGAACTCCCACCCAATATTAGGTTTTTATCATCCAGATCGCAGTTTAGGAGCCAGTTTAAAACCCAGCTTTTCCCTCCCCAATAGCGACCAAGCGCCTCCTGACTTCTGTACCTTCTTGCTTTTCTAGCGCCAAGACGCCTTGGCATTCGCACGCTTTATAAGCCCTTACTTACTTCCTTACTAACATTGACTCTTTGAGTTATGTTGTGGAGAAGCAAGGTAAACCAGTTTAGGATGGACCCTGAAATTGCCCGTTCAAGTAAATAAATCTAGAAGGATTAGAAGGCCTGATTCATTCTGATCCAGCATTTTTAGCATCTGCGTGAGCGCTGATTCAGTGCTGTGGCCTTGACAGAAGTTGGATTGGAATTGCTCTAGAAGTTCAAATTGTTCTATGTGATTGCAAAGTTGGACCTGGACAAATCTTTCAAGGAGCTTCGCCAAAGTGGGAATGTTGGAGATTGGTCAGATGTTGTTAAGATCCGAGCCATCTGCAGTTTGTTTTTCAGGATGGGGGTTACCTGCCCTACTTTTAGGCAGTCCAGGATAGCGCCTTGGTGCAGCACAGAATTTCCTATGTTGGTCCAAATTGAGAGTATAGTTGATTTGATCTCCTTAAAGATATCCGGTGCTAACGGGTCGATGAAGTCGTTTGAAGGTGTCAATGCTGTAAGAATGTTGCAAAATGCTACTTTCATTTAAGGTTGTGAATGTATGGCAAGAAGCATTATATTTGGGGGGGTGCCCTAGGAGAACAGAAGGTTCAGCTATCAGTGAAGGAGGCAGGTTGATATCTGGGATAACCGGCAAGAGTTGCCTTGCTGTCTGCTGATCATTTTTGAACTTTTCTGATTTGCCCAGCAAAAAGGAGGCAAAATACTCGCAGTTTGGAAGCACGTTGGACCCATAGTAGGAAGGATTAGGTTGATGATAATATTGTTGTTTGACAAGTTCACAATGTTTTTTAGGATGGTTTCTAGCTAGATCTAGTTCGGTTCTAAAGAAATTAGCTTTTGAAATTCTGATTTGTTTATTACAGTTGTTCCTCACCGATCTTAAGCGTTTTAAGTGATTAATGGATGGCAAGAATGTCCACGCTCGTTCAGCTAGTCTGAGATTGCATCTTTCTGCATTAAGGCTGTCATTGAAACAAGATTTAGAGTCTTTCGTGGACATTCTTATAGTTGTAGGGGCGTAATCTAGTCCAGTATGTTCAAAATGGAAGTATTGTAGTGATCTGTAAGGTTGTGGACATCTTCCATGCCCACCTGGGGTAGCAGGATGTTGTTACTGAGTGCAGTCAGATCATTATGGTTTATGCTCCGCAAATCTCTTTTCCAATGTTTAGGTGTCTTTAGTTGAGCCTTTTTAGAACTCACAGCATCTGTGATACAGTGGTGATCTGTCCAATCGCAAGAGAGGATAGATTCTAAATTAATGTTGTCCATTTTTGCAATGATTAAGTCGAAGGTCTCACCCTTATTGTGTGCAGGACTGTCACAAATGTGGGTCAGTTCAAGGTCTGATAGAAAGGCTTTAAAGCTGTTCACTGCCTGGTCATTCAAGTCCTTCCAGTGTAGGTTTAAGTCCCCAAGGTATATTCGGGTAGCTTGATGATCAGCTTTGGTTGTGATGGCTTCCATGATTTGTTCAATGAAAGTTAGGTTGTCTCCTGGTGGATGGTAGATCATGTGAAGTTAGCAGCTGAATCTGCTGTTGCTACCAATATCAATGTATAGATATTTGCAAACGGAAACCGCAACAGTTTGTGACTGTTTCACACAGAGTATGTTACTGTAGATGCAGGCGACCCCACCTCCGGGTCTGTTAGTTCTATCTAGTCTGGTGATGTGATGACTAGGGGGGACTAGTAAGATCCCAGCAGATGAGCTGAAACCACTGCCATCACCTTGGTGAATGGGTATTGGTAATGCAAAAAAGGTGCACAGCAAGCTGACAGTGCTTGTCACCCACAGTGAAACGCAGGTAACTCCTGTGGACAAGCAGGACAGGAATGTTGAAAAATGCGTCCTGTAAGTTCAACACTACCATCCAGTCTCCCAGTTCTAGGGCAAACAAGACCTGAGCAAGTGTGAACATTTTGAACTTCTCCTTCTTGAGGAAGAAATTGAAAAGGCACAAGTCTAGGATAGGAGGAAGGCCTCCGTTGTTCTTGGGCACCAGAAAGTGGCTGGAAAAGGCAACCACAACCTACTTCTGGTGTCGGCACCCCCTCTATGGTTAGCTGGCCAAGAGAGCTGCCACTTCCTGGTGTCGAAAGTATAGGTGGTCCTCCGTAATTCTGTCGTAAGTAGGTGCATGGAGAGAGGGTAGTCTTGAAGGGGAGGGAGTAGCCCCTTTGGATGATCTGCAAAACCCACCTATCTCATATTATAGACCACCAGTGGGGCAGGTGATGGCCGATTCATGGGAGCCCTTAATGATAAGAGGGCAGACTATTATGGTATGGAAGCTGCGGCAGCCGGGGGAGTGGGGGGTTGACCCAACCTCGGACTGCCCGACCCACATGGTCTGTGGGTGCCATGTCCTCAGCCATGCAGAAGCTAAGAAGCTTGAGCACCGTTGTGGCTAGGAGGGTGTAGACACTGCAGGGAGCCCCTTCTGTGCCCATGAAATGAGCCAAAGGCGGTTTGGTGATGACAAGGGGCCACAGAAAGGCCCAAGGACCTAGCCGTAGCCGTGCTGTCCTTAAAGCGCTCTAGTGCTGAATCTGCAGTGTCTCCAAAGAGACGGGAATATCAAAGGGCATGTCTATCAGCAATGTTTGGACAATCCCTGAAAAGCCAGTCATCCTAAACCAGACGTAGCACCATAAGGCCCCTGTCGGTGAACCTGCCCTCTCCAATGAGTCAGTGGTTTCCAGTCCACATTGGATCAATAACTTAGCTGTGACTCTCCTGTCTGCAAGCGCCTGGGAGAGTATGGCTCCATTGACAGCACTTGCGCAACCATATCCCACAGAGCCTGTGAATAGTGGCCCAAAAGGCATGTGGTGTTCACAGACCACAGTGCCAGGCTGGTGAAAGACAATATCTTCTAACCCAAGTTGTCCAGCGTCTTGGATTCCCAACCCGGTGGTGCGGTTGGGGATACACCAGGATTTATGTGGGAAGTGAAGGCTTGGACTAGCCTCTCCAGGGTAGGGTGCTGTGTGAGGAAGTTGGGGTCCCCTGTGGCAGGGCGGTGGTGGCAGGCAATCATCCTGTTCACAGGAGCCCTTGTGTTGGGCTTGGACCAAGTTCCAAACAGGATGTCAGTAAGAGCTCCCTTTGAACAGGAGAAGCGGTTCTGAGGGGGACACTCCAGATTGAAGCACTTCTGTCAAGATGTTTGCCTTGACTGCCGCTGAGGGCAAGCTAAAGTCCAGGACATCTGCCGCACTCCAAACCACCATTGCAAATAATGTTCCCTCCTCCATAGCCATAGTAGGAGGCGAAAGCATGCCAGTATGTGGAGAGGTTTCCAGTCTGCTGGAATCCCCCTCATCCTCACACCAGACCATGCTTGTCTCATAAGGCTGGTATTCTTCAGGGCCCAGTGGCTCCTCCCACTTCTTCCTGATTCCTAGCCTATTATAATAGGGCTCAGGCACTGGCTTGGAAGGAATGGCTCCAATCATCGCCGCAGGCGGCATCGGACAACGCTCCTCCGGATCCATGTCTGAGTTGGGAATTAGAATGGGGACAGCGTCAGAGGCACCGGGAGCGTCGACATCTGAATCGCTGCCTGGGAAGGTCAAGGTGGCATGACCGGCGCTAGCCTGGATCCATCTGTGGATTAAAGGGGACCGACTAGCACCAGAGCCACTGGCGTCATTCCAGTAGGGGTCCCTCCCAAGCCTGCGGGGCCCAAATACGTGCCAGAGGGAATGGGCAGGCCAAATCTGAGGTGCATAGCCTCATAAAACTCTTAATTGGGTAGGGGTCCCCAAGACTCCCAGAAACTTGGGGAGGTGTGGAGACAGCCTCGAATGTTGACTCTCCTTCGTCTCATCGGCTAATTGGTGAGGAGAAGCCAAAGATCTTCTTGTGGTGGGACTTACCCGAATGGCCCGACAACTTCAAGTGTGATGAGGATCTAAGACTATGCAACCACTCCCAGGACTTTCCCTACAACCAGGATCTGGATGGACATGGCGCTGCACTTCCAGCTGCCAGGAGTTTGAGGAGCCTTCGGGTTAATGGTGCGGCAATTGGAACTGCCCTAAGGATCGAGGTCACATTCGAGGTACCTAAGACGTAAAAGAAGCAAGATCATCACCAGCATCGAGTGGTGACAGGTACCGCAGGGCTTGAAGCTGGCCTTCCGAGAAGACATCCCTGCCATAAATGACTAAGGGGAAGCTCTTCTCTGGATCTGACTGGCGCAGGAAGAAAAGAACTGACGTCATCATGCTGGAGTGGCGCCTATATAGGCCCCATGCAAGTCCCTTCTGGCCCGAGCCACACCTGCGAAGGCCCTTTGTTAATTAGCCCCAACCTGTGCACATAGATGTGATAGCAGGAAAAGGTATTTTTTAGAGAATAACAATTGCAAAATGAGGAGCGCTGAAGCTCATGAAAAAAAAAAATAGCTCGGGCTGACAAACTGGACGGGGTGGACTCACGCAGGACATCATGAATCACTGGTACCTTGCGAAAAGAGCTCTGATTTCTTTTATTCATGCTTAATATTAAGAAAGTCGATGTCCATATGAATAATGATATATTCATGTACAAAAGTGAATTTGCATCTTTATTGACAAATTCACTCGTTGTGAACTTCACATCAACCCTGACTCAGAAATACGTGCCAGGTCCGAGGTTATTGATTGGCAGATTAAATGTAAATGTAAAAAAGTCTGTGTTAGACCGACTGTAAATTGAGACAGTCCTCCGACCCTATGCCTGTGACTATGCTCCCAGCCACCTTGTTTAATTAAATGAACTGTTCCTGTTTTGCCAAATGGCGTTGTTTTTTCAAGGTACTTTATGTTCAAGCAACATTTTGGCGAGTCACCATCAAAGCCAATTGGTACCTCAAACCCGAACGCAGCCAAAGAAATGGGACCCCACATTTGTACAGCAAGGAAGGTTAGCAGATACTGCAATTGGTTAGACTTGCTGTTGGATCCGCGGGGCGAAGGTCCGTCCTGAAGCAGCCATCACAGAGGGTTAGAGACTACATCAGAACCTTAGTAAAGCGTGGGGCATATGGCAAACTAAGTAGGAGCGTAAAAAGATAACCTGAGCGCCCTGCCACTGACAGAATCTGGTATATTACCTATTTTAAATTTCCTAGCTGAGTACTCATAATGTGGCCTCGGAGGCGATACTGCGGAAGTCATCTTTTTGCAAATCTCAGTATGCTAGAAAAGGTGAATATTTATTGTCAACACCGCAATCTTATTTTTTAGTCTAAAAGGGTTTCTCAGTGCCTTCGGTTTTCCAACGCCATTTGTATCTGAAAGAAGTGAGAGATTTTGGTCAATTGGACCGGTGGGCGTAACACAAATGGTACACTTTTTCCACTGGGTGTGACAGTCTGAATGCTTGGACCTCTGGGTGTGACACAGATGGTATGCTTAGCCCCTGGCTGTGATACAGATTGCAATTCGGACAATTAGGGGAAAAGATTTGGACATGAATGATTAGGCATAACTTGTGTTTGGCCAAGCGGGGCCTTTGGTTCTCAAGTTATTCCTTTTATTCCACCAACTATTGTTATTGTCTTTGTCCCAGAGCGAATATTGACTGACTCTCAGGGTCACTTAGTTCCGTGTACTGCACAGAGCTAATCCTGGTCACAGGATAGCATGTGCTAGGAGCGGGCTAAGGAATCTTTTTTGACAAAGTAATTTTTCGGTTTAGGTCGCTTGGACCGCTGGGCATGATACAGATGGTATGCTTAGCCCCTGGGTGCGATACAGGGTTTGATTGTTGATGTGAGCTATATGTGTGAGGTTGTGGTGATGTTAAATTACTGCAAATTGTGTTTTGTCCTAAGTGTTGTGTTTTTGTCAATTACTCAATGTTTCATATGAAGTTGCTGCTATTTCTCACCAATCGTAATTGAGGTCAGGAGTTAATATCATTCAGACACTGTTTTTATGGACAAATTGCTATTTTTATGGCGCAACCCTGAATATGCAATATTTGTGTTCATGAAATATTCATGTTGAATTTTTTTTGATTAATCTGTTCATAGTTCTACGCTCGTAGTTACGTAATTAGAAACAGTACACCCTGTGTATATTTTCCCCATGATTCAGATCGAAACCAGAGAGCACTTAAAACAAAGAAGCTAAGGTATTTTGTCCTCTAAAACTACCAGACTTATCATGGAGACACCATTAAAACATAACCCGGTTCTGTTGAATTTTAACAAAAAAAACATAACCCGGTTCCGCACACAGGCTAAAAAACGTAATATGGTTAGCCAAGAATAGCATGCACGCATAAAGGTGCATACATTTCCCTGGCCAAAGGAAGAAACTTTTGACACTAATGTACTTGAACACATGGGAACATACATATAAACCAAATACACAGGTCAAAAGAAAGATAAGAAATAGGCATTATTATAACTATGGGCCATCTTCGAGGAAGTCCAGATGGATAGTTCTGCACTACAGATAGCAAGCAAGGTAATAACACCTCCCCCACCAAATGGAGGTGCTCTCGCCAGCTCTCCCTGCATTAGGATACTCTAATCTGGCAGTTGAACAGATCTGCGGGCCCCCCACTGAACGAGCGGTTAGACCCAGGCATGAGAGACAAACAGGTCAGCAGGCCTAAGCAGTTACATTGCAACACCAGTCTGGTGCAAGGGATCCCAGATGTTCAACCACCCGTCAGTCACACCTACACATAGAACCCCAGTGGTGTGGAGAACACGCACGCTCACTGATTTAGGCGAACTCACACGAGTTGCAGAGAAGTTTGTAGCATTTCAATACAGTGATACCACTTGCAAGAGTGAGTAGCGACAGACGGCACAGGTAAACGCGGTGGGGTGGGGTGGGGCAGGGGCGGGGTGGGAGAGTGTGAAGTCGACAGTCGGTGGAATAGGTAGACCTATTCTGTCATCTGCTGGCTTCCCCCCTGCCGTGCCCTGCCACGCCCCATCGCACTTAACAGTAGTGGCCGCCGCTGAGATTGAGAAAGGCGGGCCCAGTCCTCCGGGATCCAACGATGAGAGTGGAGCTACAGGACTAGCCCAGGTAGCTGAGGAAGCAACAGAGAGTGAATTTGATAGCAAAGCATGACCGAAAAGAATAGCGCATAGCTCAGAGTGAAGGAGGCAACCTAGACAGGACATAGAAGAAAGACACAAGCTAAAGAGGAAAAGAGAAAGAGCTCACACCTGGACGTTACAGTGAGAACACAGAGCTACATATTAACTACATGAGGAGAGCAGGGGTAGGCACAGGGCACCGATCAGGGAAGAGTCAGAGGTAGAATTAAATGAGAGACTTTTGGCTGGGATCTGAGCCTCACAAAATTTTCAGTGAAGGAGAGGGGCTGACCGGGAAATCAAGGACCAAGGTAGCCTGGTGGTGACCCAATCAAGACATAAGAAAAACAGGATGGCACCTTCGTACAATGGGAGAGGGTGACAAAGATGTACGCTGCTCCACACAAAAGCACAATATAGATAGACTGACCCCACGGGAGATACTGGCCAGCGAGGAAGGCGAGACCTTTGCGTGGCCATTCCCACCTGCTTGGTCGCTGGACCGAGGGAGAAGACCAGTAAGACAGACCCTGACCGAACAAGGGTTCCTTTGAACCAGAGGACATTGGCATAGCAGAAGACTGCATGTGGCATGGAGGAGGACATCCCCTATATGCAAGAATTCATAAAAAGATGGGAACGCCATGTTAGGGAGAAACCAGTAGAGCTACCCAAAGCCAAAATGTACGCACTACTACAGAAGTGCACGTCAGGGACCACTTTTATGCCATGGGTTCAAATGGATAAAGAGTGGTTAGGGACAAAGTTAGTTACCGCCATTGCTGGATGGAGCGGGAAAATGGATCTCATGCTTTGAGAAGAACACCATGAGAATAAACCTAGTGATAGGTGATATCAAAAGTCTACTAAGTAGTCTCATTGGGGAGCAGACCAACACAATACTCGCACGCGCTCACATCCCAGGAATTTTGCGGACTAAAACTGAGCATGACAGGACCGCATTCAATTCGTACAGGCATTGAATATGGACAGCCCTGCGGGAGAGGTTCCCTGACTGCCCTGATGTAGGAGGGCTAATGGCCGAGACTATGAAGCCAAGGGAGACGATAACTAATTTCCTGAATAGGATGAGGAAACCAGGGGGACAAGACACAGGACAGCCATATACTGACACAAGCCCACAAGCCGCTTTCTTTTACAATAGTCTAAAAAACGGGCTGCCCACAGAGATATAAAGCAGATTGAACAGTGTGGCCCAGAGAGACACTGCTATATTGGTCCAACACACATTGAAAAAGACTGCACTTGAGGGGGCCGCATTGACTGCGAACATGCAAATGGCACCAATATTAAAGGGGGCTCTACCACATATCCACAAAGGGTTTCAACCGAACTATAGAGTCAGAGGCCAGGGAGAGTGGCATCAATGAGTCCTTAGGGAATGTTACTATTGCCACAGGATGGGCTACCAGACAGACCGGTTCCGGTTAAAAGCATACCAAGATTTGAGATTGATGGACCAGGGTCAACCACCACAAAATACTAATACCCAGAATCAAGATCAGGGAAACCGACTACACACCACACGCAGCTGCAGGGAGGCCAGTCAGCCGATGCACCCTCGCAACAAGGATCAGGTAATTGGACAAACATATGGCAACAGCAACCGCAGACAGGTAACTCAACCGAATAGGGACCGGAGCCACAGCCTCAGCAGGGAAGGGTAACTATCTGGGGAGGTAATGCTTTCACACAAACACAGAATCCAAATGTGCAATAAGATAAAACTCCAGAGTAAAATACCCCCCATTTGCCCACATTCCAAGAGTTAATTGTACCGAAAGCCAAAAGAAGGATCAATGAGACCAAGCTGGGAATACAATCTTTTACTTGCATATGGGGATTCAGGGCTGCTTTATGTGCTCTGCCGATCGGGTAGCCACACTAAATTTCACCATTAAGGTCACCTGCGGGAACCAAGGCCCCACTCTGCTGCTGATCCCCTAGGGTGGGGTTGCCTAGCCACACCCTGGGGGGGGGGGCAGTCTGACAAGTGGGTGTGGTCACTCCCAGACCAAGTCCTTAAATAGCAGGCACCCAGGTTCCCGCATCCAAAGTCAAATGGGATGGGTCTCAGATCTCCATTCTCTGGCACTCAGCCCAGGACCCTGTTTCCTATATAGTGTGTAGTTCCAACAGCGGCCCCAAAAACTAGAAGACTCTAACAAGATGGAGGCCTCCTTTCAGTTCTAAAACGAAGCTGTCCTCAAGTGGCGGGATCCAGGATTCCTGTGCACCTGGGATAGTAAAGACTCCACAACCTCTACAGCACACGCATAACAGTCAATAAGTTGTGAAGCACCCTCACAGTGCCAGGTCCATCGAGAGGTTTGAAAGGTTAGCCAGACATCCCACAGTTGCGAGGCAGTCCTAGTCCAGTCATCCCTAGGGTAAACTTTTGCAAGTATTCTTGGCCTTAGCCACGGGACCCCCACATTCTTATTATCTCTGTGATATGTTCTGTTATTTCCTATGGGCTTTTATAATATCTGAATTTCAATCACCATGCCATACCTCTGGAATGCCCGCTAGTTGGAAGTCCCCAGCCACAAGCCAGGAATCACAGATCTAAAAACGACTGAGAAGACATGGTCTGAGGGAGAGGGGAGGCCGCAAAGTCCATCACAACTCCAGGCGAAAGTAGAACGGAGATTGCACTCACCACTGTATCAGGCCTAGAAATTGTCCAACACACCAGGCATCACATACACTATCCAGAGAAAGTAGTAAGCCCCAACCTCAGATACCACAAGACAGCAATCAGGGGTACATGGGAGGCACAACTTTCCGACCCTCTTTGCCTCATGATAAGTTAAATAGCAGATCGCGTGAGATTTAGGGAAGCGCCCAAAACTCAACAAAAATAGCCTAAATTTAGCGCAAAAAGAGAAGCCTCTAAAGAAAGGGTGGAATCAAGATATCTGGCGACACAAGGGTGAGGTACTCTTAATCTCGGGCATGTTGCAGCCACCACAGAACACTCAACAACAACACGTCTCCTCCTTGTTCAGTCCCGCACATAAGTAGGTTGAAAACAACCTGGAACCACCGGCACACATCAGGAAAGATAGGGTCTGAGGAAAGAAGCAAAGCGCATAAAACCCTAGATAAAGACTGATAGACCCAGCTCCATAATCACACGAACACTCCAAAAAACACTACTCCAAACAACCAGTTGAGTACAAGGACTCATAATAGTTTAATCCGCCTGATTACCCATAAGCTACCTTCTAGCTTTTAGCCATCAAAAAGATACCACGACCGTGGCCACCTTCAAGTACCTCACTAAAAAATTGCGTAAATGAAGTGTGGAGAACACACCCCTGAGAGAAATAAAGGAAATCTGAAATAACTATTATTAACCACGGTGCACATGCACATTGTTTTTTTAATTAACAAACAAACCAAGGTCTTACTAAACAGATCTGAAATCGAACCATCAAATGCACCCTATTTCAGATGCCACATCACCCCAACACGGATCTAAAGAATGTGAATCAGTTTTGCGAACTGTACTGAGAACTTTTTTGATCGAACTGTTGAACGAAAACACCTGATACCCAGAGGACCACAGACATCTCCCCAGGTTCCATATCCAAGACCTGCAATAGTCAATCACAGGCTATGTATTTTTGCACTTTCATGAACCCTCCGTCTAGTTTGAGTGCTACCACACCTATTCTTTGCAGAAGAGCCGCCCGGCCTACTGGAGTCCGTTCAGAAACTTTCACAGCACTTGCATGGAATCTCTCCTATGCCACTTATAATTACACAAAATGAAACACTATCATTCCACATGCACTACACTCCATCCTTTTACACAACACTTGGGATCAACACAATACCGCCATGGGCTCTAAGATATCAGCCAGGTCGTGTTACGTCTGTTCACTGACAGTTACCACATAGGTCAAGCGCAATTAACTTCAGCTTGAGGCCAGCCTCCTCCTGTTCTAGGATAGCACCTATTAGGCAGAGTTAGTAATGTGGGTCACCTTCCTACTGTATACTAGGAACGGTAGCCTCAGTATTCATCCCCAGCTCCACATCAGGTGACTGCTGCTCCTCAGAGGGCCCCAGGTCTCCAGGCCCGACTCCATGACTGCACCTTTTGTCTTCTCCTTTGTTGTGTGGTCGGCGAGTCTAGTCCAGATCCTAAGTTATATCTGCCCAAACAGAGTCCCCTTGGTCACAGGGGAATACTTGGGGTCATTCAGCCCCGCTTCTGCGCCATTCAGCCAGGCCCAAATCAGTCTTCCTCTGCATGCCAGTTTGGGGTTCACACTAGCAGTCCACCGCTTCAACCCAGGGTTCAGCACTACCCCCTCACATGAGCGCCCATGGCATGGTGACGAGTTCCCATGTCAGTTCTTTCATTCCGGTGTGCCTCGTGGACCCTAGGCCTATGGGCTCCACCTCTGACTTCAAATCTCTTCCTGCAGGGCCGCATTGCAGCAGCATCTCCTGGGCTCTAATCCTACACTCAGGTGTGTTGTGCTCTCAGCTCCCTCCTCCAACCTTGCCGCTAACAGTGGGCCCTGCCCTTCGCAGTGGGGTGCTGAGTCAGCAATGTCCCTGCAATCGACCTCAGTCACTGCTGTTCTCCCTCTTGTTTTTCTCCAGGCAACTGGGCCCAGGCCTCCCTAAATTGGGTGCAGGTAGGCAGAACCATGGGGCAGGGTCCAGGTCCTCATTCCAGTATCACCCTATCATTTCTCTTTCCAGTGAGGCCGGGCTCTATTGCCACAGCCTGGGTGGCAATTTCTCCCTACCCCCTTGTGTTCCGCACTCCGGGCCCCGATGTCTGCCTCGCTCACTATCACCGCCACGGGCCCCGCTGCCGTCCCGCTCGCTTTCACCAAAGCATCTCTCTCTTTGTAGGAGCTAATCCAGGGCCTGCTCCTGGAATAGATAGTGCTTTAATGAAGCCTCCCTACCTGCAATGTTGCAGCTTCCCTGCGCTGCCCAGGTACTCTCCCCACTCATCGCTGGGGGGTGCGCCTCACCTGCTCCCTCTGCATTCCATATTCCGGGCCTCAATGTCGGTCCCGATTACCTTCATCGCCATGGCCCTCTCCCCTCTGGGGCTTGCTCAGGGACCGCTCCAATCGCCAGCCATGCTGCAAAGCAGGCCGCCGCCTCCTCATGGGTGTCGGCGCAGCATCCTCGTACTCTTCTGGGGGGCCATCTGATGTACGTCAGCACCGTCGGTTCCCCACTGTATTCCGGGGCCTCTCACTTTTTGACGGCCCACCGGATCCCCAGGGCGCAGGCAGCTGTTCACTGTTGTCTCCGGGGGCAGCGGGGACAAGCATGAGCCTCTCAGTGGCGTAACAAAAATTGAGGGGGCCCCCCTGCAAAGCACTTGGAGGGCCCCCCCCCCGGCGGCCCAGCCCACCACCTACCACTTTGCCCTACCACCCAGAAACCTAGTATATTTTTAATTGAAACCTCCAACATTTAAATGAAATGCCTCTATATTGTCTTTCTCTAAGTTCTAATGAGAAAGTGGGAAACACTCTTAACATACAAGCTATGCCATTTGTAACACTACTCTCAAAATCAGATTATAATCAGAACAATGCCAAGGAGCGATCCTATTGTCTCAGGAACTGCCTATGGCTCAAGAATAAAGAACACCTATGAAGGGTCTGAAATAGAATTGACAATACCTTGAAACTTTGAAAGACAATCCCAAACCTGCAATTCCATAAAAACTCGACTGACAATATACATGAGAAGTACACAAGCTATAACTCAGTATCCTGCGAAAGTCAAGAGAAATAGACTGGTTAATTATCTGCTTGCCACACACTAGCAATAGTCAAGGGTTGTGCATGATAATAACGTGAACTTAGGAAGCAATTTCAATCATAATGTCTTCAATAGTAAGCATTGCAAAACAGGCAGGCAAACAAGGCTGAGGAAGAAAACGGTTTGGATGCTTCAGAACATTGATGCAAAAGTTTGTCTGTTTTAATTCATCATTTCTGTAGTGTAAACAATGCTAAATACAAGATTTAAGGCACACGTATTACAGACAAGTTAAGCAACACCATAAATAACACTGCGTGTAGAATAAAAACAAACCATATCAGCAAGTACCTAATGACAATCTATACAAACTGTAGTTGGTTAAGCAAAAGAAAAAGAGCAAATACTTTCAAAGTGCAATATAAAGCAATCACCAGTCCAGCAATATACATAAATCATTGACATGAGTGCAGGGTGAGTAGTGTGCTCGTGTGACTGCAGAGTGAACAGCGCAAGTCACAAGTGCACTGCAAGTGCAGAGTGATGACTGAGTGCAGGGTGAGCGGGTGAATGGTACGAGTGCATGGTGATCAGTGTGGGTGCATTTTGATTGCTGTGAGTGCAGGGTGAGCGTAAAAGTGAAGGGCAAGAACAAGGAGTGAGTTGTCTGACTGCAGGATGCATTTGCGGACACTTGAAGTAACTCAGCAAGTTATTGACGGCGTCGTAGGGTTTCAGGTATAAGTTAAACTATTGCTATTCTGGCATTAATAGGGATCGATCAAGGGTGTAGGAAATAATGTGCTGATCGAGCAACAAACTTCCAGTCTTATGATTAGAGTTGCCAGCTCATTATTTTGATGCTCCTACAGGACAAAAATAAGCAGTCACCTACAGCCATATTTTCAGCACGTATCAATGCATACTTAGAACAGCAAATACAAATAGAAAACACTTGTAATTGTGTTCTAGGGCTGCCTGAATGATCCATGACTGATAATTAAAGGGAAAAAGGACAGAAAAGTGACATTACAAATGAAAATATACATTTTTATTTATAACCCTATTTAGTTTCAAGATGAGGTATTTCAGTGTCTTTAAACAACACATGGCTGGCATGTTTCTTTTGGCAACCCTACTTTATATTCATTTTCATGAAATTAATTCTCACATTACAGCAGTAAATGTAAATTTCAAATGTAAGTTGTAGGAAATAGGCAGAGTGGGGGCCCAGGGGGTACTGGAACAAAGGTTACAAAGGTATGTAAATATGCAAATGGTCTCTGGCCTCGAGGCATTTGCCTTCAACCCCCTTGCTTCTGGGCCTGGAAGCTCAGGTCACTGTGACCTGCACCATTTAATTTATGAGGTAAGACTGACTGTTATGAGGCAACTCACTGGTGCAATCAACCCTCCGTTCGCGGCATCCAGTTGCACTCTCAGTCGTCCAAAAGTAGTCCATTTTAACTACCCATGGTGTTTGAATGTATTTGGTAAGTGTGTGGTATGGTGTGGAACAGAATAAGTGATTGTACAGAAGAGTGATTGTGAGATTGAGTATCACTCCCCTTGTCCTCAAATCAAATCATTTATGTTTTTGGTTTTGTCTTTTTTCTTGAAGAAGTATAAATGTTGTATGTAAATTTTCTATGAGAAATATAAAAACACAGAAATAAAAGGCTATTAACGAGCTTTCACATGTGTATGAGGTATACATTTTGAGAAAACAGAGTTCGAAGAGGTATCAGTATTGGCAATCTTTCATGTTATAGGTCATATAGGGCTCAGCCTTACTGATTAGAGCCATACCCGGTTTTGGTTTCAAGGACAGCAAATGTGGCAGGATTATTGTCCGGCCGGTGTGGGGCCTATCGCTCATGCGTCTGCCATCTTTCGTGCTGTAGCCACGCCCCATCTTCAGATCAATCTCCATGTAAAATCTTCACATTAAATCTATTATTCCAGGCATTGTGAGGACCTTCCCTCAAGGCTGTGGAATTGCCAGGTATGACAGGGAAGGATGCAAACAGGGATGGGGTGTGGCCATATTTTATCAAATGTGATCCGCTGCCACACCCTAACTGCGGATGTCTGTTATTTACCATGGAACTATCACCAACCTTCACTTTCTCTGGTCTTTTAACATACCGACACCCAGGCTCCGCCACTTAAATCACACAAATCCTCCCTAACACAGTGGCGGAACATAGACTAATACCGGCGACTCCACAGTGCTTGGGGATTTAAATCTCCACCTAGAAAACGTGGAATATGATGTATCCAAACATTTCACACTGTACCAAGAAGCAATTCATCTAACACAACAGTTCGAAGGACCAATGCATACGCAAGGCCACTTACTAGATCCAATATTCTCAAACATACACAAAACGACCACAGGAACCCCAAAGAAATCCTATGGTCTGATCACAAATTAATACCCTTCCAAATATGTAATAGAAGTATGAAAGTCCCTACATCTCACCAGCCGAGATTCAGAGGCAACTGGGCTACGTTCAACACTGAAACTTGGCAGAACATATTAACCAATTCCACCGCTGATATGACTGGAGACATTACAAGCAGGTACACTAGGGTCAAGGTATGGATGCTAACCGCCATAAGCAACTTAGCACCTCTTAGGCAGCACAAAGGTAAACTGTTAAGTGAAAGGGCTCCTTGGTTCTCATCAGAACTTTTAGAATAAAAAAAGTAGAAAGAGTCAAAAAATTTGAAAGAGCATGGAGGAAATAATACAGTGCAACAGACAAGGACATTTACAAGCAAGCGGTAAACAAGTACAATTTCGCTAATATGACAGAAAGAATTAAGTACTTTGCCTCCAAGGCCATAGAGGCAGTAAATTCCTCTAAGGAAAAGTACAATCTGGTGAGCAGCCTTACAAAATCAGGCAAGTAGAAAATCAGGAATTCCGCCATCAGACTCCAGTTGTAAATGTGTTAGTAAAGCAGTATATGGGGCTAGCATATGGGCGTATGCAAATACAACTAGTTGAGAACGAGTTTCCTAGTTATCTACTTGCTTCCCCTAAATCTGCTTCGACCTTTGTGTGTCACACAGAGCTGGGGGTACTGTTCCTTGGGGATTTAATTCAAATCCAACCGATCCTGCTGTGGCACAAGGTATACCGCCCTAAACAGGCTCATTATAAGGGATTACCTAAAGTCTACTCTATATTTACGTATCCCATTGCTGAGGTACATAGAGTGCTTTTGCCAGGATCTGGGGCATCAGGAATATTTCATCAACCTTGAATGCCTAATTAAAATAAATAGGACAGATCTGAAGGCCGACTGTCTAACACACCTAGAGAAAATTAGGACGTCTGACGAATTGTTAAAACCCACAAATTTAAGAAACCAGCTTATTTTAAGTAGTTACGATATGCAACTATATCTTAGATTTGTACCATATCAAAAGCACAGATATATTTTAACTCATTTTAGAATGGACATCTTTCACCGCATGGTCACCTTTCCCGAACCAAACGATTGGTCCTCAAATCTGTCAAAATGTCCTTGTGACAATGTCTCTCCACAGACTGCAATGCATGTTGTATTCTTCTGTAAAGTCTATAAAAGTGGAGGAAATACTATATATTAAGTTTTTAAAACACCTAGATTTTACTCAATTCCGCCCAGCCTATTTCTTTTTATAGTCCTTACCTACAATCAATAACTGTGTAAGAATGTCCTTCTTTTTATGGTGTGTTTTTCATGCTAGGACAAACATATTGTTAGAGGAAACAGATAATCCAGATGGACGGGGTAATACTGCCTAGAAGAATCTTGTGAGAAATTGGTGTGTGCCATTTTTATATTGAATATATTTATCACTGTTGTTTTACATATTACTTTATCAATACGATTTATAGTAAATAAGTGGAAACAGGATCATATGGCGGACCCAAATTTGAGGTTTTTACCTTCTCGAACCTTCCATTATATTTACACTGTTAGAATTTTATCATAAGGTATAGATGAACTTGTGGAATGGCATAGACTGAATCATTTTAAAATTGAATCATGATTGTTAGTCCTTGGTACCTTGTATAATTATATCCGCGAACTGCTGTCGTAAGGAAATGGGATCGATAACGCATTGTTCTATATTTTATATATGTATATTTATGTTTAATGTGCTTTTATGGTTTAATATTTTATGACTGAATAAAGATAAAGATTGACTCCAGTTGTAACATGTTAGCCACCTTTTTTCTAGAAAAAGTCAATAACTTCACCTTACTCTGAGAGGGAATAATGAAGTCATGAAAATGCCTGCACTGTAATACGCAAAACTGAACACATTTCTAGAAATGGCCCAGGAAAACACACAAGAGATCCTCAAATCAGGTTCCCCGCTAGATCCTGCCCCTCCAGATATCATGCTTAAAGGAGGCAAGGCAGCTATTGGCATGTTGACCCACATGTTTAATCTGTCATTAGAGTCAGGGACTGTCCCAGCAAAATAAAAACACGCAATTGTTAGGCTGCTGCTGGAAAAAACATCAGCTGATCCCCCTAAATGCGAAAACTATTGCCCTATCTCTCTCCTGCCAGGACTGAGCAAGATACTAGAAAGCTTTATCAACAAGGATATCTCCAGAGCAGCCGATAAAAAATGGCCACACACTAACTCGGCTCTGGAGCTCCACAACCTTAATCCCACACCATCCGCTACAAAATAAAAAAAATATTGCAACAAAAACAAAGCCAGCAGCCTGTGAACTGAGAAAAGCCTAAATATGCGCCTGCAATAATGGGAACCAGCCTAGAAAATGGCCCGTTCAGATTGAGGCCTACACCCACAATGAGACAGTAAGATGGTGGCGCCCTGCTCACCAAACCCATAGGGATCGGTAACCTCCACCCGGACCTGGCCGCAAAGAAAAACCTGATCGTACATATCGGGGTGAGTGCAGACATCGCAGTGGGACGCTGTTAGTCCCTGCCCGGGAGTGATTCGCGTCCATGAAGCCGTCCATCTCGCCGTCCATCTCGCTGTCCGGCTGCCCTGCCAGGGGTGGAGGACATACTCCCAGCAGTGGCTGTGCCACTGGAAACCAGTACAGATGGGCAGCAGCTAAACAAGGGAGCGCCTACGGGGGGAACAAGGAACTCGCCCCCTGCGGAGAAGATGTGAAGTGTAGGGCTCCAGAGGGCACCGGCGCAGCGCGGTGCACAAGGAATAGGAAGGGATAGCCCAGGCAGAGACGGAACCCAGCGGTCGTGGCTCAAGGTGAGCCAGGGGCGGATGGGCAGAATGCCAGCAAACAATCAACTGGAGTAGGTGAAGGATGTAGTGCCCCAGAGTCAGTTAGCATTCTAGTGCTAATAATGTAATTACACTAAACACCCACCCACCACTGATGTCACTGGTCAGGTGACACAGCTCTAATAAAAGTGGCCGAGCGCACATGCTCTGGGCCAGTTGCACCCAGTTACCAGAGTGTCTGTGTCAGAGGTTCTTTCCAGCATGAGGGCCTAGGGCCCGACCCTACAAAGGAGAGGCCCGGCACGCCTAAGAGAGAGCAAGACGGATATGACAAGAAGATGTGGAAGATGAGATACCACCGAGATCCGATAAAGGCCCACGAGACGGGAAGAACGAGCCCGGGCATGGAGAATTTGAGTACAGCATAATCCCCAATAACTGCATGTGAAGCATCCAGACAGGCACACTGGAATATAGGAGGAAGGAAGCGGGGGATGGCTACAAAACTCACATAGCCACATCGTCATTCCCCTATAAGGATAGCGCAGCCCACGTAAGGCTTACACTGCGCCTTCATCAGCTGGAAAATAGAGGCAGCAAAAAGGGAGCCACTCACAGGGTACCCAACAGGCTGATCAGGGCATCCAGCCCAAGAGCAGGCGGTGGGGACTACCCGGTGGATCCTGACGCCCTCCCCAAAGATCCTCCCGGCTCTCCAAACTAAATTAGACAAATATGCATGGCAAAAAGGGGCAGAACTGCATGGCAACGCAATACCTGCGACCCAACCATAGGCCCAAGCTTCAACAGTATATTTAAAAGTTTTATTTAAAAGTTTTCATATAGCGCTGGCCAGACCAGGTATCAGAGCGCTTTACATGAGCATCAGATCATAGTTACAGGTTACATCGTTACAAAGGTTTCCCAATTATAAGAGCATGTCAACATAGTTACTTGTAAGGTCGACATTACAATAAGCACAAATACATAAGGGGAAAAGCAGGCAGGAGGAAGATTCAGGGGAGGGGGAAGGAGCTGGGGAAGTAGACAGGTAAAGAAGGCAGCAAATAGGAGGGGAGGGTGAAGGACACCGCATGGAAAGGGGAGGGGAAGGGCGACGGGGAACACAAACCGGTAGACGAGTCAAAGCAACGTCCAAAGTCCAGTAAACTGTGATCCCAGGGGTAGTGGTAGCACTTCACTATCTCAGTTGCAGGAGGCTCCCTTTACGCAGTGGACTCTCTCAGAGTGCTCTCTGAGACTCCAAGGCCTACAAACTGGACCCTTCCCTAAAAAGGGGAGAGGGAGTGCTTTGGCAAGGAGGTGCCATACCATACCTCTGCTAAGAGTGGCTCCCTTGGCGCAGTGGACTCTCTCAGCGGGTTCGCTGATACTCCAGATTATAAATATTGGATCTTTCCCCAACAAGGGGAGAAGGAGTGCTTAGTCAAAGGGCACAAAGGACAGGGGGCTAGTCAGACTAGCAAACAAGATGAGAGATTAAGGGGAGAGGGGATAGGGGATAAGAGCTAGGAGCTAGGGAGGTAGACAAAGAGAGAAAGAGTACTAAATGAGAACAAATTTAATTAATGAGTTATTATATAGCGCTGGCTAGACCAGAAGGAATCGGAGCGCTTTACATGAGGAACAATAATGTTGCAATTTACATCAGTTAAAAGTTACATAAGTATCAAGAAAGGCATTTGAAGAACATAGGGGGCAAGGTGAATGGAGCAAGGAAGGGTAAGGGGATAGGGTAAAGTGGTAGGAGGAAGATAGGATGTAGAGACGAGGGGAAAATCTGCCCAAGGTCCGGCTGGGTAGGTGACGGCGGGGGGGGAAGAGTCCACAACCCATCTCCTCTATAGCTATATGGTAGCTCCACCGGGCATCAGCCAAATCACTCTGTCTCCACAGACTGGGGGTAAGTTCCACAGGTTCCTGATGTGTAGGCAGGTTAGGGGATAGGTTCAAGGTCTGGTCAATGTCCAATTGTTGTCCCAGGGAAGTTAAACAACGTGTAGGGGGCCACTATGGAAGCCATCTTGGGGTCAGGCAGGGGGACTGAACTGTACACTGGTACACTGGTGGCCATCCTACGGTCAGCCATCTAGCAGTTAAAGTCAATATCCAGGATAGCGGCCGCCAGAGAATAACAAATCCAGCGTGCACACACCATCACACACACAGACATGCACAAGCACACCCAATTGTGAGCAAACACTCTCATATGCGCACCGACGCACACACATAAGCATATAGACAAAAAACATCCAAGAACACAAGCACACAAAAAATCCCATGCTCTATTCCAAAAACACCCAAATACATGCACACACAAACATCACATGCACAGACATGCACAAGCACACACAAATGCGCTCACACTCTCATACACGCAGACACGTACACACACACACACACAAGGACACATCCAGAAACTATCAAAAACACAGGCACACATACAGTCACATGCTCCAGAACAAAAAATACCTAAGGACGTACACACAAATACATGCACACACACAACCATCACATGCATAGACATGCACAAGCATACACAAATGTGCGCACACACTCTCATACGCGAACCGAGGGCACATACAAGCACGCATACAGAAACATCCACACGCACAAGCACACATACAATCCCATGCTCTAATACAAAGACACTCAAATACATGCATACACCATCACACACACAGACATAAGAACACATACAGAAACATCTGCTCGCATAAACACAAGCACACATAGAATCACACAAAAACACCCAAATACATATCACACCATCACATGCACAGACATGCACAAGCACACACAAATGTGAACATAGTCTTTCATACACGCACAGGCGCACACACACACGTGCGTCCGCACACACCCCCTCAAACACGCACAGATGCACACACATTTCTCCAGAACTGCCGCAGCATTGATGGCAAACAATGGCAGGTGTGGACAGACTAATGAAAGAAGGCTAGTTGTACACGCAGGAATCGGTCAAGGCCAACAAGATGGTGGCACGCCGAGCGGGGATGCGGCACAGAGGGTCCTGGCGTGGGAGAGACTATGGCAAGCTTAAATGTCCAAGGGGAATTAGCAGAGAGGCAGCTAGATCTTCAATTGGGAGTTGCCATCTATGGCTTGGAGACTGAGCTGTATAGCCTGTATGACTGCCTCTATTTTGGCATTTGGTTCTGGGTCAGTCTCCAGTTCTGCATCCGTCGATGTGCCTGGGAGTCTGGGTGTATGCCGAGGTTCAAATGGCAGTTTAGTTTGCTGTCTGTCAGTTTTTCCCAGTCTCAATCTCTCACTTCGTAGTTATGAGTTCCAACCTCCCAGAGCAGTTTGACTTGATATGCTATGCTGAGGACACACGCCACAAGAAATGAATGCAGAGGAGGTGGGCGGCAAACCCAGTGAAGTCACAGGGGCTGTGGCGAAGTTTGTAGGTCCTTTGGGGTCCTTTAGTCCAGCGACTACCAGCCAGTGGTCAGGGGGGACAGGTGGGGTGGTTTCTCTTGGACATACGCCCGAGCCCATTGCAGTATTAGTAGAGCGACCCCTTATGTTGTCACACATTTCAGACACGCCTGGGTCCACAAGCCAGGGGGAGCTGGGGAGGGCAGTAAGAGGGGGCCTGAGTCGAAAAAGGAAGGGGGGTAGCAGGGGGTAGCAGGCGTTTGAAGCTGAACCAGCCTGCTTATATCTCGGCGCAAGGTGGCGTTCCACAAGGCAAGTTTGTACCCCAAGAAGGTCATACCCCCATCAAAACCTCTTCCTTTCTTTCCAACGAGGTGAAGGCTAAACGGGCGAAAAAGGGCAATGCTAAATCTGTGAAGCTTATACACGACTCTGGTTCTAGGATAACGCCTTCCCTGCGCTCGTACTTCAAAGCTGTCCCCCAGGTACTTAAGCTGGACCTAAATTCCACCTCTCTAACCCCTCAAGTAGGTGACCTTCCAGTGCCTGGCTCTTTGGGTAGCCCGGATTGCTCTGCAGACTTAGGCTGTGTAGATTCTACTAACACTGTGACACCTCTGTGCCCTTTGGTGGTTTTTCAAACAAGTCCATCTTCAAGTTCTCCTTTAACTCGGCCTCTTGAGGAAGGTATGGAGGAGGCCGTACTTGCCATTTCCGCTACAGTGGGCGGTGAGGGGGGATTGCCTGGTTCAACCCTGAGCCCAACGGTACAGGGCAGTGGTTCCTCATTGCCAACACAGGTATTAACATTACTTCCTGGACTGAACGAAGAAACATCTTTAGTAGGGGTCTTACAGTATTCCTTGCCTTTAGAAGTGGGTGATGTGGACTGCCCTATCAGCTCCGGTGGTGGTCACACATCTCCGACTGTCTTAGTCACCACCCTTGATCCGTGTAATATGGAAGTTTCGGAGCAGCAAATAACTAATCAGAGGGGTAAGATCCAGCCCCAGACCCAGGTTCAGGAAGAATGTATTCAAAATAGTACACAGCAAGTCTCTCTTGTTTCTCCCCCTGTGCTAGAGGACAGTTCTCTTTTCAGCACTGCAGCGGGCACTCCTGCCCCCTCTCTACATCAAATGTTTTTGACTTTGTCAGCTGACATTAAAAGGGGGTTTGAAGAATCTGCGGTAATTCAGAGAGAGATCAAGAGTTATTGCGAGGCCTTGGGCAATAAGATAGATGGACTCACCTCAAGAACAGGTATACTGGAAGAGACCGTGGGTGTGTTATCTATGCAGTTAGATAACGCAAGGGAAGATATTTCGAAACTTAAGAAGGAAGACATTGCAATAACGGAAAGGATGGAGATTTTGGAAAATCACGCCAGGCGCAGCAACATCCAAATCCTCAATGTACCAGAGGGCAGCGAAGGCTCGGATATTAAGAGCTTTGTTATTCCACTGCTAAAACAATCTCTAAAATTGGACCAATCTGAGGGCGAACTAGCTAGTGATATCCAACGCATACATAGAGAGCCCTTTAGGCGGAACCTCCAGAGGTCTAAGCCAAGAAAGATCCTAGTGAACTTCCATACGTACTCCCTTAAGGAGCAAATCCTTAACTTAGCGCTAAAACAAAAATCTCTAGAGTATAAGGGCTTTTCCTATCAAATACGGTCTGATCTATCTAGGGTCACCCTCAAAAAACAGTGGGAGTTGGGTAAGAGAATGGAAATCTGGAGCCACAGTACAGATGGGGTTCCCTGCCTCACTAAAAATAATGATTAACAATAAGATGTTTAACATCCGTTCGGTCCAGGCAGCAGATGAGCTGTTAATGACCCTGCAGGGCGATAAGGGCGATCTAGGTGGTTCAGGTTAATCAACCATGCGGTTAGCGTCATGTTGTGGATCGCCTAGGGGGGGCAGACTATTGTGTTTTTATCTTCTCCCTGCTTCTCTTGCCGTTTCATTCTTCTCTCTCTGTCCCTCTTTCCCTCTTCTCCTCTCCAATTTCTGGGGTACGTTATATTGCTAGTTTGTAAAATGGAGAGGTAAGAGGTTATCACAGTTTCGAGAAGGCATATGTCTACTTTCTGTAAGAAAAGGAAAGTGGAAGAAAAAAAAAGAAGAAGTAGATAACTATATAACAAAGTATAAAAAAAAGGGGAAGGAAAAGAAAAGGAAAAAAAAAGAGAAAAGGAAAAAAAATAATAATAATTCATATTAGATTTGGCACTCATTTTGCAGGGGCTGGCGTAGGGTAGGGGGGTACCACCAACCGGATCTGTTCCGGTTAGATAGTACAAGGGTTCCTCAGGGGAGGGGGGTGGGATGGTTGGGACACTGGGGTGTAGGGGCTTGGGTTGAAAAAAGAAAAAAAATTCCTGATTTTTAGATTGGTTCCTTATAGGTTTACTTTCATATAGTCAATGTAGCTGCTTCTTTTTGGCTAGTTGTTTCAGGACGTCGAGGTGGTTCTCTTTCCCTAGTCAGTTTCATGGGAGAAAATATGAGTAATCTCAAGATTCTCTCCTGGAATGTTAATTGCCTGCGCACCAAACCAAGGGCTAATAGGATTATACAATATCTCCGTGACATGGATGCGCAGGTCATTATTCTCCAGGAGACACATCTAATTGAGGCTGAGATACTCGACCTTATAAAAAAGAATAGGTGGATCGACATATCGGTATCAACCTCGCAATCACTAAACACAAGGGGTGTCTCTATTCTGTTTAAAAAATCTATCTGCTCAAGAATTATAACCCAGAAGGTAGATCCTGGTGGTAGATGGGTGATTACCACAGTAGATGTTGGTGGTATACACCTGACCTTTGTGGGTTTCTACGGACCGAACCAGGACGACCCTGTAGCTCTGGAGCTCCTATTTTCACATCTTTTACATTTCACTGAGCCTATTATTATAGCTGGGGACTTTAATATTGTACTAGACCCCGTTTTAGACAAGTCCCCGAGCAGCAGGCAGCGGATACCGTCCAAATCCAGAGCGTTCTGCTCAGTTGTATGAATCAATATGGCTATGTCGATATCTGGCGGGCAAGAGCAGGCAAACAATCTGGTTTTTCTTTTCGTAATCACAAATATCATCACCAATCCAGAATCGACTATATCTTAATAAGTCGCGACTTGGTTGATTCAGTCAAAGACATTCACTATCTACCTTCCCATCTGTCAGACCACTCCTCTGTTTTTCTGGAACTCACAGGAGTAATTAGACCATCCTCTAGATCTTGGTCTTTTGACCGCTCTCTTCTTTCTTCAACGGAAGATGTGCTTTCTATTAAAACTGAAGCACTTGAGTTTATGCAAATAAACATTGGTTCTGCAGAACCTAGCATAGTATGGGATGCGTTTAAGTGCTGTCTTCGAGGCATAATTAAGAGTAAGGTTCTATATAGGAGGAGACAGTATGCACAGGAAGTAGCTTCTATTGAAGCTGAACTTCTTGCAACTCAAACTGAAATCGACGCCAGCTGCCTAGTTTCTAACACCAACCTTTTAACACTACATTCTAAACTGCTTGCCCTTGCCCTTAAAGAAAATCTGGCTTCCGTGTTAAATCAACGTATCTTACAAAAATGGGAAGCGAGCAAATTGGCTCACTTCGATTATGGAGAAGGGGCCGGGAAGTTACTGGCCTGGAAGTCAAAATCCGATCGAGCACGTAATATTATCGACTCCGTAACAACTAATCAAGGAACCGCCTCCTCAGACATAGATATCAGAACCTCCTTCAAAGAATTTTTTCAAAACATCTATCAGGAAGATAAGAACATCAACCCTGAAGACATGGAGAGGTGGCTAGATGGTATCTCCCTTCCAAGACTATCTCAAGAACAAAGTGTTTTTCTGGAAACGGAGGTTACCAAAGAGGAGGTAGAGATGGCCATACGGGACAGTAAAGGGGGCAAAGCTGCAGGGCCAGATGGCCTGCCAGCAGAAATATATAAGAGTTTGTTAGAGGAATTATCTCCCTTCCTTACAATCTTATTTAATCAGATATTACGGGAGGGGGCCTTTCCAACATCTTCTTGGAATAGTGCATCCATTACACTCATATTAAAACCGAATAAACCTGCTTCCAACTGTGGTTCCTACCGCCCCATATCAATATTAAATGCCGATTACAAAATCTTCGCATCTCTATTGGCAAAGAGGTTGGGCCTGGTTGTTCCTGAAATCTTACATCCTAACCAGAAGGGTTTTGTCAAGGGTCTCCAACTTTTTGAGTTAACCTACGATTTAATAGGCGTCATTGATATGGCGACCTCAGACGCTGCCCCGTTGGCCATTCTAACGTTGGACGCCACCAAGGCCTTCGACAGGGTCAACTGGCTGTATCTGTCGAGAGCCTTGGCTAAGTTCGGTGTGGGTGAGGGTTTTCGTAGAGCTGTGAAATTGCTATATCACAGTCCAACTGCATATGTACTTGTTAATGGGGGTTTGTCCGAACCTTTCGCTGTTACTAGAGGAACTCGACAGGGTTGCCCTCTATCTCCCCTGCTTTTCGACATCTATATTGAGCCCTTTGCTCAATATAGATGTCGACGATGTCATGATCTTAACATCTGAGATCACCTCTGCGTTTCCGGCAGCTATTAGGTTGGCAGAGGAATTTGGAGAAGTTTCCGGATACGAAGTAAATGCTTCAAAGACAGAAATAATGGTATGGAATGATGAGGCCAGTGGCCTCAATGAACAACTTAGTACCAGCTTGCGTTACTTAGGGCTGAACATTCTTAAAGATATCAATCTGATTGCGTCTTCCAACTTTTCTTTAGTAGCGAAAGAATGTTGAAAATTAAAGGGAGCTTGGATGCATCTTCCCCTTTCCTTACTGGGCAGAGTAAATCTGGTGAAAATGTCCATCCTACCGAAGGTTTCTTTCTTATTTAATACAATTCCCCTTTATTTTGACTCCTCCTTGTTAGCTAAGTTACAGGGTGAGATATCCTCAGTTATCTGGAAAAATAAAAATCCAAGGATAGCTTGGAAAAAGATTAGACGCCGTAGGGAGAAGGGGGGCTTGGCCGGTCCAGACTTGCAGATCTACGCGTGGGCATTCCAGCTATCCCATGCCCGTATGCTCCTAAAAACACCTACAGGAGAGGGCATTGGGAGTATGTTTGAGGCACTATTGAAGGGCGAAGGAATAGGCCAGTCAGGATTCTTGTTTAAGTTTGGGGACCCCAAATTCTTTAAAAAGGTGAAATTGAAGGTGCTGCAGGGCTTGGCAAAAACTTGGGCTAAGATAAGATCTTCAACACAACTGGGGTATTACTCTAGTAGAGCACCAATTTGGGATCTTCCGGGGGCCCCAGGTTGGGTGGGGGATACCTTGGCAGTCCCACTCAGAGAAGCTGGGATAGTAGTTTGGGGAGATCTCTTTGTGGAAGGGACTCTGCTCCCCTGGCAAGATTTAGCTTGTAAAACTGGGCCCAACCTTTCAAGATTTAAATATCTACAAATATCTAGTTGGGCTCAAGCATCAACAACACAAGCTACACGCTTTAATAGGTTTCCAATAGGGAGAGGTAGTTATCTTGAATCTCTTCTAGTAGATCAACCACCTGTAAAAAAGAGGTCTCTCTCTGGTATACACTAATAATGGATGAAATAGATGGGGAACTTTATCTCCCAAATCAATTGTGGGGCTCCTTGACCTCAGATCTTAATGCAAACGATCTCTGGTCTATGTCCTTCAAGATATTATGGGACTTAGTTAAGCCAGCTTGGCTTCATAGGAACCATCTGTTCACTCTATATAGGGCTTACTACTCTCCACAAAGGATTTCTAAATTCTCACCAGGGGCCCCAGTGGCTTGTGTACGTTGTGGTCTCTTAGAAGCCCCGGATACACATATGTTTTTTGAGTGCCCTCAGTTAACTTCTTTCTGGGATTAAATAAGCAGCAAGCTCTCGAATGCTATGGGATGCACAGTAGTGATAGATCTGCGTCTTGTAATTTTTGGAATAATGGACCTGACTCGCAGCACTACGAAGAATCTCCTGTTCTACTCCATCCTGGTGGCCCGTAGAGAAATATGCAAACGATGGAAAGAGTCTTCTGCGCCTACATTTCATGATTGGTACACTGCGCTTCTACAGATCTCAAAATTAGATCTTGCCAGGGCAGGGAAACAAGATAATAGGGCCTTTTGGCACCTACTAGACTGGTCTCATTGAGAGAACTTTTTTTTTTTCCCCAGTTCCAATGATTATGTTGCCATGGTACAACCTCCCTGCTACTTCACCTGGCCGCTCTCCCTCTTCCGCCCGGTACATGGTTTGTTGTTAGCAATCGAGGCAACCAGAGATTGGTCAACATCTGCCAATCAGACAATAGGGGTCAAACTAAGGGGGAGCCAGTCGTTGTTGTTGGGATCGGGCACCCACAATTCGTCCTCCCTACCAGTCTTGACTGAGGCAGCACGGCGGCACTCCTTTTCTTCTCTCTCCTGTCTAAGTTGTCAGTAGTTTGGAACCATGGCGATAAATGAGGATAAAAAAAAGAAAAAAGAAATGAATGTGGGTAGGAGCAGGAAGCGCCAGACAACTGCCTCAGTGCAGGACTGTAGAGGACTTGCTGATCATATATGAGGCAGGATGTGATTTACCACCATATCATCCCACCAGCCGGTATTCTGTGTGCACTCGTACCGGCTCTGGTTGGTATCACAGGCGTCACTAGGGGGGTGCGGTGGGTGCGGACCGCACCGGGTGTCACCCCATCATGGGGTGACACCAATCTGGTTACGCTGCTGGCTCGCTGTGTAACACAAACACAGCTCTGCACTGTGTCACCTCTGTCGGTGTTTGATATCGCGCGCCGGCCGTCGTCTCCCCTTCATCCGGTAATGGGTCCGGAGGCCGAGGTGAGAAATATTTATATTATGAAGTTTACTTTAGAAATGTGGCACACAACAATCAGATCGCATTCGAAATCGCATTAGACTCCCAGTCCCCAAGGCCGGCCCAAGACAGTCACAGGTCAGTGCTATAAAAAAGGAAGCTTTAAAGACGTGTCAACTGAAGTGTAAGCCCCCTTCCTGCTTCCTAAGAAGCTCACAGCAGGATGCAGAAGTAGGCATAATTAACTCTGTTTAAGTAGTTTACCACCCTGCTATCATTGTTTTTCTTTTTACTCAATTATTGTTCTGCCTTCAAAAAAGGGAGAGGGGGTGCAATGACCTAGGCCAGAGCCGCTGATCTTGGAATTAGGAATCCAGGTTCGAGTCTCGGCATCGGCTCGACATCCTGTGATTCTGGGCAAATCACTTAATCCCCCTGTGCCAACAAAAACGAATGTGTCCTTCTGTAATGTAACCGCTGCTTGCCTTTGGTCGAGTTCGCTCTGTTTAAAAATTGCAAAAAAAAGGCAATAACGCCCATTCTTGGTAACCCCTTTAAAAAAAAGCCCCATAAATCCAGTTTCGGCCTGTGACTGCGGTGATACATTGGATTGGACATGCAGAAATGCCCAATGCTTTTATGAGGCCATGTTCAACAGTTAACATTTTTGGGGAATTCAGGATTCCTATGTAAATAGATGTGGTAACACAAATTCTCAAATGTTATTCCACATCCCGTTGCCAAAATGTGCAGTTTATCGGAAATGGTGTGCGACCATTCCACAGCATTGGTAACACCAGGGGAGGTACTACTGAAGCAGGAGTACAGTAATTCTCATAAAGAGGGCCTTCAAATCTGACCACCCACTTTTGTGATTTCTCAAAATCCATCAGTTTCCGTTTCGATTGAACATCTCTTCTAAAACTGGATTTTCGCACCCCACACAGCACAGACCCTGCACCGAGTTAATAATCCTTGCTTTTTCCTGGTGCAGGACATAGCTGGTCAACAGTGCACATTTGTGTTTTTTTTTAGTAGTAAATACATTTATTTCGGCATACATGGCATAAAAGTTTTCAAATGTAAATTGAAAAGGTAACTATGCATGACCTGATTAAGAGTTCTACAATTACACAACAATAAAAACATATCCTAGGGTGCCGTTTTTAATTTAATAACAAAAGGGCCAACGATTCAGGGGTTGGTCTGGATTAAATAATGCCTTTTCCAAAGGGATTGATGTAGAAAAACAGTTTTCTTAATTATCTTTAATAGACAGCATCATTGTGTGCCAAAACACAGGGACAACGCATTCAGATCATCAGCGCTGGGCGCATTTCGGAGCAATTACAGCAGATGCCAGCTTCATTTGAACTCTTGCCCACCACACAATGTGTCCACCACACAAGGCTCTGTCTGGCATGCATCGCCCACCCAGCCAATCTGCCTCTCCTTCTCTGGTAGATCCCTTTATTGACCATCTGAGATCAGAATAACTGCTGTGCAAAACATAGAGAGCATCCTGACTTTCAAATGTCCCCTCAATTGCTATTTTTCTGGATAGTGTTATGTGTAAATCACAACAGTTAACTGCATCTAGCCCCGAATTTACATCAGATTCGTGGTTGAGTACTTTAGCAAGGCAGCGCAAAGTGCTGCCTTGCGCTACTTTCTGTCTTGTTGGCATTACATGGGTGCAGCATGGGTGTTCGCTTGCATCCACCCATGTATTTTGACACAAACCCAGATTTACAAAGACTTTGCGGCAAAATGGTTCACCTACCCAACAGACGTAACGAGCAGAAATATATTTTTCTCCTTGTTAATTGCGCTTTCCATGTATAGATTGTTTTTGTGTAGGAAGGCGTCCTTTCCTACACAAGGACAATCCTGCCTGTAACACAGGCACACTTATTCTATGGGCAAACGTGCCTGCAGTGGAGTTAGGCAGCTCACAGTGAGCCAGAGCAAGAAGAGAGCATAAATGCTGCATATCTTTGTAAATATGGAGAAATTTTGATTTCTTCCTTTCAGGCAGAACGGCACAGCAAGTTCTGTTGCTGCGCCACGTTGCATAAAAAAATAGTAAATGCGTCCTTAACTGTTTTCCAAAGTATGCCTGAGTTGCCACATTGAAAAAGTGCCTGCTCTGAGCTAATCTACATAATATCACGCTAAAATGACGTACCTCCGCATATCAATGACTGTAATCAGTTTTTCAAATGGGCGCTGGTGACTGGTCCCCTTGCCAGTGCTCAATGTTTGTAATGTCCGTCGGGGTCACCTTTGTGGTAGGGACAGACTGTCTACTATTCTGTGCATGACCTAAGCACCGTCAATGTGAGGTTCACATGCTTTATGTGTTTTTCTTGCTATGTGCATACGTCAGCAGCAAGTGGAGATTTTAGGTGGGACAAAACAAAGAACATGTTCTGGAAGGAACTACCCAAATCTTATAAATATACTTGTCCAAGATGGAGGGGCAAAGTCTGATAGATGAGGCCGCTCGTCGAGGACACCATCGGTACTGCTCTAGCAAAAATGTTACTTTTCCTGGAAATCCGAAAGAGAGGGAACTCAGGCCAAAATAAGAATTATTCACAGGCTCAACGTACAAGAGTAGTAGGAGTCCTGCAGCGGTTTGCCAGATGTGGACGTACTGTGCATTCACGAGTTAGACCCAGTACGGGCTTGCACAGGTATGAGCAGGGGGGCGGGGTGGTGGAAGCCGACAGACTACGGGTTAAGTTATATTACATTTTATTTTTTTATTTTAAGGAGTTTTATATAGCGCAAACTTGACCCGAATCGGATATCATACAGAGTTTTATATAGCGCAAACTTGACCCGAAACGGGTATCAGAGTGCTTCACATAGCACCATTTGCATTACATGAAGACACATTCATTTTTTGTTAGGCACGGGGAGATTAAGTGATTTGTGTAGAATCACAGGATGTTCAGCGTCATTGCCGAGACTTGAGCCCATGCGGTAAGTCGTGAGGGGGTGACACCATGAGTTACCCGCACCGGGTGACACCAACCCTAGTGACGCCACTGGTTGGTATCCATTTGTTTTGCCGGGAGGGTGAGCTGATGCGGAGTGTAGGCTTCAGCAGCCACGTGCCGGTCACTGTGACTTGGTTGCAGCCTTCTTCAGTATTGCGCCGCTTTTACAACAGGGACATGCAATTTTCTTCAACTATTTGCAAATGTTATGCATTTTCCCATCGTACCTCTCATGCACCGGTCCCTTGCAATCATCCACCGTTTGGTGTCAGGGGTTACAACTTAACAGCGCTCAGCTTAACGTCCGCAGGCAGAGTAGATTCACAGATTTAGTCTGGCAGGGGCAGGACAGCAATTTTCCATCCGGTATGAATACGTGTGACTCTGCGGTGTGGATCAAGCAGTCAGCGCAGTGTAAGCCATTTTAGTCTCCTCGCCGTCCTCCATTATTTATTTTATAATCTTCGCATCAAACAGCCCGTCCTGCATGACAAGTCTCCCGTTGCGACCCGCACCCACCGCATGTAGGGCTGTGATCGTTGGTGTTTGGCTTCACCAGTGCTGCTACTTTTCAGTCAGGGTCTCTCGTCGCTTGGCGCTATCTTCTTAGTCCGCCTCACCGTTCAGGGCAAGCACCTAGGTTTTCTCCTGAATGGCGAAGCAGCTGCTGATCTAATTTACATCCTAGTGCTCCGCATGTGTTCCAGCAGCCGAATTTTCTGTCACAGCATGGCTATGTTTGGTATAATCGCCAATGTTAACCAAATTGTCGCTCCGGCCATCAAAGCAGCGCTAGTGTGCGGCCATCTTCCCCTATCATCTGCACCAGATAGTAGTACTGGGGTCCACTGTAATAGAGGAAACTCCCACAGAAGAGCCACAGATTGAGCGCCAGCCAGAAAACAAATCACTTTACCAAAAATAGATGCTTTGCCCCCTCGTTGGAAAGCCAGCTCTTCCAGTGGATGGACATGCTGCTCGCCGGGACACCCCTCCTCACCACGGCACGGCCAGCACCAGAGGGACTTAACCTCCAGGATATAGTGGCGGCTATAAATAATATACGTACATCACTGGAGGTGAGACTTGACTCAGTCTCAACCCTGGTCAGAGCTGATCTACGTAACATGACACTAGAGACACGGAGGTGGAGGAAACTACCCACATTGTTACAAAAGACACGCCCAGACACAAATAGCAAGTGAAGGGCTTACATAACAAAAGCAAATGCCTAGAAGCCCAACTAGAGTACTATGAAGGCAGGGCACATTGAAACAATGTACGAATCCTGGGATTGCCATAGTGCATAGAAGGCCATGCAACAGATCTTTTCGTGGAAGATTTAATCACACTACACTTGCAACCACAACGCCTCTCAAACTACTTCCCCATAGAAAGAGCCCACAGAGTCCCAGGAGGAAGGCTCAATTAGGGGGCTTCCCACAGACCAATATTCGCAAGAGTTTTCAACTTCTGCAATAGGGACATCATCCTGCAAACAGCCCAGAGTGCTCCTCCACTCACTCACCTTCAAAAATAGTAACATCACATTCTTTCCTGATTTCACAGTAAAGGTGCAAAGACGAAGCTTTACTGAAGTCAAACGAGACTGATGGAAAAAGAGATCAAAGATGCCATGTTGTTTCCAGCAAAATTAAGAGTAGAGGTTGAAGGTAAAACTTGGTTCCTTTCCACCCCTGAAGAGACATGGAAATGGTTGAACAGTTGTCGAAAAGTACGAAGAAGAGTGGCAGGTGAAAACGAGGGAAGCAGACCTATCAGAACAATTTGAACATCACCTCAGGAGGCACGATCCCCACAGAAGACGTAACAGATAAGACGCACAATGATCATTGAGACAAAAGCTTTAATGATCTGCCATATGCTGAAAGCCTAGCCTGTTCGCTAATACCAACAGCAAAGTTACTGACCCAACCGAGGATGAAAAGGGTACTCGGAAAACCTACATGGTCTAAGAATACATCGGCAGGGTCTCAAACTGTGGTTGTTATTCTACTTCTTACATAACATGATAACATAAAATGTAGCGGGAGGGGAGTGGGGCCAGCGAGACCACGAACTTTCGACTTTTGAGGGGAGGGTGACAGGCACTCTGCAGTCTTGGGGAGGCGGGTAGATTTTACGCCATCATGCAGGGGAGCAGGGAGGGGGGTTAAGTTAATCAATGTTAGGGGGAATTTTCAAGTTGATTATTGTTCAGTCAGGGTGCATCAATCAAAGCATTTGTAAAGCGCGCTACTCACCCGTAGGGTCTCAAGGCGCTGGGGGAGGGGGGTCCGCTACCGCTCGAACAGCCAGGTCTTGAGTTGCTTCCTGAAGGAGAGGTGGTCATGGGTCAGGCGGAGGTGGATGGGGAGGGAGTTCCACGTCTTGGCAGCCAGGTAGGAGAAGGATCTTCCTCCCGTTATGACTCTTCTGATGCGGGGGACGGCGGCGAGGGCGTGGCTGGTCAATCGCAGCTGGTGGGTTGGAGTGTAGAAGGTAAGGCGGTCGTTGAGGTATCTTGGGCCTTGGTTGTGGAGAGCTTTGTGTGCGTGGGTGAGGAGACGGTGATCCAGCGGCCTATAGGAAATATGTCATAAGCTAACGCTACCCAACTTCACAATATTCACCATTAATCATAAATCAATTACAAGGCCCATAATCTATCATGACATATATTGACCAACTGAATCGTGTGACCTAATTAACCTATTCACCAATTATATACATTTATATACAACCGCGGTAAATGAATTCATCATATTTTACAAAACTCTACAAATTAATTAAGACACTGTGGCAATAAGATCTTGCTAATGGTAACCTATACTCATGAAATAACAAGACCAGCTTGAATTTCAAAGTAAGATTTTTATTAGCTATTTGTTTAATAAATGCATTAGAAATCTTTACTAAAGCATTTTTATTAGAATCTTTGCAAATAGTTTATGACAGTTTTATAAGATTTTAAAAATATTATTCAAATAGAAAATATCATTTTGGCAATATCAAATCCTAAGTCCCTAACTACATACGCTAAATTAAAGAAATAAAGAGTAAAGTCTTTTGAAGACTCTTACGTGCTCCAAGAAATGTTCATCTGCACGACACCCTTCATCAAAGGTCAGCAAGAAGCCAGATTCCTCTTCCACGGGGAAGAGTTTTTATACCTTTCTACACTAAGCTAATCTAAGTAAAAGTATAATTTTCTGCTGAACTCAGAGTCCGATTGGCTGTCAAGTGATACCATCGTGTCATTCCATTTTTTTTTTTAGAACATCAGTTCCGTCACTTTCTTAGAGTCCATTGTCTCTAGTTTTCGAACAACGAGGCTTCCTCCAGTTTGCAACATTAACCGAAAGAAAATCATTGCTTCCTCGGATATGAAATTGTCGCACACTCCTCTGCCGGCTCCTGGCCTTGGCCTTGCTTGATTGAGGAACAGACAGCGCATCACAACAAATTGTTTCAGGCAGCAGGAATTTTTCCATCAAGGACTCTCTTTTGCTCCAAGCAGAATTTAACCGAACACGAATGCACTAGGCCCAAAACCACTTTCCAAAAACACTATTATATAAACAAACACAAGAAAATAATTAATGCGAGAAATACAGTTAGTTCTGTTGCCACCCACCATAGTTAATGATAAACTCATTAGTCTAAATTACCTAGCTGAAGCACACAAATAAAGCAGCATTTATATCTACCATTCTTCATTTAATCCAACGGGATTCTTTATGCACCTGTAAAGAGTAAAGTGACACCACATAGACAAGAAAGCAAAATAAACACATGCCATTATTTAAAACAGCTGCTATTAGTCATGACATAACAATAGACAAAATTAATTTATTATTTTTCACATAAATGAAAATGCGACATAATGCATGTTTATGAGCACACATGTTAATAACCCTCGTGTCTTTTGTGAATGAAACTTTTTTTTAAAAACTAGGTTGAATTAATACTCATGCAATACAAATTGTTAGCATAATTAATTAAATTATGGAAGTGTGACTTCACAAGCTAAAATGAAAACATTTCTGAATGTCGCTCCATCAACTCCCTCATCTGGTGATTTCCAAATCACCACACCACACCCAAAATGTGGCAAATTTATCTAAAAATGAATATGGTTCGATTTCACTGTGTTAGTATTTCTAAAGATTTGTTTCAGCAAAATCTTTACAACTATCATATCGAGCTCTGTGTAACTCCTCTTCTAGCTCTAGCTCCCTTTCCTGTTCCTTTCTGATTTTGTAAATTCTTTTCTTTTCCTTCATGTCCTTCTTTCTCTTGTGTAACATGCAACTGATCTTCGTCAAAACTATCACAAAAATTATAACAAACAAAGGTGTTAGAATCTTGCCAAGAACTGAACCACCAATTTCTTGAAACCAGGTTTTGATAGCTTGAAATCTTTTTGAAAGACGTTCTGTAAAGTCATTCTCTTCTAAGGGAACTATTTCTGAATGCATCTCAGTGATGTTTTTAATGTACATTTCAATATTCTTGCTCTCGTCAGGGATGTATGTACAGCAGTGCTGAACATGTAAAATGCCACAGACTCCTCCCTCTTTTGCTAAGAGTATATTTAAGGCAAGGCGATTCTGCATCACCATTGACCTAACCGCAATGACTTCGGTATCCACTAATTGGAAACCACCTGCTGTGTCAGTGGACAATCTGTCAACAATTGTGGACAATTTTCTGATTCTTCCTGCATTCAGGGTTATACCTACTAAAGGTATCACTGCCTCAAAAAGTCTCACAAAAAATTCTGAGAAACTTTCTCTTTTAAACCTATTTACATGATTACTAATTTCAAACGAACCTTCTGCATTTCTGTCAACATGAAATATTTTTGGAAAAACAAGACCAACATAACATGTCCCGTACCAATGGTCCGGGAGATTATAATAAGCTTTGTCTCCACAGATAAAATAAATCCCAGGAAAAATTGGATCTCTGCCACCTTTGAATCCCCAACCTCCCATGATTTGGTTAGTGTCCTCACGATTGCTAGCACCTACAAAGTAATTATCAAAAAGAGTATTATCTCTCCTAATGCAAAGCTTGCCACTAATTGGTTTATCTATGTGAATTGCAACATTGTCAAAAGATTTGCCATTAAGCTTCTCATCCTCTTTCTGCCAAAACTTGGATTTGGTCTGTTTGACCTTTTCATTCCTTTTATAAATTGCCCTTCTCTCTTCAACTAAGTTCAGGAAAGTCTTTTCCTCTGTTCTCAATTTGCAAGTTAGATTATTTCTGTAAGCATACTCATAGGTGAGTTCATTAGTAACTAAAAAGAAATCCCTCATCTGTTTAGCTTGCTTATGTTTATTTAAAGCATTCTCAATTTTCAGGTTAGCAAAAATCTCATCAAAATTTGAATAATAATACTCCAAGCGACCAGTCTGATAAAATAAGCTAGCTATTACACTGCAAGTTATGCCATAAGTAAGAGGAAGCATATTGTATGTCACTCCCTCAGAAACAGAAGCAGGTAACTTTACACAGATATAACAATCTTTGACACTCATAACCTTAACATATTCTCCCAAAAGCCTCGAAAATGTATTGCTAGAAAAATCACTAACAGACCTATCTTGATGAGCCTCTGGTCCGTGATCAATAACTTTGTTAGCTTTGTTTGTTGCACTATGTTTGTCTTGACTAACTGAAGCTTTGCTTGTCATATTGACTTTGTACATCTCCTTATCGATCCCAAAAGGAAAGATGAGAGCTAACACTAACCAGAGCGGAATTAATATGAGCATACATATCAGTCATCTTACAGCAATTTTTAAGAATGGAACATTTTGAGGTACTACGCTTCAAAACAACAGGCATTTTTAGCTAGCCTTAACAAAAAAATTTTTTAAAAAGGAAACAAACATTTAAAAATTTGTCTAATAAAAACCTGAATTTTTAAAAACACCCCCTTTTCAAAAAAAAATTTTTTCAAATCCTCTAACAACTTTTCTTCGACCTTGCGTCACAAGTTATTTTCCAACTAAACACAATTTCTTCGACCTTGTGTCACCTAACACAATTTCTTCAGCCTTATGCCAAAAACAGAAACCTAAATTCTAACATATTAGTACTTCAATCGTTGTCACTATTGTCTTCAACTTCTTCCTGACTGCTGCTATTTATCTCAATTACAGGTGGAATTATAATATAAGCCCACTCAGGAGACTTATACTTCTGATTTGGTTTCAAAACTCTCTTTGTTTTTCTAGAGATAACCTCTATACTTTTTCCTTTCTCTGCTTTCTTTTCAGGATCCTCTTGACTAGTTATCTCATTTACCTGCTCATTTGATCTTTTTATTAACCTGACTCTCAACCCTCCGTTTTCACTTGGCCATGTTTCACCTTTTCTCAGAATTTTCCTTTTAGGCTCAGTTACATTAGATTCGGTTTTCCAAGATCTTTTTCTCACACTTTCCCTTTGACAATCTTCATCACTTTTTCCAGAATCACTGTCAGAAATTTCAATTCTTGACTCAGGATCTTTTCTAATCGGCAGTTTTACTCCGTTAGGAACTGTACTTTTTATTCCATCACTGGTACTTGGCAATTCGTCTTCTTCCACTTCATCAATTACCTTCAACTTCCCAGTTCCGGATTTCTTGTTCCTGCATTCAGAGCTTATTCTCTACTTTTCGATACTCTCCTGGTCTTCCTTCTGAACTTGATCAGATTTTTCTTTCTTTTCAACTTCTTTTTCTTTATCTTGATCAGATTCTTTTGCCTCTCCTACTTCTTCATCAGATTCTTCTGCTGATTCTTTTTCTAACAGATCTTTATCATTTTCAGAATCTATTTCAATAATTTTCAAATCCTTTCCATTCACTGAATGTTTTTCCAGATGTCGACTTCTCTGTCGATCTTCAGAATCTGGATTTACTTCAGCTTCTCCTTCAGAATCTGAATCAGCTGTTGTATCACTCTCTTCATCAGAGTTTTCAGGTGTAGGTATCCGAATAGTATGACTTGGATGAATCCACCTTCTTATACCCCTACATTTTACTGCATTTGTCGTCACAAGTATCACCTGCCTTGCTTTCTGCCACCTCGGGACCAGACAGTTTCTTCTTCGGTGAACTTTTGTTCTGACCCAATCTCCAGGTCTCAGATCATGTGTTTGCACTTTGTCTTTTGACTGTACTTCAGTTCCCACCTGATTAGACACAGAAGTCAAGACGTCAGACAGCTTTTTACAATACTCCAAAATTGCACTGTCATTAATGCTCAACAGTTTTCCCACTGGTATGAATGCTTGTCTCATGACTCTACCCATGACAATATCATGAGGACTTAGACCTGTCTTTTTATCTGGTGTACTTCTCAGAGTCATTAAAACAAGTGGAAGAGCATCTGTCCACTTTATGCCTGTTTCTAGACACATTTTTCCATTTCTATTTTTAATTGTTCCATTAATTTGCTCCACAACTCCAGATGCCTCTGGTGTGTATGCACAGTGCAACTTCTGCTCAATGTGTAAGGCTTCACAGATCAATTTCAACAGTCTGTTATCAAAATGTCCTCCTCTATCACTCTCTATGATAACAGGAAATCCGTTCCTTGGAATAATCTCACGTAAAAGCAACTTTGCTACAGTAATTGAATCACTGTGTCGTGTGGGGAATGCTTCTACCCATCTTGAAAACAGACAAACAATCACCAAAACATATTGCAACCTGTTGTGTTTGGGCATTTCAATAAAATTCATCTGTAACCTGGTGAAAGGACCACCCTCTCGACCTATTATTCCCGTTCCCACAACTGATTTCCTGTTTGGGTTCATTTGTTGACAGATCAAACACCTTTGACAGAGAGACTCTGCAATTGTTCTAAACTTGGTATTAAACCAAATTTCCTTAAAAAGTCTAATCATTGAATCTCTCCCAATATGACCAGGGCCATGGTACATCCTAGCCATGTCAGCAATCATACAATTTGGTAAAACTATTCTGCCATCTTTGTAAGTCCAAACTCCATCCTCATCTCGCTGTCTACATTCTGCCTTCAACCATGAGTTTTTCTCATCATCATCAGCTTTATTTTGTAAATCTCTTATTTTCCTGCCATGTCTCAACAATTGATGTTAGCATTAGTGAACTGGAAACAAATTATTTGTTTTTCTCCCGATTAAGTGCATAATTATTCCTTGCACAATATCTTGCTACTTCATCTGCGTAAGCATTCTCTTTGGTGATAAAATCCTCACCTTTTCTGTGAGCTGCACACTTTACTACAGCAATTTCTTTTGGCAACTGTATGCCATCAATCAATCTTTTGATGAACTCTGCATTTTTAATTGGTGAACCTGCTGATGTCATATAGCCTCTCTGAGACCAGAGCTGTCCATAATCATGCACAACTCCGTATCCATATTGACTATCAGTAATTATGGTGACTCTCAGATCCTTTGCCAATTTACAAGCACGAATTAAAGCAATTAATTCAGCCACCTGTGCTGAATGAATTCCTTCAAGACATGATGCTTCTTCAACAACTGCCACTGTGCAGACTGAATATGCTGCCTTCAAAATACCTCCCTCTGATCTTAAACAGGAGCCATCTACAAAGTAGACATAATCTGATTCAGGCAATGGTACATCTTTAATGTCCTGTCTTGGCTTAGTACAGTATTCCATAACATCCAAGCATTCGTGTTCGACATTATTTTCTTCGCAAATTTCAGTATCAGGTAATAATGTGGAAGGATTTAAATTCACACACCTTGCAATTGACACATTGTCTGATCCCAAAATTATCTTTTCATATTTTGTGAGTCTATTGCTTGTCAAATGTTGCGTTTTGCTTCTTGTAAGGAGAATTTCAACTGAATGGGGAACATAGACTTTTACAGGAAATCCCATTATGATTCCTTCACTCTGCTCAAGGCTAACACTAGTTGCTGCAACTGCTTTTAAACAACCTGGTAAGGCTTTTGCAACTGGGTCAAGAGCTGCTGAGAAATAAGCAATAGGCTTTCTCATGTTTCCATGTCTCTGAATTAACACGGATAAAGCACACCCTTCCCTTTCACTGCAATATAATTCGAAATTTTTCTCATAATCTGGCATGCCCAGAGCTGGAGCTTCACATAAACTTCTTTTTAATTTTTCAAAAGCTTCCAACTCAATTTCATTAAGAACAATTGGATCTTTTATATCTGATTTTGTTAGTCTCTGTAGTGGTTTCGCAATTACTGAAAATCCACTAATCCATTGACGACAATAACCAACCATTCCCAGAAACATTCTGACCTGTCTTTGTGTTTTTGGAGGTTGCATTCCCTGAATCATTTTTATTCTCTCAATCGTCACCTGTCTCATTCCCTTTGCAATTCGATGACCAAGGTATTTTACTTCTTGTTTACAAAACTGCAATTTTGCAGGAGACACTTTATGTCCTTCATCTGCCAGATGATTTAAGAGAATAATCGTATCTGTTACACAGTTGTCTCTTGTTTTAGCTGCTATCAACAGATCGTCAATATATTGCACTAATGTCGATCTTCCAGGTAAACTTAAGTCTTCCAAAGATTTCTTCAACAACTCATTAAAAATAGAAGGACTCTCTGTATACCCTTGAGGAATTCTACACCATGCGAGAGTCCTATTCTGGAATCTGAAAGCAAAGATCTCCTGACTCTCTGGATGTAATGGAACAGTAAAGAACGCATAGCAAAGATCAATAACAGTATACCATTCTGCATCATGTGGAATTTGGTAAAGAATGACTGCTGGATTTGGAACAACTGGACAACAAGGAACAACAATTTGATTAATTCTTCTCAAATCTTGAACTATTCTGTACGTTCCATTTGACTTTTTGATCCCCATAATCGGTGAGTTACAAGGACTGCTTTCAATTTCTTTTAAAACACCTTGTTTAATGAATTTTTCAATCACAGGAATGACACCCTCAATTGTTTCAGCTTTCATTTTATACTGAGGAATGTTTGGAAATTCTATTCCCTGCTTCACTGTAATTTTGACTGGATCGACATGTTTCATTAGACCCATTTCATTTCCAGTTAAATCCCAAATTTCAGTTTTGACTGTCTCTTTTAATTCCTCAGGTAAATTTTCTTTTTCAAATGCAGGAAATAATTTTGTTTCTTCTGCTTCAACCAACATCATTGTCAATCGGTACAACCCATCTTCTTCCATCGTTTGTAATTCAATTCCATCAGGTGAACAATATATTCTGCAATTAATTTTGCACAATATATCTCTCCCCAACAAGTTCACTGGACTACTGTTGCAAACTACAAATCTGTGTTCGTCTTTAAAATTGCCAATTGCAACCTTGACAGGATCAGTCAGATCTGTTTTAATCTGCTGATTACTTACTCTGACTACTTGGATGGTATCCCCAGAGAGAGGCATGTTTTCAATTTCCACTGATCTAACAGTAGAACGGGTAGCACCAGTGTCCACAAGAAAAGTGATTTCTACATCATTTACCTTTCCATTTACAAATGGACCAGACTGGTCAACCTCAAGAGTGGCTCCAATTACACACTCTTCCCCCTCTCTCGGGCACCGTCAGAAACGATCATCAGAATCACTTCCTTGATTTTCTGTCAACAAAAATTGTCCTGTTGCATTTTGCACATTTGATCTTTAAGCTCTTATTACCTGATCACTTCCTTCGAATCCCACGCCTGGATTATATTTTTGACCTCCCCCACAATTAGGAAATGGAGGCTGTGGAATCTGATTCTGTTGCTGCGCTAACTGATACTGTAGCTGTCGCTGAAGACTCAGGTCATTCAACTGTCGCTGTAGCTGTAGCTGTTGCTGCAGATCAACATAGTTCTGCATCTGTGCGTTTAATGATGTATTTTTTAAATTTCTGGGTGGGTTTTTACACTCGTTATTCTCAAGGCTTCCAATTTGCTGCTCGGCCACCTTCACTTGTGCCCACATTGCTTTTTCTTTTAACTTTTTCTGTTTCACTTCTAACTCATCACTGCAGTATTTTGCTTTTCTCAAAATATCGTCAACTGAATTTGATTGCCAACCGACAATATTATTCCTGATCATTTCTCCAATTTCTGGTCTAAGACCATAAACAAATCTGTACATAAAATGACTCATATCTTTTTTGTCTAATTTTTCATAACCACTGTACTGTTTGAAAACTAGTAATAATCTTTCATAAAATGAATGAACTGATTCTTTTGGTTCCTGATTTGTCCTGTCTATTTTTACCCAATCAACTTCTTTTGGCGCAATTTTATTTTTCAACCAGTAAATCACTTTTTCATATAAATCCATGACCACTGGGGCTGGAGCACCTGTTTCTTTAATTCGCTCCCGTTCCTCTTTTGGCCAACTCACAGCAATTTTATATTCTGTCCAAAGATCTGATGGGACAACAATAGTCAAATCAGGCATTTTAGTTTTTTCACGATGAATTTCAGATAAATCTGAATAAAATTTCTCTGCTACCTTTTGAATTTCTGCATTTAATGGAATTATCAAACCTGGCTGTTTAATATCTTTTTGCTCAAAAACAGGCTGAACAGGACCAATCGTTACTGGAACTGTTACTGCTTCCATGCCTTTAGTTATCTGTTGAATTAATTTTTCTTTTGATCGTAAATATTCTGATGTATTTACAACTTCCTCATCTCTGGCAGCTCTTGTTAAATTTCTAGGGGCTTCTCTTTCTATTGGTGTTTCTGAAAAATTCCCGCTTTCATTATAAACACTAAAATTCGTTCTCGTTTCTAATCTTTCTGGAGTTTCAAAAGATTCAGAATTATTTGGGTACAATTTGGGTGAATCATTTAATGGAGGTGCACTTGGTGTGGTTCCTGTAGAAACTATCGGAGTAGACCATGAACAAGGCTGTCTAAGTGGAGTTTGCTTTTTAATCGTGGTGAAAATTTCTTCTAAGACTGCATCTTCTTATTCACTTTCTACTACAACATTATTTTTCTTTTCAGTTCTCTTTTCACCAGGAGACCCCAAAACCATTTCTCTAATTAAATAGAGACCATCGCACATATCTCCCTGTCTCCACATACGCATTCTATCTTCATGTGTTTCTCTTCTGTAACTCGGTATTTTTGGAGGTCTTTTTATCCCACTTGCTTCTTTTTGAAGTTGAAACATCTCATCCTCCCATTCAACTAAAGCTTCAAATTGTGTAGGTCTAGGCTTAGGTATTAGAGCTGAAATCTTTTCTCTTAAATTCCTTAAAATTTTGATGTTAAATGAACCATCGTCCGGCCAAACCAATACGCCATCATCTTTTGTATAATGCTTCCATACATCAAACCACAGAACAGTATGATAACCATATTCACCTTCCATATACGCTGCAGGTGTTTTGTATTTATGAAGTAATTTACCACCTCGCGTTTCAATTTTCTTGTCAGGTAAAATAAAAATTTTCAATTTCTGAAGCATTGTAAGCGTTTTCTCAACATGTTTAATCAGGTTCGAGCTACGTCACTACTTTGCTCGACCAATAAGAATGGAGCTTCCCATAAGAGCCAATCAGTGTCTAGCTCCACTAAGTCACGTGAGCCAATCAGAGTACAGCCTGTGACGTATGATATCCAATCACTACGCGGACCGTATGACGTACACAGTCGCTGCGGTTTTTCGTGTCTCACTCTCAGCGCTCACCCCTCCTTTACAAAAACTTTTCATATTGCCATTTTAAGAACACTCTTTCAATGAGATTTAATTAATAACAACAAAAAGGACGACTCATTTGTCTGTTTCTCTAAATAAAGTGACAGATTTTTACAGACTTACAAGAATTCTTTTACGTGGAATAGACGACGCTATTCTCACAGAATATACATTCGCCGATAAAGTAAACCTTTACTTTACCCTTCAAACAGGTAAATAACGAACGCGTTTCTTTTTGAATGCACTTAAAGTAGCAATTCAAAATTTGACTCGAACGAAATTACAGAATCAATTACGCACTTTCAAACGGAAAGTATCCCTAACCATACACACATGAAATCTTGGCAGGACTCTAACCAACCACAGATAACATGAATCGTTAGTAAAATAAGCGACGTTATTTTACCCTTCTCTCAAGCTTGAATATATTCTATTACTTTCTCACAGTGAGTTTTAGAACGGGCTCATTGTCCCTATACTCAAAGTTTCAATTTCATAGACAATCCTCACTATACATAAACTCTATCTAACACACCTATATCCCTATCATGTGTTGTAGGACCACAACACTTGTGATATACACCGATATCACAATTCTGAAACAGATCAAATGTACTGTGTGACTACACTCTCATCACACTACTCTGTACCGGTACAACTAGGATTTTTCACACTACAGGAAAAAACCTTTTAACTACACATAACAAGAGAACGAACTCAACATATGTTAAACATCGATCCTATGTAACTACTATATAACATGTTTGTTACCATAGCAACCATCAAGTCTGCTACCAGGAAATTGATCCAGCGGCCTATAGGAAATATGTCATAAGCTAACGCTACCCAACTTCACAATATTCACCATTAATCATAAATCAATTACAAGGCCCATAATCTATCATGACATATATTGACCAACTGAATCGTGTGACCTAATTAACCTATTCACCAATTATATACATTTATATACAACCGCGGTAAATGAATTCATCATATTTTACAAAACTCTACAAATTAATTAAGCCACTGTGGCGATAAGATCTTGCTAATGGTAACCTATACTCATGAAATAACAAGACCAGCTTGAATTTCAAAGTAAGATTTTTATTAGCTATTTGTTTAATAAATGCATTAGAAATCTTTATTAAAGCATTTTTATTAGAATCTTTGCAAATAGTTTATGACAGTTTTATAAGATTTTAAAAATATTATTCAAATAGAAAATATCATTTTGGCAATATCAAATCCTAAGTCCCTAACTACATTTGCTAAATTAAAGAAATAAAGAGTAAAGTCTTTTGAAGACTCTTACGTGCTCCAAAAAATGTTCATCTGCACGACACCCTTCATCAAAGGTCAGCAAGAAGCCAGATTCCTCTTCCACGGGGAAGAGTTTTTATACCTTTCTACACTAAGCTAATCTAAGTAAAAGTATAATTTTCTGCTGAACTCAGAGTCCCATTGGCTGTCAAGTGACACCATCGTGTCATTCCATTTTTTTTTTTAGAGCATCAGTTCCGTCACTTTCTTAGAGTCCATTGTCTCTAGTTTTCGAACAACGAGGCTTCCTCCAGTTTGCAACATTAACCGAAAGAAAATCATTGCTTCCTCGGATATGAAATTGTCGCACACTCCTCTGCCGGCTCCTGGCCTTGGCCTTGCTTGATTGAGGAACAGTTAGCTCATCACAACAAATTGTTTCAGGCAGCAGGAATTTTTCCATCATGGACTCTCTTTTGCTCCAAGCAGAAGTTTAACGAACACGAATGCACTAGGCCCAAAACCACTTGCCAAAAACACTATTATATAAACAAACACAAGAAAATAATTAATGCGAGAAATACAGTTTGTTCTGTTGCCACCCACCATAGTTAATGATAAACCCATTAGTCTAAATTACCTAGCTGAAGCACACAAATAAAGCAGCATTTATATCTACCATTCTTCATTTAATCCAACGGGATTCTTTATGCACCTGTAAAGAGTAAAGTGACACCACATAGACAAGAAAGCAAAATAAACACATGCCATTATTTAAAACAGCTGCTATTAGTCATGACATAACAATAGACAAAATTAATTTATTATTTTTCACATAAATGAAAATGCGACATAATGCACGTTTATGAGCACACATGTTAATAACCCTCATGTCTTTTGTGAATGCAACTTTTTTTTAAAAACTAGGTTGAATTAATACTCATGCAATACAAATTGTTAGCATAATTAATTAAATTATGGAAGTGTGACTTCACGAGCTAAAATGAAAACATTTCTGAATCTCGCTCCATCAACGGAACGTGATTCTCTTGCTGACGGGGAGCCAGTGCAGGTTTCTCAGGTGTTCAGAGATGTGGCTGTGTCGGGGGATGTCCAGGATGAAGCGTGCCAAGGCGTTCTGGATGCGTTGGAGTCTCTTCTGAAGTTTGGCTGTGGTTCCGGCGTAGAGGGAGTTGCCGTAGTCCAGACGGCTGGTGACGAGGGCCTGGGTGACCGTCTTCCTGGTTTCGGTGGGGATCCACCGGAAGATCTTACGTAACATGCGGAGGATGTTGAAGCATGACGAGGAGACGGCGTTGACTTGTCTGGTCATGGAGAGGGAGGAATCCAGGATGAAGCCCAGGTTGCGTGCGTGGTCTGTCGGTTTGGGTGCGCTGCCCAGGGACGGGGGCCACCAGGAGTCATCCCAGGCGGAGGACGAAGATCCCAGGATGAGGACTTCCGTCTTATCTGAGTTCAGTTTCAGGCGGCTGTTCATCATCCACTCGGCTACGTCTTTCATCCCTTCGTGTAGGTTAGTCCTGGAGGTGGCGGGGTCGTTGGTGAGGGAGAGGATCAGCTGGGTGTCGTCGGCGTAGGAGATGATGTTGAGGTTGTGTTGGCGCGCGATGGCCGCAAGGGGGCTCATGTAAATGTTGAACAGCGTGGGGCTGAGTGATGATCCTTGGGGTACGCCGCAGATGACTTCGGTGGCCTCGGATCTGAACGGGGGGAGGCAGACTCTCTGGGTTCTCCCGGCGAGGAAGGAGATGATCCACTCCAGTGCCTTCTCTTGGATCCCGATGTTGCTGAGGCGTTGTACTAGGGTGCGGTGGCAGACCGTGTCGAACGCCGCGGAGAGATCCAGGAGGATGAGGGCTGCTGTTTCTCCGTTGTCGAGCAGGGCTCTGATGTCGTCGGTGGCTGCGATGAGGGCGGTCTCGGTGCTGTGGTTGGCCCGGAAGCCAGACTGTGAGTGGTCGAGGGATCCATTCGTCTCGAGGAAGGCAGCAAGCTGTCTGTTGACGGTCTTCTCAATGACTTTGGCAGGAAAAGGAAGAAGCGAGATGGGTCGGTAGTTTTTGAGTTCGGTGGGGTCCGCTGATGGTTTCTTCAGTAGGGCGCCGAGTTCGGCGTGCTTCCAGCTCTCTGGGAAGGTGGCGGTGTCGAAGGAGGCGGTGGTGATGTCCCGCAGGTGTGGTGCGATGACGGAGTCGGCCTTGTTGAAGACGTGGTGAGGGCAGGGGTCGGTTGGAGATCCGGAGTGGATGGAGTTCATCGTGCGGATGGTTTCTTCGGTGTTGACCGGGGTCCAGGCGCGGATGGTGGTGGTGGGGGGCGTTGGTGCGGTCGTAGGGTGCGTCGGCTGTGTGCTGAAACTGTTGTGTATGTCTGCGATCTTGTTGTGGAAGAACGAGGCGAGCGAGTTGCAGAGTTCTTGCGATGGGGTGATGTCGTTGTCTCCGGCGCTGGGGTTCGAGAGCTCTTTGACGATGGTGAAGAGTTCCTTGCTGTTGTGGGCGTTGTTGTCAAGACGTTCCTTGAATGCGGTTTTCTTGGTGGTGTGGATTAGCTGGTGGTGTTTTCGCGTGGCGAGCTTGAGGGTGGTCATGTTGTCTGTAGTTGGGTCTCTGCGCCAGGCTTTCTCGAGGGCTCAGCAGTTCTTCTTGGAGCTCTTGAGTTCGTCGGTGAACCATGATGCTTTTTTGGTGCCTGGTCTGGCGGGGGGGGTCTTCAGTGGGGCGAGGTCGTCCGCGCTGTTGCTGATCCACTTCGTGAGGTTGTTGGCGGCTTGGTTGGGGTTTGTTGAGCTGGCGGGAGGCTCTGGCTCAGGGATGTGGCGAGCTGGTCGGCTGTGATCTTGTTCCGACATCTGCGGGGGACCTGTTGTGGGCGGTGGTGGATCGTGGTCCTTCTGAAGCTGAAGTGGACGCAGCTGTGGTCCGTCCAGTGGAGTCCGGTGGCGTGGCTGAAGGTGATGTCCTTGCTGGAGGAGAAGATGGGGTCGAGCCTTTGGCCGGCGTAGTGGGTGGGGGTGGTCACCAGTTGCTTGAGTCTGAGGTTGGCGAGGTTGTCCAGCAGGGTGGTGGTGTTTCGGTCGTTGTTGTGGAAGTTGAGGTCCCCGAGGAGGATGTAGTCAGCGGAGGGGAGGGCGTGCGGGCTCATGAAATCGGCGATGTCTTCGCTGAATTGTGTGCGTGGTCCCGGGGGTCTGTAGATGAGGGTGCCTCTGAGTGTGGTCTTGGGGTCGGTGTGTATCTGGAAGTGCAGGTGTTCGGCGGCTGTGCGGGTGTCGTCAGAGCTGGTCGTGATGCGGATGGTGTTCTTGTGAATGATGGCGATGCCTCCTCCCGTCTGGTTGAAGCGGTCCCTCCGGGTGATCTTGTATCCGTCCGGGATGGCGATGGAGATGTCGGGCACTGAGGAGGCGTTCATCCAGGTTTCCGTGAGGAAGGCGACGTCTGGTGATGTGGTGTCGAGGAGGTTCCAGAGTTCCACGGCGTGTCTGTGGACGGGGCGGGTGTTGAGCAGGATGCACTTCAGGTGGTTGCTGCTGGTGCTCGGCTTGGTGGATGCGGTGCAGGTCCGGATGCAGGAGAACTTGCAGGATTGGCAGGTGAAGGGTCCGTGGGTGCGTCCTGGGGTGGCTCGGTGGCATCCAGGGGTACGGCCGGCGTTGAGTGCGTAGATGGTTGCTGCGTCGTAGGTCCGGCGGGTGGGCTGGAATCGGCGGGGGCCAGGAGTCCTGGCGCTGGGCGCGGGCCAGGCGCGGACGGGCACAGACGGGCTTGCCTTTGGCGCGCCTTCGGCGCACAATCGGCGCACCCGCTGCGCTCGTCCGCTGTGCTCCCGCGCGGCGACCTCCATAAATGGCGAAGTGGTAGGGAGGAGCAGCGGGGTAGCCAATGGGTTACACGGAAAAAAGGGGGCGGGCCGCAAGGGAGCAGCGGCGGGGACGGGAAAAAAGCAGCGGAAAAAGGACACTGGGGCCGCGAGGATACCAGGGGCACAGTGGCACAACAATTAAGGGGCACAGGCACAGGCGGCACAACAATTAACAATCAGTGAGACACAACAGAATGCAAATACGGACACAAACCGGCAGTCATCTATGCATCCCGCTTCAAAATTCACAGTCATATACTAGAGGCATCCATTGCCCAAAGACCCACGATAACACAAATGAATTATTCACGCTGGGCACACCATCTGGGCATCAGGAGGTGGGATCTGGATGGCAAACCCACATATACTTCTTAGCAAACATGTCTGATAACAATGCTGAAGTCGCACTCCGAGTTCTAACCTGGAACATAAATGGCTTGGGTGACAAACTCAAGAAGGAGATTGTAATGCAATTTATTAAATGCCAAACACCGGATATTGTACTATTACAGGAAATGCATTTGGTGGGTAATACATGCAAAGCCCTGGATAGATGGGGGACACAAACTGGTAGCACATGCAGGGTTTACCTCAGCTGCAGGGAGACAGGTATTTGAATTCACTGAAACTTCCCTTTCATAATAAAGAAGTCCTGGGTAGATATGCAAGGGAGATTCGCTGCAGTAATGTAATCTTGGGAAGGGAAGCACATGAACCTGATATTAGCTTACATCCCTCCAGCACACCAAAATACTGCCCTAGCCAATCTAGGTAGACTTATCATAGATCTCTCAACGGGTTCACTTATATTGCGAGGTGACCTCAACATGACGATCCAAGACAAACTGGATCGACATCCTCCTCGACGACACTGGCAATGCACATCCCCGTTAGCGGACTTTCTCACCGCAATGGGCCTGGTCAATGTATGGCATCATCTCAATCCCCAAACTCGACAATACACATATTACTCCATGGTCCACAATAGCCTATCACGAATAGACTATATACTTACACTAGCAGATATTGTACGCAACTACAGTGAGGCGTGATATCTGGCACAGGGTATCTCGGACCACTCCCCGATCTGGGGCAGATTCGTTGGAGACTCATACCTCAAACGGAAGACTCACACGCTAAGCCCTGGATACCAGAAAATCCCTCATATCAGAAAGGAATTAGTGCAACACACAGACACATACTTCAAAGAAAATGTAGGGACAGTCCCATCCTCACAAACACTATGGTAAGTCTTTAAAACAGTAATAAAGGGCCTAGCACTCTCACTTGCTGTGGGCCAAAGAAGACACCAAAGAGCCAGAACAGACTCATTGGAAAGGGAAATACTAGACTTTGAGACACAGACCCTAGTCCCCCTAGATAGTTCGACCAAGCATGTCCTGAACAATAAAAGGGTCGAATATAAGCTACTGGTGACAATTAGAGCAAAATATAGGGCTTTACAACATAGAGTATATGAAACGGCTAATAGGGCAAGTAAACTCTTGGCTTGGATAGAGAGATGCAAGCAGGTTCATTGATTGATACCAGAACTAACTATAGGTGAGGGGGAGTTCCTTAGCGACCCTCAAGAGACATTCACAGAACATTTCAAACAACTGTACACATCCACGACCACAGCCACAAAAGACAATTCTTGAGAACTACTAGCCGATATCCTATTGTTGACTTTATCTCCTGAAAACCGGGAATCATTAGAGGGAGACTTATCAGATGAAGAGCTGCTTTCAGCATACAGTCAGGGAAATCAATGAGACTAAATGGCCTTCCAATAGAATTCTACAAATAAACTGCTACGAGGATAGCTTCTTATCTTTGAGACATGTATTTAGAAAGCAGACAGAAGGGATCCATGCCTCCTGACCAAAGACTGACCTCCACAGTTGTAATACATAAGCAAGGCAAACCACGAAGGAGCTGCAGCTTGTATCGGCCTATCTCTCTTCTCAACGCCGAGGCTAAGATCTTGGAAAAACATCTGGCGGCCTGCCGGATGCATAGTTCAGTTCAAGACAAAGTTTATTTGGACTCCACAGTCCTTAAACATATAAAATCTGCATAAATACAATTCCTACAATCATAACATTTTTACTTAGACTCATCATCTTAAAATTCATGATTTAAAATTCTGTACCATGTATCAGACCTAGTAATTCACTTTACGTACCATGAGTCAAGCATTTCATTACTAACTCTGGTCGGGTTTCTTTAGATTTTATATAAACTCCCCCCAGGCACAGGCAATTGATACATCAGTTTACAATTCTGGATTAACATCCTTACCTTCCTTTGAATCATATATCTTATCTCAAAATGTGCGAACAGGAGGGCATATTGATACTAGCCACATTTCAAGTTTTCTTTTGCACTTTGCCGGGTGCCAATCATACCAACAATAGTGCACCTGGATCAATCCGGCTTAATGCCTGGGCATAGTATGGCCTTACACCTGTGCCGCCTCCACCACGTCCTGGGTAGACAAGATACAATTAGAGAGGAGGCAGTGACATTATCTCTAGATGCGCATATGGCATTCAATACAATTGAATGGCCTTATCTCTCTAAAACATCCATAAATAGAATACTCCACACCTTCACTGGCTTCGGCAAATATTATGGCTTTACCATTAACTGGTCCAAATCAATTATATACGCTCTGTACGGACCACCACCAACACTACCATCTGAATGCGGGTCAACAATAGTCAAGGAAGGATTCTGATGCTTAGGAATCTTCATTACACCAGATCCATCCCTCTTTTATACTAATAAACTACTGGCTCCACTGATTGGCCTACAAAACGATGTGCATCACAGGAGAACATTACCTCTGTCCCTGCTTGGTCGCACAGCGCTGTTTAAAGCCTTAACGGCGAGCGCGATTTTGCGGAAGTGCAGCACTTCTGCAAAACAGGCGGGGCCGCGTCAGCCATTGGCCGACGGCAGCACTGGGGAGGTAGTGCTGCCGTCGGCCAATGGCCGACAGCAGCACGGAACGGGTTAAAATGCTGGCGCTACCACGTTTCTTATATGTACTACAAAATACCCTATACAAAGTCCCTGATGCCTACTTCACCAACATAGAGAGCGAAGTGAGAACATTATAATGGGATGGAAAACCCCCACGTACTGCCATCCATCAGCTGATAAGAAGCTGGCATGACAGCAGAATTTCACTCCCCAACATTAGACTATACTATTGGGCAGCTCAGTTGGTAGTCGTTAATCAATGGATTTATCACCCGCAGGACGATCCAGCATACCGGATGGACAGATTTGTAATGGGATCCGGGGGTTAGACAGCACTATACTCGAGCCCTAAACACCAAACACTAACGGGCCCAACAGCACAGACAATAGCAATATGGCACTAGGCAACAACAAAAATGAGGCTGGCATAAGACATTGACGCAAGCAATGCCCCTATGGGGAGCAGAACAGTTAGGCAACTTAAACAGGTGTCCCGAGTTTGACAAGTGGGATGTTATTGGTATCTCAAGGGTTGGAGATCTCTGGAAAAGAGGAAAGATAATCCCATTTACAGAGTTGCAAAAAGAATATAAAATGACGAGCCAGGAAACATTACGGTATCTACAAATTCGTCATGCCTTGACAACACACATTTCGTGTGGTGAGGACATACCGGAATTGTCCCCACTGGAAGGCAAACTCCTAACAGAGCCCATGACTCATAAGGAAATCTCTGTGACCTAACAAAAACTAATAGTCTAACAGACCCACTCTAATAACTGCGTGACCGCAGGCAAAGTGATATAGGCAAACTAGAAGATAATGATTGTCAGGAAGCATTGGCTTCCCAAGAGAGGCAGCTATTCCATTGACTAATACAGCTTAAATTCCTGCATAGAACTTACCTCTAAGGTGGTACACTAACTAAGATGGGAAGGAGGGAGGATGCGAGAAGTCTGAAATTTTGTATGGAAGATGGCACATTTTATAACACCATCTGGGATTGCCCAGTTATCAAACGATTCTGAGTAGCTATTACAACCAAGATGTAAATAGTGTGTGAAAAGGAGATCCACCCAACATATAAACTATGTTTGCTTAACGTATGGGAGGTCACTGACTTAACCACTGTGGAACAGTCCTGGGCTACACTGGGAATGGCTCTAGCCAAACGTAACATAGCACAGAAGTGGGGGTTGGAAGAAATACCTACCCTGAGAAATATGTATACAAAAGCAGAGGGTGTCCTGGAAAACGGGACAAAAAATGGGGAAAGAGGTATACACATAGAGGAGAGTTATGTTTCTCCCCCTCGTTAAAACTCAATGGAGGCAAAAGATGGGGAGGAACTGTCTGGGAACATGATGAGGATGGATTGTGCGCTGATACACCAGGATAGCGACACAAATAGATGTATTATATAACCAAACACAATACTGTAAAAATCTAATTTTCTCTGTCGCACTGCTGTATGACTGAACTAATTTTAATAAACAGTTTTACAAAAAGAAAAAAACAAGGATATCTTCCTTTATCTGGCAGGAAGCACATGATATCTTACATCTATCTCAGATGGGTTTCAGAACAAGGAGCAGCACAGAAACCACCCTGCTAGCTGCCACTCAGGAATTAAAAGCCATTCTGGATCAAGGGGGGACCGTGGCTTTTATCCTATTGGATCTGAGCATGGCGTTTGACACGGTTTCCCACCCAGTATTAATCAAAAGTCTGGAGGAAGCAGGTATAGCCGAACAGCACTTAAATGGCTTACCTCCTTCCTCCAAAACAGAGCATTCGAAGTCTGTGAGGAAGCCACTAATTCGGAAATTCACTCCCTAAATTGTGGGGTGCCTCAGGACTCCTCTCTAAGCTGTACCTTGTTCAACCTTTACGTCACCTCAATGACTGAGATCATAAAGGCTCACAGCTTCTCTTCAATTTCTTATGCAGATAATACACAGATCATCAACTCTACTCACAAACCGACAAAACATGAACTTAGTTAAACCACTGTCTTGAACATGTTCTAGAGCGAATGGCAGCAAGCAGTCTAAAACTGAATGAGGAAAAAACAGAGGTGATGGTGGTGGGAAACAACCTTTCAAGGTGGATGGAGATGAATTGGCCAGCCAACCCACCCCAAAATCAGAGGTAAAGAGTCTGGGCTTCTGGCTTGATGATGAGCTCACCATGACATCTGAAGCTAAAACACTAGCTGCAACATGCTTTGGCATGCTCAAAACATTGAGAAAGCTTCTGAGATGGCTACTTGAACCATTGCACAGAATAGTGGAGCAAGGATTAGTCATCTCGCGCCTTGACTATGGGAACTCCCTATATCTGGGAAGTCCCAAGGCTGTCATAAAAAGATTACCGGTTAACCAGAATATACTACAAAAAATCCTCAAACAGCAGTCCACTGCTTCTGCATTCGCAAGCCTGCATTTATTATTTATTTATTTATTTAGCGATTTCTAAAGCGCCTGGTGACCCAAGGGCATCCCCGCGCTGTGAGGGTTGTGATCCTGATGAGGGGGAGGGCGAGGGGAGAGATATTTAAGGGGGATTCTATTTAGGGAATAGAAGTGCCTTCAATTTCTTGCGAAATGGCAGGTAGTTGGGTTCCAGTCTCAGGGAGCGGGGAAGAGCGTTCCATCCAGCGGCAGCTTGGACGGAAAATTGTCGTCGTCCTGTCCGAGATCGTTTGAATCTAGGAACGCTAGCCATGTTTTCATTCTGGGATCGTAAGGGTCTGGCTGCTGTATAGGGAGTGATCATTTTACTGAGGATCGCAGGGCCAGATCCGTTGATCAGCTTATGTGTAGTACACATTGCTTTAAATTGCACCCTTTGGCGCACAGGGAGCCAGTGCAGGGCCTTGAGGGCCGGCTTGGCAGACATTCTGGAGGGGGTATTGGTGAGCAGGCGCGCCGCCGCGTTCTGTGTCCGCTGGAGCTTCGTCAGTGTGGCCTCAGGGGCTCCCAGGTAGACCAGGTTGCTATAGTCCAGGCGGGACAATACCAGTCCCTGGATAAGTAGTTTCCTGGAGGTAGGTGGCAGTAGGGGGAGAATCTTGCGGGTCGTGCGCATCAGCCCGAAGCAGGTACCCGAGGTTTTGGTTGCTTGAGTTATCATAGTAAGTTCTGGCTCGAGCCACACACCAAGTGTCTTAATTTCACGTTTCGGGGGAGGGATTTCCCCAAACACGTCTGGCCAAAGTGCTGGTTTGTTTGGTTTGTTTGGTGCGCATTGGTTACCAGTGAGTAAAAGAATACATTTCAAGGCACTATTTTTAGCTCATCGAGCAATGTATGAAAAGGGCCCGATGTTAATTAAGAGATTTTTCACCCTACAACACTGTAGGAACACTGCTGGCTACCAGCTAGCAGCTGTCTACAATACAGTGGACAAAGAGTACTAGGAGTGGAGGAAGTTTGTTCGCATTCTTGACCTCTTAGTTAAGGAACATGCCTTCACAACATAGTAGGAAAACAGAGTCTGAACCTAAGTTTAGGAAACTGCTCAAAAAACATCCTGTTTAACTAATCTGGATCATTCAGACATCTACTGCTGTTGGCTTAGCGCTGGGAAGCCCTTCTGGACAGAAATGCGCTTTAGAAAACCTCATGAATAGAATAGAATGCTGTTTTATATGAATTGAATCAGGTTTAGTTACAGTGGAAGCCAGTGCAACAGAATAATTTAGGCTCACTAATAGATCAATATAAATAAGGATTAGCCACTAGGGTTATTAAAACAACACTTGTTTGGTGAATTAAATACCAGAGTTTATTTAGCATAAAATCAAAAGAGCACAAAACTAAAAAAAATCTTCTACTTGTTTCTACTTGTGCAAATAGGAAAAAATTGGATTAGTTCAAATGTGTACATTAGTTCAGTTAACTTCAGACATTATCCCTAACTGTACATCAGTTTCTTCTAATAATTACCACCCTACTCATCTACTGGAGCGGGGGCCCCAAAAGTTTTATAAGTTTCAGCACACATAAGTGATCAATTGTTCAGATAAGTCACTTGAATCAAGAAAGGCAGAAATTAGAAATCATTGTGGTAGCCCTAATAATGAAGGTCTTTCAAAAACTCCCTGTTGAATTTCAGTCTCATGGGTGCTCAAGTCAGACCCACTCAGGAGCTGAGTACCTTCGCCTTGGCACTTGTGCTCTCTTTCATCTTCTGATTAACTGGTAGCTCCCTGTCACTTTGTTCACTTGTCTTTGTTTCATCGTGGACCGTTTCTGGAATGCGCTCCTCTGACATAACAGCTCTCAATCTTTAACCTCTCTTTTCCTAGCTCCCCCCTGGCTGAATTGCTTGCCCCTTCTTAAGGCGTAGAGTCAGCACTTGCAGTTTCCTCCGCTTGGTTCACTGTGGCTCATCTTGGCTCTTTCTACAAAGGCTCTGCACTTGCTTGAAGATCACTTTGAGACACTCTGAGCATTCAGGTTGCACTGAAGGTTGCACCACTGGCAAGAGCTATTAGGTTCTTTGGCTTCCAGCTCACCTCCTACACTGACGACACACAAATAGTGCTGCCGTTGACTAAGGGAGGCAAGAAGGTAACGGGGGAACACTTCCATGGCTGTATGAGTGCAATTTCAGGCTGGATATCTTCTAATTGTTTAAAACTCAATTCCAGAAAGCCAGAGGTCTTAAAGTTCAGAAATAATCCACAGGTGTGGACACCGGAGTGGTGGCCGGAGGACCTTGGTTCTTGTCCCACACCCACTAGGAAAGCAAAAAACCTCGGGGTATTAATGGACAATAAAATTACCATGAGTGATCAAGTAAGCATGGTGATCTCAGCCTGCTTTATGGTTCTTAGAATCATAAGGAAAATTAAGGTCTTCCTGACCGAGAGCAATCTCAAGACAGTAGTCATAGCCCTCATAATGTCGCGTTTGGATTATTGTAACAACCTCTATCTTAACGTACAAAAACAACATGCGAATAGGCTTCAAATAATCCAAAACACAGCAGCCAGACTGCTGTCGGGAACAACTAAATTTGTTTCAGTGAAAGAAGAGCTTAAGAAACTACACTGGCTCCCTGTAAAACAAAGAACCCGCTTCAAGGCACTTTGTACCATCTTTAAGGCTATCAATGGAACTGGTCTACGAGTTTCTTAGGCATAAGTTCCAATGGTATATGCCAGGCAGAATGTTACGATCTACCAGGGTCAAACAAGTGCAAGTCCCCACATTTAAAAAAGTCAACTGGGGAGGCAGGAGCTTCATTCTTTGTGCCTTCAGAGCTTGGAACGAGCTTCCCTTTTCTCTTAAGAATGCCCCGGATCTCCTTTCCTTTCAGAAGGGCTTGAAGACATGGCTCTTCTCTCAGTCGCACTCATTCAGTTTCCCCAGGTAACCAGTACTTAGCGCCAGGACACCCCAGGGTAATCGTGCACTCTATAAGTGCAAATAACATAACATAACTCTGCAAATCAGTGGTGTTTGTCACCACTTCTTCACCAGCTTGTCTCACTCTTTTGGTGTGGGAGGCATGGACCCAGATTGGGAGATCTTTACATTTCACAGCAGTGTTCATCACAAGGATGACTTGAAAGGAGCCACACCAGTGGAGTTTTAGGCACATTTTTCTCATGTGCTTCTTCACTAGAATCTAGTGTCCTGGACTAAAGTCATGGTACTTACTGTTCTAGCCTTGGAACAGAAATCAACAACTTAACCTGGTGAGAGACAGAATGCACTACATCAGCCAGGCTGCTGCAGTAGTCAAGAAACATATCATCCGTAATATTCACAAGCGCAGCTGCAAGCATGGCAGGGATTCTCATTGCTCCTCCCACCAGAATCTCATGGGGGGATAGTTATGTCCCCTGGTGAGGAGTACTTCAGAGACTCATCAGTACCAAGGGAAGGGCATCGGGCCGTTGGAGAGACAAGAACGCATACAGTTTGGCAAATCAGGATGCCAGTGTCAAGTTGATTTGTCTGACGATGCCAGAAGCCTCAGGCCTGTAATTACAATGGAACCTCTTATCCACCTGCAGCGCTACACATAACATCCACATACATTTCATTCTTAATATGGGTACCATGATCTGGTTCCAGAGAAACCGGAAAAATGAACCAAGGGATCAACTGCCTCCATAACAGTTTGACCAGAGAAAAGGCTATCATTTCTTCTAGTAAGGTATGCTTCCACGCAGCGGGAAAAGATGCACTCTACGACCAAGTTGTAGCGGAGCTCATTGCATATGCTATCTTGATGAAATCGAGTTGAATTAAAGGGACCACCTGATAACCCAATGTGACTCATGGTAACAACTGTTATACTGCCCGCATTTAACTGCTGGCACATAACATATCTATGTCATAGATTTTCTACAATGACATGGATCCGTTGATTGCACCAGTAGATTTTAAAAAGATGTACCATTGCATCCCTTGTATCAAACCCCAGATGATTTTTCATGCAACCTGCTCTGACCCACTTCTCCTGCTCATTCTCTGGGGCTTCCTTCTGCGAGCCTTTCATCTTCTCCCAAGTATCAGTGACAGTCAACAACATGTTCGAAGCAACATCATCATCTGAATCATTTGAATGGTCTCATTCAATGTACATAACTCAAGAGTGCAGTATCTTGCCTTTTTGTTTCCATAGCAGTTTCCAGCCATTACACAGCCACACTCGCTCATGTGCTGCAAATTTCCCAACCTTTCTTCCAGCATGAAGCTGTCATTCTTCTAGCTGATCCATAGCATAAATCTTATTTTGTATTGGAAAACCAGAAGAAGTCATGCAACCCCTTTGAGACCACAACTGCCCGAAACTGTGGACCAAGCCAAACCTTTATTAGTTATCAGTATAGATCAGTGGTAATTTATTTTACAATTATTCTATTAAATTGGCAATGTTTAAATTTGTCTAGACTTACTTAAACATTGCAGTGGAGTTGTCATACTGTTTTAAAAATGCAATCAAATACATAATTGCCAAACATACTATTCTGGTCAAGTGGGGGGGGGGTCCTGCCCCTAGTTTGAGGATCCCTGGTATGGATGGTGGCTCTAAAATGGTTGGAGATACACCAAGCTCTAGTAAAAAAGATCAGTGTGGCCACCTGTGTGGAGGTTATATTGCACAAATAAGAAGTTTCCACAACACCTTCTAAGGTGCAAGTGGCATAGACTGCTCTCAAAATTCCTTGTCAATCACTTAAACAAGAGTTGTCCACAAAGAAAATACAATCATCTCTTTTGCTAGGTACATACTTCTGTAACATCCAGGCAGTCTGGATAATCCCATCACCAGCTTCAGCAGATATAGGCAAAAGCAAAACTTTGACAGTGTTCAGGTCAGTACACCTCCTTAGCGTAATGTTCTCTTGAGCAAGTATCAATTGCTCATAGCCTGTATGCATGCTATTTGTCATGTGTTTGAGTACAGGTTAGTAAAATCTCAACAGAATGTGGAACCACAACTGTAAGCTGCTACCCGATAATAATACCTTCACTTTGCTGAATGCGGACACCAACTGCAGTCACTGGCTTTAGGCAACCTGGCAACGCGGCAGCAACCAGGTATAGAGTGGCAGAGAAGTATGCAACTGGACCTTTAGATTCTCCGTCTGTGTAAGAACAGATAGGGCACAACAATTATGTTTATAGCAACATAAGGCAAGCAGTTATTCCTAGTGACAGGGCGATACAGATTTTTTCTTAGCTGAGGAAGGCACTCCTGCTTTTGTTGTCCCAAGGTAGCAGATCAGACACAACTTTGTGTGTAATCCTCTGTAGAAGTTTCGCCAGTAGGGAACATTTGGGAATCCATAGACGATAGTAGCCCAGCACTCACAGAAACATCCTGACTTCTCTTTGTGTCAAGGGGGGGTTCATTCTCAGAATGGCAGAGATTATATTTTGGGACACTTTTCTAGCTCTCTTCTCAATATTATGTCCCAGATACAGAACCAATCTCTGACAGTACTGCAGTTAGTAGGGGACACTTTGTGACAATGTTCAGATAAGTAGATCAATAATACAAGGGTGTCGTGTCTGGATGCATCTTGGGTTGTCAAAGCCACACGTAGTTTGTCTTATTACTGGATCTGGACTGAGTTGTATGACAATCTCCAGATTCTTTTTCAGTACCTGATTGAAGATTGAGGGGCTCACGATATGCCCTTTGGAACTCTGCACCATACCAGAACTTCATTTTGGTATTGGAATTTGAAAAGGAACCTACTATCCTCTTATAGAGGAATAGAAAAGAATGCTTGACAGAGATTGATAACCATGAACTACTCAGCCTCACAAGGTATTTGGAAAAGTATTGAAGCAGAATTCCGTAGCATGGAGCAACAGTATTATTAGTTTTTGAAGGTCTTGAACAATTTTCCACTTTGTAATTGCAAACAGATTATAGGAGAGTTGCATGGATAGTATCTCTATTAAGATGCCTTGCTATAGCATGGATTCAATCACATTTGTAACTTTTTTGTTGTTGCAGTTTTATATCATGCAAACTCGACCGAAGGTATCAGAGCGCTTTACATGAGTACCAGGTACATACAGACAGACACATTCATTTTTATATTTTAAGGCACAGGGAGATTAAATGATTTGCCCAGAATCATGGGATGTTTGAGCTTTCCGCCAGACTCTAACCTGGTTCCCCAGCTTCAAAGACGGTCACTCTAGCCATTAACCCAGATCCTCTCCCACGTCCCTCTAACCGCAGCTCTCCTCTGCTGAGTGGCTGTACTAAGACATCCAGAGAGACTCTGCATTTTGTTTGATAGTTATTCTCACAGGTTCAACATCTTTGAATAGATCAAAACCCTTGCCAGTAAAATCCCAGACTTCCTCCTTTTCTAAGTCTTTTAAGTCAGCAGGCAAGTCTTCTTTTGTTAAAGCCGGAAAAAGTCTAACAGGCTCATTTTAAAGTCTGCATCTTCATTGTGCATCTGAAGCTTAACACCATTCAGTGTGCAAAAGATCAGACTTTTGAGTTTGTGTAAATCCCTGCCCAAAGACTGGCATTGTACTGTTATAATACCTTACTGAACAAACGACTTGACCAACATCAAGCAAACCACAGGTTGGGACATCCCCCGACAGATTGTCCGGTGTGTATTGGGTCGGATCCCTGACAACCCAAAAAAGATGCTGGCTAGGAGATACTTTATATTGCGGCTCACTGTGGCATAACAGCATATAGCAAAAAGTTGGCTCAGTCCCGGATATTAGAGACCTGAAAACAGAAAGCTTGAGTGGGCTGGCAATGAAGAGGCGCATATGAGAAAAACCTGCAGAGATCCGAAAGCGACTGATGCCCTGCTGGCCTGGGGTGCAATGACTAAAGCATTACTGGCGGCCCCTGGAGAGAACAGCCTGGGGAAGGAGTAGTGAGTGTTACAACCCAGATTTTAAAGGGTTCAACACCTACAAAAAAGTGAACCATTACATTTAATTGATCGCAAGAGGTAGAACTGTGACCAGATCAGAATTAGACTTTTTGATGACAACTATGATACCTAATGGAAGCTGAAGGGGGAGGGATAGTGTGGGCTGGGAGTTCAATTTGAGATACCAAAATTGGAACTTGTTTTTGCGAGAGGGGTAGCTTTGGGTCATCTACAATTCTAACGTTAGAGCAGGTATCACCTGTGTCGATCAGAAATAGCATGGGGTAGCCATTCACCTCTCCATTCACATATGGTTCCCTCTAGTTAACCTCAAAGACTGTGCTAAGGACACAATTTCCCTCCCCTCTCAGGCACCATCACTGTGATTGATCAGAACCTGGATCTCAAAAATTGTTGAAGAACGGGAATTGTTAGAAACTGCCAGGACTCGTAAAATAGCTTTGTAAACCTTTATGTTCAAATTTGAATGAGACTTTGGGTTAGCCATGGTTTGCCACATCATTCGGCTTTGGATCATGATAGCATTCTTTTTTTTTTTTTTTGCATTTGCATATTTTGCATTGGTATCGCATTCATGCTTGACAATCTACCATCATTTTACTTTCGGTTGGTATTCAGCTTTCAATTCTGACTTCCAGTGTCCCACCCAGTTACATTAAAGATACTAAGTCGTTTTTTTCAACATGGCTATGTCCATTCCTGAATTTGGGTCAAATGATATTCCTTGCCCTTTACCCTGCTGGACGCCATTTCCATTCTTCATCACCTGACTGCCTTTTTGATTGCCAGATCCCTGCACCTACACCAGGATCATAACCTGAATTTGCCAAACAGGGGCCAATCTGAAACCCTTCTACGCTAACAAAACTTTCTCTTTAATTTGCCTCTGTCTTGCTTCTAAATCATCACTTCAGTACTTTTAAAACTGCAGAATTTGGTTTGGGAGCTTTGACAAATGCAAAAACAACAATTGATGGACGGAATGTTACACAATGGCAAAACATTCACCCCCAGTCACAGATCTGGGTTTAATCCATCGTTCATTTGCTCACCACACCACCCCAGTTCAGACATGGCCATATGCAAATCAGTCTTGACCCTGTGCCTCATGGGAACAGTCCAGCCCGAACTGCCAAGCCATGTCTTCACTAGACCGGAATCAAGCATCCTAGGACCGGTTTCATGGCTATCAGTCTTCATCAGCCAGGATAGCTTGATTCCAGTGGCATGGAGAGCACGGGACTCACGTCTGAGCATACCCGTCCAGCTTTGACAGCCAAAATATTGCATTCTGCTGAATACGAGAGCTAATCTCCAGGCGGAAATCAAGAACAAACTAAAATATGAAATTACAAAGATTCCCTGTCTCAGGATGTTGCCACTATATTGTTAGAAAACCTGCATATGCCGCTCATAATAAGAAAGCACAGATTCTTTGGACTCTTGAGTAGTCCTTGATGTTTTTAACCATTAAATCTTTTTCTGTGGAGCCATTGTTTTCTTAAAGACAATCACCTAGTTATACTTTTCAAATGGCAACAGTAGAAGATTTATTAGTTTGAGCACCTCTCGGAGGCTTATTTGTTAGCCACTTTACGGACATCTTGCACTCTGCCCACAAATCAGTAGAGACGACAATATCACAGAAAGTAATCAAATCCTCTCAAGGCACCTTGCAAATGTTCACAAAACTCTCGACTTGAGTGTACCATAGGTCAGGGTTTTCTGTCAGTTTTGAAAATTAGTTTGTAAGTGTGAAAAGAGCACCACACCTCCAAGGTACATGCACATATCCACCTCATACACCTCTCTGAATGGGTACGTTTTTACCTCTGTGCCACTTATACTATTCGCCAGTATAGTCTTTTTCCTTCTCTTTTCCTTCTGGGACCACTTGTCCTTTATGCCATAATTGTCACTCCACTTCTGAATGCTACCATTTAATACATTCAGATGTAATTTTAAACCTTGTGTTCGCATGTCCTTTATAGTATCCTCACCTAGGAACATCTAAAATTCTTTAGATTCTGACTCTTAGACAAATCTACTCCGAATTCTATAGCTATCCCCTCCAATTTCTCATGTGTTTTACACACGTTTAGCCAGTTCCTTATTCAAGAACAAATGCTTCTCCTCATTGTATCCATCTTTAAATCCCAGCTCAAGTTTTCCCTTATTAAGTTCTTCAAATTCTGCCTTCAGTCTCAACATATCCAGTTCACCTGAAGGGGCCTCAATCTCTGGGGTTTAAGTCTCTGGACCTTCCTCAACCTCTATGACAGGCACACCCACAGTGGGAGTTCCGCCTGTTCGGGTTGTGCTCCCAGACCGAAAGCAGTACCAATACTTGTTGTACCAGGGAATGTAGTGACGGACCTTACACAACAAGGGGTAAACCTCCCTTGAGTAGACTCTGCTCAATAGGTGCTCCCGCACCGTGCCTACGGGCTCTGGGTTCCCTCCAGCCAGGGGAACAGTGTTATATAGAGGCGGATGGGAAGTAAACAAATCTTCCAAAAAGTCATCAAGTGAGTCACAATAACAAGTCTCATCTGTCTTTAGTTCATTTTAACCACTATCTCGCAATTTTTTTCTGTCTGTCCTTCCTCTTGATAAAGGGTACATCCCTAGACCCCAAATGACATTCCCTCCCCATTCCTGCTGTCCGCATCCAAACTTTCCTCCATCCAACTACAGATCTTATTATTTGCACTGATCTGACATTTCTCTTCCCCTTCACACGTACGCCTTGCTCCAAATTGAGCGGGCCTGGGTGTGCTTTCATTGTATACATACTTGTCTCATTTCTCAATTACTCTCAAATTGAAGGTACCATATGGGGGTAACTGCAAGAACCCTTGTTCCCTGTAATCTTATGCCATTGTTTGACCCAGATACACGTCTGTAACCTGACCTTGGTTGCCATGTAATGTGCAAGCATGGCCTCAGAATAGGCCCGTAGCCCCCAAGGACAGGTATTCTTACATCTTCACTATACAAAGAGCTCTCAATTTCTAGAAAAATATATTTTACTCTGTATGCGGCGCAATACAAAATCAGTACTCTTCAATTGAAATAACCAACAATTTTCAACAAATCACAGCGCAATACGCAGCTACACAAACCTCCAAACTGATCGAAACACCATGGAATCGTCCACTCACAGCACAGCACCCAATGGAGTAACAACGAATCACAGCGTGGCATACAGACCAATCGACAAATACTAGCGCAACACCCTATGACGTGTTTGTTACGTTAACAGAAAATTTCAAGTCTGCAATCACTTTAGGGGAACAAAACTCGGCGGGCGCTATCACACACACACACACAAAGTGAATTTTTGACCAGTGGGATATCACCCTAACTAGTGCGGCCTACTTTTGTGCTTAAAAAATCAACCGAACACCAATATAAGTTGTACATCCTCACAATAAAAGTTGAAGAAGTCCCTATCTTGGTGTGGCTGATATCACTTTACAGTCTGACACCTCAAAATTAGTAGACAAGTCAAAACCTTAATTTAACCCAGAATATATATTGGGATCTTCAAATACAACAAATCTAATAACCACATTTCAACCTCAGCAAGCGCATTTACCTTCACAAGTAGAAGAAACACATACGAAAAATAATTTTGGTCAGCGCAGAGACCTGGGCCCAAACTAAGGTCACACTGCAAAACACACTAACTCATCAAAACCATAAACACTGTAACGGTCGACGGCACACGATCAAAGACTCATAACCCTACTTATACTTACTCTCCTAGGACATTGCAACCATTTTAGGAAGGACGGAACACCACCAACACTCCGAACTGAATCATGGAACATTAGGCATACAGGCTGGAATAGGGCAGATTCTGTCTCTGGGGCAAATTTTGACTCCCTTTGCCTCAGTGGCAACCATATTCCGCTACCAGATTTTGTTGCAGTGGATTTTCACTGTGCAAGTTGAAGGACTGGACTATTTAAGGTCCAGCGGTGCCAGGGAACAACACCTAAAACCTTCGTGGGATACCTGTTCTGGCGCACTAAAGACAGAGACACGGGAGACTTCCTTCGGCGTCAAAGATCAGCGTTTATTACTGCAGGGAGGCAAAAGTCACGAGAAGTACAACAACATGTAGTTCTGAGAGTCTGCTTCAAATTGCATATGTGAGTCGCTCTTTTTTATACAGGATTTTACCATTGCACAACATGTGAACAAAAGGTTACAACCCAGTTCCCACAAAAAGGCTTCAAAAGGGTCGCTTTCATGTATTCAGAACCCCCGGAACATAATTACATTAACATCATCAGTTCCAACTGTAACAGCACATCTTCTCACCATTAGGTACATTCCACTTGAGTTGTAAATAGGCAAGAGAAAGAGACAAGAACAGCTGCAAGGAAGTCAGACAGCAGGGAAGAAGTTAATATTGGATGCGTAATCGTAGCTTAAAAGGGCTTGATCCCAGCATGTGCGAGGCTGAAACAATAGACCGACCGGCCAGAATCACCTTCGATCGGAGGCAATTGCCTTAGCAGTGTCCTTCCCCTAGTTATAAAAGACGCATGAAAGGAATATGTTTCTTCCGTAAAGCTTGGGAACTAAAAGGTCACGATGCGGACAGTTGCCTGTTCGCTGACTACGTGAGGGCAAGAAACAAAATGGATGCCGTATCTAAAATAGAACCCAAGGGTCCAGATGTAGAAACACGTAAATAAGGCGAACCATGCCAGGTAGTGTAGTGAAAACGCGTACACTTACTGAACACGTCATTTACGGTTCATAGATACCTTACTTGCCCGTATTCGTTCATGCCCGGAACACCGTAACGATTCTCACAGAACCTCAGACGCTCCTTTTGCCCTCATGTAGGCAAGAACTAGTCGAAGTCGGAGTCGATCTCGATATTCATCAGATCATTCAGATGTTGTTGGAACATAATTCTATCCATCAATGCCTCTTTGGTAACAGATGGCCTTCTTATACACGTTGTAGCGCAAAGGCCACATAAGGCAGGACCACACTGTACACACAGACAACACGTGAACAGAAATGTCACAACAACCCCTGTAATCATCAGAATCTTCCAACCCCAAGTCGACATTAGTCCCCAAAACCATCCTAGAAGCGTCCAATCTCCTTCGTCCTCGTGTATGGACTCCGAGATTTTGTGCAACTTGGAGATGGCTTGATAAACCGTTGGAGCGTTATCAGGTATAAATATGCAGCAGCTCGAATGGATGACCTTACACATGCCGCCTCTATCTGCTAGAACAACGTCCAGTACCATACGGTTCTGTAACGTCATAAGCCTATCCGCTTGAAGCTCTGCTGTCAGATTACCAAGGGCGCTTGCAGTTATGTTAGCAGTTGACTCTACTACACGAGTTAACTGTCTCAGATTTCTGCTATTGACCATAGGGCCCCAAAACGGTAGAAAACCCTTGAAGAAATCTCCCGCTTCTTGGCCGGAAGTATCCTCTTTACTAATGACACCTCTCACAACTCTGGTTTTGTGATAGTCGGCAGCAACAGTGAAAGTCGGGGGCAAGAGATTTGCAATGTAGCAGGTACCTGAGAAGTCATGAGGTAACCACGTGTATGCTCGGTCATAACATACAAAATAGGTACCCTTGGCAGTCAGAAAGACAGGGGAAGAGAGCATCGGTAGAACGTAAGTATCCACACAAGCACTCTTCCCAAGCTGGGCTCTTGGATTTCGGCCACGACCTTGCAGACAAAAGTGGCCTAGGTGAGGTACAATCCAGATTGGAGATGAGCTTTTAAGCTGCCTATCACCCACTGATATACTATACTCAGCCTCACTAAGGTACTTATAGGTTTGTACCTCTTCTTCTGGGATAAGTGATGTATCGAAGATATCTCTATCTAGATCGGCAATAGCTATCATTAGAGACTTGTGATACGGGCCAGGACCAAAGTTTGCTGAGCGTGGCTCTCGATGGGGGTAAGAATCTAGTGCACTACGGAACATGGTTTGGAATGCCCGAGCTGACCCTTGGGGGCTGTACAGAAGAACCAAATATGGGATACCCCTGTCCATGGTATGCGGCATTAGCCCACACACCCAACAGTTTGTTGTATTTACCACCAACTGGTGCTGATGAAAAAGTTGCACAAAGGAATTGTTTCTAAATTCTGCACGTCTGACTTGTTCATGTTGGGGCAGGAGATGAAAGGAATGTGGAGAAACAGTGGAAGCGAAATTCAGATTATAGGAAGGAGGAGTAGGTGAAATGGAAGGTAACAATAGTTGAATCCCAAAATATACTCCACCCACCAGTAGCATTGAAACGGTTAGGAACAACATAAAGATCTGAAATAGAAAACATTTTGTACAAAACACTTTTGATCTTTGCGTCAACATTTTCTCTCTTTCCGACAGCTTCGAGAAGTCCATCCTCTAAAAAACCGTCCGTGACGTTCTTGACGCACTTCGTTCTGAGTAGCGGTTGCCAATTCCCAGGAGTTCCCAGAAATCGACAAAAGAAACCGACCTAGTGTCGATAGCTGCTAAACAGAAGGAAGTACCCGCACGGCCCTACGGCCAACCCAGATGATAGGTTAAATGAATTCGAATCATTTCAATAATAGTCTCTTTAGCTGCATGAAAAGAAAAGATAAACACAATATATAATGTCCACAATGTTCATGACAACTGGGGGGTAAAAACCAGAACTCTTTTATTTGTCCTTAACGCGCGGTCGAAGAAAGTATCGACTTCTCCCGGGTCGAGTCTGATCCTCAAACAGTGGATTGGATGGCGAAAGAGTGTTCGATTGTCCAGGCAATTGTTCAGTACTTGTATTCCCCAATGTTGAAGGAAGGGAAATTGTTTGAGAGGAATCAATAGGGGTGTCAGAAAAAACTGAAGTGTTCCCTATGGTCTGAGCTTCGCTAAAGGGGACAAAACGCTGGGGAACGTCAGTTTCAGACGAGGAAAAGCCTTTACGTATCCATGTGTCTGCCGGCAGAGGAAGCGGAACCTTCTTGATGTGGGTGGCATGCACTCAGTGTTTCCGTCCCTCCAGTCGAACCGCCGTCCTCGTTGCTAGTAGCACCTGGAAGGGTCCCACAAATCTCGGCTCAAGATGGCGTTTTCGTCCGAAATTTCGGGTGAGGACCCAGTCCCCTGGTCGGAGCCGATGACCAGGACCCTCTGTTCGTGACGGCAGAGCCCCAAAGACCTGTTGATGAATCAAACTCAATTTAGCAGTCAGATCATATAGATAATCAATTAACATTGGATATTCAAGTCTGTTCAATTCTTTAGGCCTCGGAACCCCCCAGATGTTCGCAGGGCGGCCGAACACAATCTCATATGGGCTAAGCCCTACTCGAGAGTGTACAGTAGCCCTGGTCGATAAGAGAGCTAGAGGCAAAGCGTCAGGCCATGATAAACCAGTTGTTGCCTGAATTTTAGCAAGTTTTAGTTTCAGGGTGCCATTGTATCCTTCCACCAAACCCGCTGACTGAGGATGATTAGCACTATGGAATTTCTGGGATATTCCTAAACCACGACACACACTCTTCATCACGCTTCCCACAAACTCACTTCCGTTGTCCGACCATACAATCCGAGGCATGCCGTACCTGGGGAAATTGAGCAGAATTTTAGCTGTGGATAGGGCAGTATTATCCTTAAGAGGGTAAGCTTCAATCCATCTGGAGAATGCACAAACCACGACTAACACATACTTCAAATTGTTGCATCTCTCCATGTGGATGAAATCTAACTGAATAACTTCGAAAGGACATGTAGGAGGGGCAAAATGACCAGGTGGAGTGGGGGTGCCCTTACCGAGATTTATGCATCAAACATACCATGCAATTCTTAACCACTCTCTCTGCACATTTAGTAATCCCCTCATTCTTCCATACAGGAGACAACAACTTGCATATGCCCTTCGAGCTAATATGTGCTGTGCCATGGGCCATTGTAACAACAGCAAGCACATATGCATCCGGTAACATCCATCTCTGTTTCTCTGACAAATCAACCCAACATCCATCCTCATCTAATTTTCCCGTGCTTTCTTTCCACTTAGTCTTTTCCATTTCAGTGGCCTCATTCTGTATTTCCTTCACACTCTCCACTGTGTCCTCACACATACTAGTTTCCGCAGGCCATCTCACTGAACTTGTGACATACATTCGACTTGTCAGATCTTTAGCTGTCTCCTTAGCAGTCTCATCTGCAAACGCATTACCACGACCAACATCATCTGTCACTTTTCGATGCGCACTACATTTAATTATGGCCACCTGTTTAGGCAATGTGAGTGCATCTAAAAGGTCATTCACAAGCTGTCCATGCTGAATCTTTGTGCCATGCGACGTTAAGAATCCTCTTTCTTTCCACAATCGCCCAAAACTATGTGCCACACCAAAAGCATACTGGCTGTCTGTGAACACATTCACCCGCTTTCCTCTGGACAACACACACGCTCTCGTCAAGGCGATCAACTCAGCTGCCTGAGCCGAGTTCTGATTTAATCTTGTAGATTCCACAACCGTTCTCAACGTCACCACAGCATACGCAGTCGTCACATCACCGTTCGGTAACTTAAAACAGGAACCATCAACATACAAAGTACCATCGGGATCTACCAATGGAGTATCTTTTAGGTCAATACGACCTTTCGTTTCCTCTTCGGTTCTCAGATAACAGTCATGTGGTGCTGCATCACTTGACTCCGTGTTGATCGGCAATAATGTTGCTGGGTTCAACACATTACACCGCTTTATCCGTATGTGACTAGTTAGTAACGTCAGCTCATACCCAGACAACCTTGCGCTCGTCAAATGTTGAGTTTTCGTTCGGTTCAAGAGAGTGTCAACTGCATGCGGGACCATCACTGTAAGCGTATTATCCATGACCAGACCTGCGGACTGTCGAATGGGCGCCGCAGCTGCCGCTGTTGCTCTTAAACAACTCGGCAAAGCTCTAGCTACTGGGTCTAAGGTCGAAGAAAAATATGCGCATGGGCGCTGTTTGTCACCAAATTGTTGCGCCAGAACACTCAACGCACAACCATCCCTCTCGTGAACGTACAGTGTAAACGGCTTACTGTAATCAGGAGTACCTAACACAGGAGCCGAACACAACGCATCACGTAATTCTGAAAAACCTTTTTGACACTCTTCAGTCCAGGGCAAAGGAGTCGGAACATCCTTGCACGTGAGAGCTAACAATGGTTTCGCCAATAGTGAAAAATTTGGGATCCATTGTCTGCAGTATGACGTAATACCTAGAAAGGCACGTACATCTCTCTGAGTTTTTGGCACAGTCATTCGGGTAATCGCTGCAATTCTCTCTGGGGTCAACCTTCTCCCTTCTTTTGATAATAAGTGACCTAAGTAGGTTACTTCTTGGCAACAATATTGCAGCTTGGAAGGTGACACCTTGTGATGTAAGTCACATAAATGCCGCAACAACGATACTGTAGCAGTTCTACAAATATCTTCGGTATCAGCAGCTACCAACAGGTCATCAACGTACTGAATCAAGGCTGCGCCTACCGGTAATATAAAAGAATCAAGTTGACTTTTAAGTGCTTGACTGTAGATCGACGGACTCTCACAATAGCCCTGTGGTGCGCGTTTCAATCTAAAACTGCGACCACCTAATGAGAATCCGAATAGGTCTCTGCTTTCCTCAGCAATCGGGATACTAAAGAAAGCATTCTTTAGGTCGATCACCGTGAACCAGGAGGCAGAAGCTGGAATCATAGTCAACAAAGTCGTGATATCAGGGACCACGGGGAACTGTGGAATCACGATTTTATTTACTTCTCTCAAATCGATTATGAAACGATACACAGGAGGTTTAGATGGATCAGTTCGTTTTAGAATTGGTAGTACAGGACTATTACACACATTTCCTCGAGTTTCTTCAATGACATCCTTTTTGATCAGGTCGTGTACAATCGTTAATAGCGCCCGTTCTCCCTCAGTGGAGATACGATACTGTGGTATACGTGGCATTCGCACATTTGGTTTCAGTTTGATTATATAAGGTGGGATGTCTAAGAGACCCACGTCATTGGGACCTGTGTCCCATAGAGACGCAGGAAGGGAGCTCAATTCCGGTGGGAATTTACCGATCGACAAGTACATAGGAGAGATTACTCTCCGACCTAATGTAAGCTCCACTCCTTCAGGAGAGCAATACAAAGTCGCATATAACCGTTTTAACAAATCCAAGCCCAGAAGATTCTCACCACAACCAGTAGATAGAATCAATGGAGCCTCCAGCTCACGAGGGCCAATCGTAAGGGGCAAAGGGCTAGAAACAGGATTGCTAACCGGGGCCCCAGAGAATCCAACGGAAACATTTGTTAAGCCAGACAAAGGTGCGCCAGGGAGTTTCGAATGCATGATGGAACTTTTCGTCGCACCAGTGTCTAACAGAAAAGGCTCAACTACGCCAGATGTAGCAACTGCGACGTAAGGCCCACTCTGATCAACCGGAACTGATACTACTCCCTCTCTCTGTCGGTGGCTGTCCTAGTAACGGTCGTTTACAACAGTCTCTTGTTCTACGTAATAGTCGTCCGCGTAATACTGCGCTGATTTATCGGACCTTACATTTCGCTGGTCAAAACAATTACTCGCGTCCGAGGACGTATTAGGGCGCTCAGTCTGATTTTGGAAGGTACCGCGACCTCTACCTCGAGATGATTGTTGAGGACCACCACGACCCCCTCGTGCCGATACACCATTAAGGCGGTCACGCAAAGCGGGGCAATCATATTTTATATGTCCCTCTCTTCTACAATATGCACACTGGTTATACCCAAGCATAGATCTGAAGTCAGAGGAGTCAGGACGTGGCTGCATTCTGGAGGATTGCGATTGTGGTCTATATTGCTGTTGCAAATCAGTGTGATTGGAACGCGGAGGATACGCTTGCTGCAACAAAACCTTCGTTTTGAGCTCCTTCGTTTTCTTATCTACACGATCGCTTTCTTCTTTCTCCCTATTTTCATAATATTGAGCCGTCGCTAATATTTGAGCAGTAGTGGAAACAGCCCAGGCACTTTCTGAATTTTTCAATTTGTTGCATAGTTCAGGCAACAAATTTAATACGAATTTATCGACAAATAAACGTTGGCCTCCCTCAGTGCCCATATCCTGACCGCTATGATCGACAAATGCCTCTTCAAATCTAGTGAAGAAATCGGAGACAGTCTCGTCCTTCTTTTGTTTACAAGCTGATAATTTATCCCAGTTTACTCTCATCGCCGGCATAAGCGTTTTCATGAGCGTAATTATTTTCTGAGGCAGATCCAAAATTAACTGCTCAGGCTTAGCCCCACCAACTTGTAGTCCATCAGCCGCTACTAATGCAGCCCAATCACCACCTAATTCATTCGCATGATTTTCCTGACGAATTTTCGCCCAAACCGGCTGTGGTACAACGTTACCGAACAGCATGTCGATGTCGGCAAGGTTCATAATAGTAGCATCTACCAATTGAGACAACTCTTTATAGTAACCCGCCGGATTCTTGCGTGGATCAGGCAAGGACTGTTTGACCTGTAAGACTTCTGATCGCTTCCATGGGAGGTGTATCCAAACTCTTTGGAAATGTGGCAAAACTGGGGGAGCAGCACCAGGATCACCTGGCATCCACACTGGCGGAACCTCTCTCATAGGGTACTGACCAGGAGCCGCTTTCCAATTCTCAGAGTCGTCATCAAACGACACTCGAGAAGGCACTGTCGACCTATGGGCTAACAATCGCTCTAAGGCACGTCGTACATCTCCACCTACAATCATACCATTCGAAAATTGACCTTGAAGTTCAATCATATCGGGCGGTGCGTTATCTAGATCATCATTATACCATTGTTCCCTCAAAAAGTTACACATTTCTTCGAACACGAATCTCTGTGTAGGCTCATTAAACTGAGAAAACGTCTCGAAGACCATGCGTGGAGGGTAGTTAGCAGGATGTCTTATCCACCTATGTGCCATTGTCACTAACGTTGCACTCTCTCTTCCACCAGGGATTTGACTTCGTCTCTGGGGAGTTTCGGAAGCACTGGTTGGTAGTATCGATCCGGATAGTGGGGAATAGAGCGTAGCAACAGTATTAGGAATACGGGTACGAACAGAAGGAGAAGAAGGAAAAAGAACAAGAGTGACAATATTAGAAGTGAACTTGGGAACAGCAGAAACAGGCAAGATAGTCGGGGTAACAGAGACTGGAGTTTGCGAAGGCACAGGCAAAGGAGCAGTAGGAATAGGAACAGGTGGTGGAACAAACGTAGGATTAACAACGGGCTGACCGGCAGCCGCCGGAACAACAGGAGGGACAACAGGAGGAATTACTGGCGGGACTACAGGAGGAACTACAGGGGCTGTAGCACCCTGTGCATAAGGAGGTGGCGATTTCATCAAATACGCTAACAGGGGATCCTCCTTTGAATCCTCTTCTTTCTTATCAAGACTAGCTGGTAAAACCGGATAACATTTGTCTATCCTCATGTGACGTAGTCTAGTGGAAACTTCTATTTCTTTCTCTTCTTTATCTCGCTGACATTGTTGTACAACTTGCATTATCAGAACGAACCCTTCTCTTCGATCCTTTTTAAGCTGTTTGATTTCTTTCTGCTTGGCCTCTTTACGCCACAACGAAAGGAATCAAACATAGCTGGCCTAGCTTTCCTTTTAAACAACTCAGCTTCTAGATTATCTAAAATCGTAAGGTCGAAACTTCCATGTGGTGGCCAACTAAGGACACCATCTTTTTTCGTGTAACGGATCCAATATTCGTTATATATAATAGGGCCCACACCATGTCGACTATAGAGCTCATATATCGGAGTTCCAACTGGAGGTATCGGACACGAATCCTCCAACCGGGAATCCTTGTTGCAACATTTTAAGAAACCAAGAAAACCACTATGGCTAGGCATCGTGCACACTAACCTAGTATCAAACTTCAAGAGTTACCGAAGCACTAATTCTTCGTGAAAGACAAAACCCTCGGTTTTTGGCAATTGCAACTGTCAAATAAAAACTAAGAACCAACAACTAAGAACCACAAATGCAATGGAACCATGCATACAACAAAGCTTCAAAAGGCTCAACAACAACTAAGGACTGGGAGCGACCCACAAATACTTAACTGAGGACTTCAATGGCGTCACCAGGAAGGCCCGTCTATCGTCTCGCTGTATGAAAGGTCTACGCCAGGCGTCGAAAACAGGTCGACAGTCAGGGCATCGGTCCGTCGCAGCCGTCAGGAGGCGGGAATCTTCGCGGGAAAAATCTTCGGACCACTTGTTTCGATAACAGGATCGATGAAGCGGGGTGCACCTTTTCCTCGGAGATTTCACACGAAGTTCCTCACAATCGTCAGGCTTTGGACCGGTACCGCCGATGTCGCCCCGCGTTGGGCGCCAACTGAAGGACTGGACTATTTAAGGTCCAGCGGTGCCAGGGAACAACACCTAAAACCTTCGTGGGATACCTGTTCTGGCGCACTAAAGACAGAGACACGGGAGACTTCCTTCGGCGTCAAAGATCAGCGTTTATTACTGCAGGGAGGCAAAAGTCACGAGAAGTACAACAACATGTAGTTCTGAGAGTCTGCTTCAAATTGCATATGTGAGTCGCTCTTTTTTATACAGGATTTTACCATTGCACAACATGTGAACAAAAGGTTACAACCCAGTTCCCACAAAAAGGCTTCAAAAGGGTCGCTTTCATGTATTCAGAACCCCGGAACATAATTACATTAACATCATCAGTTCCAACTGTAACAGCACATCTTCTCACCATTAGGTACATTCCACTTGAGTTGTAAATAGGCAAGAGAAAGAGACAAGAACAGCTGCAAGGAAGTCAGACAGCAGGGAAGAAGTTAATATTGGATGCGTAATCGTAGCTTAAAAGGGCTTGATCCCAGCATGTGCGAGGCTGAAACAATAGACCGACCGGCCAGAATCACCTTCGATCGGAGGCAATTGCCTTAGCAGTGTCCTTCCCCTAGTTATAAAAGACGCATGAAAGGAATATGTTTCTTCCGTAAAGCTTGGGAACTAAAAGGTCACGATGCGGACAGTTGCCTGTTCGCTGACTACGTGAGGGCAAGAAACAAAATGGATGCCGTATCTAAAATGGAACCCAAGGGTCCAGATGTAGAAACACGTAAATAAGGCGAACCATGCCAGGTAGTGTAGTGAAAACGCGTACACTTACTGAACACGTCATTTACGGTTCATAGATACCTTACTTGCCCGTATTCGTTCATGCCCGGAACACCGTAACGATTCTCACAGAACCTCAAAGTTCAAATACAGGCTGCACTCAAGCAGGATACACCTTTAGTCCTGAACTGAGGTGGGGCAGAACAAATTAAATACAGTTTAATAACATGAAACACATTTGGTCACACAAAAATGACAGAGAGTGGAAGATTTACAAACCATGAGGGTTTATTAACAGATTAGCAAGGTTACAAACTCACATCACTGAAATTAGTCAAATCAATAATCAATACATGAATGCATTAGTCAATATGATTCAAAGGAATTCAGGATTCACAAATATCAAAGCAGGCGTTCCTTCCTTATTAGCTAAGCTGGAGAAGTCGGGTAAACTGGAGAGAAGTCAGGCAAAACCAGTCAGCAAGTAAAGCCTCTAAAGGCAGAAACAAATAAAGATTCTATTGAGTAAACGGGAAGGAACCCACCCACGAGTAACTCTTTCAGGCTAAGAACAAGGACAGCAGCTCCTCTAAGGAGAGTGGAAGGAAAAATCTAAAGTAACTCACTCAGCAATGCATAAGGAGAAGCGTGGCTCAGTGGTTAGAGGCGGCAGACCCGGAAGCTGAGATCGGCCGTGGACCAGGGTTCGATTCCCCGCCTTGGCGGGTCTCGGGCTAAAAAAAAAAATAATAATTCCACGGACTCGACAATTCTCGCTCTGGTGCCTACTCGACTCACGGGTCACACTCTGCGACTCTGGGCAATAGCTTGCTTAATCTCCACTACGGCCCCTCGCGGCGGGATGCCTGGCTTTCACCTTGTGGATACCCTGCCGGGGTATCTCACAGGGGAATACCAGGACGGGTTCCCTAGGCAAGCGCCTTGATGCCTTCGGGTGATACGTGCGCTATATAAGTCGCAATACACACACATACACACACACATAGTTGAATCATGCCTTCTATGAGTGTTTCAACTCCCTACAATTCCCATGAAGCAAGCAAATCAGGAATGGGTAAAGCATGGGATCGTACAATGGAATGTAGGGGGGAGGGAACAGGGGTAGCAAGTGAACTATAAAGAGCATAGGTGGTGGCTGACCAATAGATCACACTGGGCAAGTGGGGCGGCAGTGGCAACACAACAGACCAAGGAAAGCAGATGGGAGAGGGCAGGAGCATGTACATGGACAACTGTGGGCATGAGGGAGGGAGGCAAGGGCAGCAAACTGACCAAGTCAGGCGGGTGGAAGAGGCTGTGACAAAGGGCGGCAAAGGCAGCCAGCAGGGCAGACATAAGGGGCAATGGCAGTCCAATGGACTATGGAGGGCAGAATTGCAGGGGCATGCCAACAGACCATGGAGGGCAAGAAAAAGGGAATAGGGGCACAGACTCAGACATTGAAGGACATGGGGTGTGGGCAGGGACAGTGGAACCAGGTAATCACGCCGGGAAGACGGGAGCGGCAACACATGTAAGGCAAGCTGGAGTGACAGCACAGTATTCCATGGAGAGCATGAGGGAGGGGCAATGACAGTACAATTGACCATGGACAGCAGGAAGAGGGGGCAAGGGTGTGTACACAAGCAATGAAAGCAGGGAGGACGGGACAGGAATAGTAGGTTGACCAGAAGGGCTCGTGGGAGGGCAGTATCAGCATAACAGACCAGGCAGGGCAGGCAAGCAGGGCACTGGCAGCACAATGGCCAATGGAGGGCAGGATGGACCCACACAAGGTCAACAGAGGGTGGGGGTAGAGTGGCAGGAGCATTAAGCTGATAATGCAGAGTAGGTGGGAAGGACAGTGGAAGCTCAACACACCATGGAAGGCAGAGGGAAGGGACACGAGCACACACGAAGAAGATGGAGGTAAGGTGGGAGAGGGATCTGAGGCAGGGTTAGCAAGCTGGCCATGCAGGGCAGGTGGGAGTTGTAGTGGCACCACAATGGAACTCGAATGGCAGAAGGAAGAGGGCAGGGGCATAGACTCAGACAACGGAGGTCGGAAGAAGCAGGTAGGGGCAGAAAGCTAAACACAGAGAAGAAGTGGAAGGGGCAGCAGCAGCACAAAAGACCATGCATGGCAGGAGGTAGGGCACAGACTCGGACAAAGTTGGACATGGATGAGGGGGGCAGGGGCAGAATGCTGATCATGGAACAAAAGCCTGCAGGGGCAGCACAATGGAACATGGAGGGCAAGAGATAGGAGCAGGAGCACCGACACACAGACTGAAGGGCAGGGAGGAGGGTGGCAAGAGGAGGGGCAGCAAGCTGACCATGTACAGCAGGCTGGCATGAGCAGGGACAGTAAGTTGTCCACGGAGGGCTGGAAGGATGAAGTACAGGAATGCAGAAGATGAAAGGAGAGCAGGCAGAAGGGATGGCAGAAGCAGCAATCTGACCACAGCCAGAAATCTGGAATGGGATGGGTCCCCAGAAAGGACCATGGAGGCAGGAGGGAGGGGCAGGGGATTACACAAAAAGAATGGAGGATAGTCAGGAGGGGGCAGGAGTAGCAAGCTGGCCATGGAGGGAAGGCTGTGGTGGGTTTGCCAAAAGCACAGGTAGGCCTGTGCCAGCCCCCTTATGTGAACTGCCAAACGCAGGGAGCAGTAGAGTTGTTCACTGAATATGTTAAAAAACAAAACTAGAAATTTTTGAAAATACAAAGGTTGAACAGATGTTATGATCAGGTATAGTAATGTGATCGCCCCTAACACTAAAAACCCCATAAAATCACTGAAAGAAATAGCTAAACTGATGTTATAGTTAGGTATACTAGTAAGGTCTTAACTTACATAAATAAATTCTAGAAATTCTCTGAAAAACCAAGTTTAAGTTAGTGTTCTGGTTAGGTGTTAAAATTCATCAGTTATAGCTCCCTGAGCTAACTTAACTTGTGTCCTTGCCATGCACTCCTAATGACTTCACATCCTACATCATTCTTGACATGTTAAATGAAATCATTGATGACATCTCAAATTACATCACTGATGACATTATCCAATCCACTGCTCCTCAAATTACTCTATAAACCACCTGGTCATTTCTAGAAAAGATAGTAAGTAGGAAAGGGCCCACTAGTGTACATTGACTATTACATGTCTGCATCTATGAAATATAGAGTATTTCTAGAGACAAATCTGATTCAGTGTGGTAAAATGTATATGGTGCACAGTTTAACAACTAGCAACATTTGTAAGTGTATACAGTACTTCATTTAAACAAGGTAGAGACTGAGCGCAAATAGTGTGCGTTTCAGACGTACGTTACAAATAGCTAGTGGCTTAATTCAAAGTCATGTTGCCAAAATATGTGAAAAAACTTATGCTTATCGTTAAAATGCATTATTTACACGTAGACTTCTCTGCACATGCTTCCCAGTGGTTTAACAGCTCCCTAATTTTAAAATATTAACATTTTGATAGACAAATATAACTGAAAATCAAAGGTTAAAATGATATTATAGTTAGGTACGGTAATAAGATTGTAGCATATGTTAAAAGCCCTAAAAACTCACTGATAAAAATAAGGTTAAGGTGAGGTTATAGTTAGGTGCTGGAATAATACAAAAACAAACAGCTAAAAACAACAACAAAAAAATTAAATTCAAGAGTTTTAGTTGAGCTAACTATAACTTTTACCCCTGCCAAGCTCAGCTTATGACCTCACATAATACTTCACTCATGAAATCATCCAACCTAATGCTACTCAAAATAATCAATAGACCGCTAGATCATTTTAGAAAACAGAATGGGCAGTAAAAGGCCAACCAACATATGCACCATAGATTGATTATATGTACATGTGAAGGAAGCCAATAGGTAAAGTTGCTGACTGCTCTATGTTGTTGTGGGCAGAAGCAACATGTAAATGTCGGTTTTGATGACCAATAGATGAAACCTACTGACCAAAATCCCCTCTACACATGTACAAGATGTATTTATTTTTGTGAAAAACAATAGAATAGCAAAGCAGGTAAGGCGGTCTGAAATGCCAGACCTTAAAAAACACACAGTAGTCAGATCTGAGGATGGCTATATTTAGTCTATTATTTATGTTAAAAATACTACAAGCTGCAGGGAAGGCCAACTCAAATTCTTTCCAGAAGAGAATGATCTATTAGATCAAATGGAATCAGGCTTTATAGCTGGATGCAGCACTGACATTTCAATCCTGAAGATACTTAATGAAGCCCTGCACATTTTAGAGAAGGGAAAATCATGCCTCCTAGTACTTCCAGGAGCTGTTGGTAGCCATCAAGACTGTGAATCACCCTTCACTCCTGAGAATACTCAAACAAAGAACTGGCTGAATGGTATAGTTTCTCATCATTCCTTGAAAACCAGGGGTTATTTGTTAAAATAGCAAATTCAAACTCCAACAAAGCATGAATATATAAGGTTAACTTGTTACTCAATAGGTTTGTTTATTTAGTTCCTAGGAGTCCCCCAGGACCTGCACGTTTTGGATGACATAAACTGAGGGCTTGATGTCCCAACCGCTTCTGGATCCCCCCACAGGATATGTCAGCTGTTAGACCAGCTAGCTCTACAACGTCATTACCACCCCCCTGTATCTTACAGTTGTGTAGGTAGTCTGTGGCAACCACTGAACATGACAACCCTGATTCCTCAGGGATTGTGGAAAACAATACAGTACGTTTCGCTCAGACACTCATGCTTGCTTACTCTCAGAAAATACACAGGATGACGATTAGGACATTTCAGTAAGTATATATTGGTCCAGTGACAGCCTTGTGTAAAACATATGTGCTGCGACAATCAGGAGACAGAAGCATACGAAAGAGATTGCTAGTACCACTATAGAAAATAGTAGATACATTTCTACCATAGTGCTAATAAGAGGAACATGTGGAGAAGCGTGGCTCAATGGTTAGAGCGGCAGACCCTGATGCAGAGGTCTGGCCTGGGACCAGAGTTCAATTACCGCCTCGGCGGCTCTTGGACTCAATTTCCCCAGACCTGATAATTCTCGCCTCGGTGCCTAGTCTAATCATGGGTCCAACTCTGTGACTCTGGGCAATAGCTTTCTTAATCTCCACAACGGCCCCAGCAGCACTTGGATGCCTGGCTGCACCTTGGGGGTGCCCAGGAGTGGACATTTCAAAGGAAAGCCAGGCTGGGTTCCACAGCGGTATGAATAAAGCGCTACGAGGCCTCCGGGTAGAAGTGCGCTATATAAATACTATACATTTATATACAAAAAAGATAGGTACGGAGGAATTAATATATTATTTTATTTTATCATAGGGAACATTCAATTACCCTATCTTCAGTCTTCTGTCCTACAAACAAATATTGACCAAATAGCTTTAAGACACACATACACAATTGGACCAATCTTTGAACAAAAACCTAATAACAATATATAGCACAAAGACATAAAAAATGAAGCGCTGTATGAAACCTGTCACCGTTTGGCTGTAGCAAGAAACATAACGATCTGGGGGCAGCCAAGTGATGCGGCGTACGTGAACCACGCGCGTAGCCAGAGCGTCCTCTGGTCTGCCGATGCTCCACCCCGCCTACGAGAGGAGCTGCTGGATGATGACCGCCGTACCCACCGTCTCCGTTCTCGACTGCTGGGAACCAATGCCTTTGCCTGCTTGAGCGCGCCCTCCACCCGCCTTCTACCTGCCTTCCACGTGCCTTCTTCCCGCTGGTTTCCTTCGTCGCAGTTCAGCAAAGTGATTCTGCGATATTCACCGGTCTCAGCGTTTGTCGCTCTCACGCTGACCTTTGTTCCGCTGTTTTTTTTTTCTGACGCCGAGGCTGTCTCATCTCCTGAGGACGCCGTCAAGGTGCAGCGGACAGCGGTAAGCCTCGGGGGCTCTGCACGGGGGGGGGGCGGCCCTGCGGGGCAGGTGAGGAGAGAGTGCTCGCTGAAGTGGCATCACCGGGAATGACTTTGGTGACTCTGGCATTACTCTAAGCTTCGGGGGAAAAGCCACATGTGCTGCATTGCAACTGGGGTGCAACTGGAGGTTAACTTTGGACTCTCCCTGCTGGAACTGCCGATTGTTGTTTAAGCCTGGGGTTGAGGCTGGGTACTAGGTGGAGGAGTGTTGTAAAAGCTCACCACTGGCATAGCTGAGGGGGGCATGCATTCTCACTGCCTCTCTCAACTTTCTAAATTTACACATGGAGTGAAGCTGGAGTGAAGCTGCATGAAGTCGGTCTGCATATTCGATAGCGCATGTATAAGACTTTTAAAGGCCCCCCCAAAGGTTCTGTCTATATAATCTCTGCGCTCTGTACTCTGCATCCTGTATCCTGTGCTCTCTGATCGGCTGTCTGGTCCGTCTTCTGTTCAATATAGTCCCTCTATACCAAACGTTGTGAAATACTGCGAAACTTGTGATATTCTGCAGTGCAAAGGAGAAAAGGAAGAGAAAATAAAGAATTAAAGGTAGAAGATTTCGGTAGTTTTGGAAGCAAAAACAACAGGTGATGGACAGAATGCAGATCAATGTCATACATTCACCCCAGTACAGAGATCTGGGCCTAAATCCATCGTTTTTTTGCTCACCATGCCTTTCCAGTTTGAACCCAGCTATATGCAAATCAGCCTTGACCCTGTGCCCCATGGGAACAGTCCAGCCCGAACTGCCAAGCCAGGTCCTCCATTGACAGGAAACAAGCATCCAAGGACCGGTTTCGGGCTTTCAGCCCTCATCAGCCTGGATAGCTTGATTCCAGTGGCATGGAGAGCATGGGACTCACGTCTGAGCATACCCGTCCCACTCAGGGTGACAAAAGCAAAAACAACAGGTGATGGACAGAATGCAGAACAATGTCATACATTCACCCCAGTACAGAGATCTGGGCCTAAATCCATCGTTTTTTTGCTCACCATGCCTTTACAGTTTGAACCCAGCTATATGCAAATCAGCCTTGACCCTGTGCCCCATGGGAACAGTCCAGTCCGAACTGCCAAGCCAGGTGCTCCATGGACTGGAAACAAGCATCAAGGACCGGTTTCGAGCTCTCAGCCCTCATCAGCCTAGATAGCTTGAATCCAGTGGCATGGAGAGCACGGGACTCACATCTGAGCATACCCGTCCCACTCGGGGTGACAAAAGCAAAAACAACAGGTGATGGACAGAATGCAGAACAATGTCATACATTCACCCCAGTACAGAGATCTGGGCCTAAATCCATCGTTTTTTTGCTAACCATGCCTTTCCAGTTTGAACCCAGCTATATGCAAATCAGCCTTGACCCTGTGCCCCATGGGAACAGTCCAGCCCGAACTGCCAAGCCAGGTCCTCCCTGGACTGGAAACAAGCATCCAAGGACCGGTTTCGGGCTTTCAGCCCTCATCAGCCTGGATAGCTTGATTCCAGTGGCATGGAGAGCATGGGACTAACGTCTGAGCATACCCGTCCCACTCGGGGTGACAAAAGCAAAAACAACAGGTGATGGACAGAATGCAGAACAATGTCATACATTCACCCCAGTACAGAGATCTGGTCCTAAATCCATCGTTTTTTTGCTCACCATGCCTTTACAGTTTGAACCCAGCTATATGCAAATCAGCCTTGACCCTGTGACCCATGGGAACAGTCCAGCCCGAACTGCCAAGCCAGGTCCTCCATGGACTGGAAACAAGCATCCAAGGACCGGTTTCGGGCTTTCAGCCCTCATCAGCCTGGATAGCTTGATTCCAGTGGCATGGAGAGCACGGGACTCACGTCTGAGCATACCCGTCCCACTCGGGGTGACAAAAGCAAAAACAACAGGTGATGGACAGAATGCAGAACAATGTCATACATTCACCCCAGTACAGAGATCTGGGCCTAAATCCATCGTTTTTTTGCTCACCATGCCTTTCCAGTTTGAACCCAGCTAAATGCAAATCAGCCTTGACCCTGTGCCCCATGGGAACAGTCCAGCCCGAACTGCCAAGCCAGGTCCTCCCTGGACTGGAAACAAGCATCCAAGGACCGGTTTTGAGCTTTCAGCCCTCATCAGCCTGGATAGCTTGATTCCAGTGGCATGGAGAGCACGGGACTCACGTCTGAGCATACCCGTCCCACTCGAGGTGACAAAAGCAAAAACAACAGGTGATGGACAGAATGCAGAACAATGTCATACATTCACCCCAGTACAGAGATCTGGGCCTAAATGCATTGTTGTTTTGCTCACCATGCCTTTTCAGTTTGAACCCAGCTATATGCAAATCAGCCTTGACCCCGTGCCCCATGGGAACAGTCCAGCCCGAACTGCCAAGCCAGGTCCTCCCTGGACTGGAAACAAGCATCCAAGGACCGGTTTCGGGCTTTCAGCCCTCATCAGCCTGGATAGCTTGATTCCAGTGGCATGGAGAGCACGGGACTCACGTCTGAGCATACCCGTCCCACTCGGGGTGACAAAAGCAAAAACAACAGGTGATGGACAGAATGCAGAACAATGTCATACATTCACCCCAGTACAGAGATCTGGGCCTAAATCCATCGTTTTTTTGCTCACCATCCCTTTCCAGTTTGAACCCAGCTATATGCAAATCAGCCTTGACCCTGTGCCCCATGGGAACAGTCCAGCCCGAACTGCCAAGCCAGGTCCTCCCTGGTAGTTTTGAAGGCAGCGGCAAAACTGCAAAATAAACAGCTTAAACCTGGGACAGGAAAGGGATTTCTAAAATCTGATCAATCGCCACCAACATCAGCCTTACCGCCTAAAGGTGCTAGAAGAGGGAGAAGAAACGCCCAACAAAGAATGAAATTAAAATCTAAGGTGCTGGCACTGGCTGAAAACCGCAAGCAGCTTGGACAGAATGCCTTGGACAAAACCTTGGAGGAAGAGGAGGAAGAGACCCTATGTGAACTCTCAGCAGATTTAAGTATGTTGGCTATGGAGGGGGAAGATGAGGAGGAGGGGCAGAAGAAGTAGGGGAGAATGAGAATTCGGTGAACACTAAACAGTATCCCCTCTTTAGTAATCCCCTCGCCAAACGGAGGAAACCTACTGGAACATCGCAAATGAATAGGGAGGAGCAAAAGGCAGCGGATCAGATAGACCTATAGGATGCGCAAGGCCAGAAAATACTATTTAGTCCTGCCCATGTCCTGACAGTCCAAGTTACACAATCACAACCACAGCCTACATTGAAATTGTACACAGTGTTAGATCCTGCAGAAACATGCAGAGTCACTCATAGGGAATCACCTCTGCCTAACCAGCCACTGACCAAAGAAGCTCAAATACCTACGTAGCTCAAATACCTACGTAGACACCGCAAAAGGAAGCAGAGACAGAGACACTAATAAAAAGGTTGGACTCCGCGCCTGAACTAGAATTACAACTAGAGTCAGAAATAGAAAAAAACAGAAAGGGGGACACTCCTCACCTCAAGAATCAGCAAAACCCTTGATAATAAATGGCCTGAACAAGACGCTTCAATACAAGAAATGTTGCTAACTATATTGCAAGAATTGCGGGACTTGAAGACCTCGCAAGCAGTCGAAATATCACAGCTGCATAATAGGCTGTCAAAGATGGAGAAGAGTCTAGGCAATTTACCCAGAAGGGTTACAGAGGCGGAGGCTCGTGTCTCAGTCCTAGAAGACAACATCATTACAATGCAAAAAGATCTCCAGGTGCTGCAGAAGAACAAGAGCCAGATGGAATCAAAGCTACAGGACTTAGAGAATTATAATAGGAGATGCAACCTGCGCCTCGTGGGAATATCAAAGGGCCTGGAAAGTGCAGAGATGGTAAAATGGACTGAGTCTCTGCTGAAAAAGGCAATACCTGAATTACAAGGAGAACTCACAATCACCAGAGCTCATAGGGTACCTGCATATGAACCTGCGAATCCTAAATATCCACGAACCATCTTAATACATTTTTCAGATTATAGAATTATAGAGCAAATCTTAAACATGGCACTATCAAGAAGATAATTTACCATCGATGAGATTAAAAATGTTAAAATCTTCTCTGACATGTCAACAGCATCTGCACATAGACGGAAAGACTTTGTCAAAATGATTGACTCATTTAAAGCTAAAGGGGCGCAGGCGATGATTGTGCAGCAGCCCAAATTAAAAGTCATTGCCAAAGGAAATTTTTTCATTTTTACTGACATATTAGAAGCTTAAGATCTTTTGGAAATCCTTAAAACTGCATAAGTAAAGGAAAAAGGAGACTCTGTGTCTATAAGTTTGAGCTACAATATACACATATATAGTGTCTTTTTTCCTTGTTTTTTTCTTTAGGTACTAGTGGCATGAGAAACATTTATAAGGTGTTTTGTGAGGGGCGGATGTGAGGCAAGGAGTAGTTTCTGTCCTGTAACTCCAGTTCTGTAGTAGGGGTATCTCTGTTATAGTCATAATCTAGTGAATAGTCCCGCCCATGTGCGTGGACCCCGGAGCAATCAAAAATAATCTCTTATAGTGTCAAAAAATGCAGAAAAGCATAGACACTTAAGAGAGAATTTAAAGACAGATAATGCAGCCTAAAAAGGCTACACTGTCCAGTACTTCAACTAGAAAATCCACCATAAAATCCACAAAACAGCAAAAGCCTGTACAGATTTCCCTTGCTTTACCAGCAAAATCCCTCAGGAATGATAGAGAGAACAACCTGGACAGACAAGCCCCATAGGCTGCCATTATGTGGCTCAAAACAGGATACTGTGCCTTTAAGAGAATCTTCCAGAACCTTCTCCCAGTATCCCAGAATGCATAGCAGGTCCAACTTAGTTTCAGTTCTTTTTGAAGGCGTAACACGCCAGACCTGTAGCATTACATAAAGGAATATGTCTCTCTCCACCAGGGAGGAGGGAGGGCGCTTATGACTATAACAGAGATACCCCTACTACAGAACTGGAGTTACAGGACAGAAACTACTCCTTCTGTAGTAGGGGATCTCTGTGTATAGTCATAATCTAGTGAATAGAATGGCAAGCCCATCCCCACACCAAAGCGGCGGTGGAGAAAAGAGAATTAACGCCACTACTGTGCGAACAGATTTCGCAGCGAAGCCTGCCCAACCTGAGCGTCTGCCCTGGCATCAGTGTCCAGGCAGTAATGCTTAGCAAAGGTATGAACCGACTTCCAAGTGGCCGCCTTGCAGATTTCTGCAATCGGATCATTACGGAGCAATGCTGTTGTGGCAGCCTTGCCCCTGGTGGAATGAGCCTTAGGCTTACCTCCTAAGGTCTTATTAGCTTTTTGGTAACACAGCTGTATGCAGGACACAATCCACCTAGAGATAGACTGCTTAGAGGTCGCAAGACCCGTCGTGACAGATCCATAATTGATGAACAATTGGTCTGACCTACGAATATCCCTGGTTTTATCCAGATAAAATTTCAGCACCCTCCTAACATCCAAGGACTGCAAAGACCTTTCCGCTGGAGATGAAGGATTCTGAAAGAACGTAGGTAAAGATATAGTCTGATTGATATGAAAATCAGAAACAACCGTGGGAAGAAACTTAGGGTGAGTACGCATAACAACCTTAGCAGCATGAAATACAGTATAAGGTTCTTGGCAACACAACGCCTGAATTTCACTCACCCTGCGGGCCGATGTAATGGCCACGAGGAACGCCGCCTTCCAGGACAGGTGCTGCAACGAAGCCTTATGAATAGGTTCAAAAGGCTCCTTCATCAATCTGGACAGCACCACATTCAAGTCCCATGAAGGCGAAGGAAGCCTGACAGGAGGGAACACTTTCTTCAAGCCTTCCAAAAAATCTTTGATCACAGGGATCTGAAAGAAGGAAGTCTGTGAAGGGCATTTCCTGTAGGCAGTCAAAGCAGCCAGATGAACCTTAATGGAATGGACATTAAGGCCAGACTGCGCCAGATGTAGCAGATATGGAAGGATGACATCTTCCTTGCATGTCGTAGGGTCATAGTTCTTAGACTTGCACCAGATGCAAAACCTCTTCCACTTGTAAGCATAAGAAGTCCGAGTGGAAGGTCGCTTAGCCTCCTTCAGTATGTCCATACAATCCGCTGGGAGATTCAAATGGCCATATTGCACTATTTCAGGAGCCATGCCGCCAAACTCAAAGACGAGAGGTTGGGGTGCACCATCCGCCCCCCGAACTTCGTGAGAAGATCCGGCCTGCACGGCAGCTTCATGTGAGGAAGGAGAGACCGGTGAAGCAGGTCCGTGAACCACCACTGTCTGGGCCATTCCGGGGCAATCAGAATCATCTTCGCCCTGGATTGGGAGAGCTTGATGAGAACCGCTGGAATCAGGGGAATGGGTGGAAAAGCGTACAGAAAGCTGTTCGACCAGTTGATCCATAACGCGTTCCCCAGCGTCCCCGGCTGGTAGTACCTGGAGGCGAAGTCTCTGCATTTGCTGTTTTCGGCGGTGGCGAACAGATCTACGTCTGGAGTGCCCCACCTTGCGAAGACTTCTCCTAGTACTTCGTCGTTATTGACCCACTCGTGATTTTCCTGAATCAGTCTGCTCAGCTCGTCTGCCTGAACATTCTGCACACCTGGCAGATGAGTGGCCGTTATCGAGAGTCCTCGAGCCAGAAGCCAATGCCAGATCGCCTGCGCCTCCTGAGACAGAGTGCGTGATCTCGAGCCCCCCTGCTTGTTGAGGTAATACATCGTGGTCGTATTGTCCGTCTGTACAAGCAGAGAGTTGGTCCGGAAGGACGGTTGAAAGGCCTTCAGCGCCAAGTGAACAGCCCTGAGTTCCAGGAAATTGATGTGGTACGTGGACTCCGACGGGGACCACGTCCCTTGAATCTGCAGATCTCCGGAGTGCGCTCCCCATCCCAGGAGAGAAGCATCCGTCACAATAGTCTGAGTGGGAATGTCCTTGTGGAAGGGAACCCCTCTGAGGAGATTCTCCGCTGAACACCACCACTTCAGAGACTGAAGAGCATGCAGAGACAGTCGTATCTTGTCGTCCCAAGAGCCTCTCCTCTGGTCCCACTGATCTTCCAAGCACTCCTGCAGCGGTCTCATATGCAGCCGTGCATGTGGCGTCAGGAAGATGCAAGAAGCCATCGATCCCAGCAGAGAAGACACCGTCCTCACTGTCGTGGATGGAGCGGACAGGAGAGCCTGAGCCTTCCGAAGGAGTGATAAACGTCGCTCTTCCGAAGGAGACACGCTTGCCGACAGCGTATCGATGGAGGCTCCCAAGTACTGGATGCACTGGACCGGAGTCGGGACAGACTTGGACATGTTGATGTGCAACCCCAGCTTGTTCAAGAGAACGCACGTCTTCTGGAAGTGTGCTTGAGCTTCCGAGAAGGAGGAGGCCTTGATCAACCAATCGTCCAGGTATGGGTAGACAAACACCTTGTTCTTCCGCAGGTGTGCCGCTACCACTGCCATGCACTTCGAGAACGTCCGGGGCGCAGACTTCAGCCCGAACGGAAGTACCGTGTACTGATAGTGATTGGTGCCGACTTGAAATCGCAGGAACTTCCGGTGTTTGTGTGCAATGGGCACATGGAAGTACGCATCCTGCAGGTCTATGGCACAAAGTCAGTCTCCCCGTTGCAGCTGAGGATAAATCTGATGCAACGACAGCATGCAAAACTTTTCTCTGCGAATCCATTTGTTTGCCTGTCACAAGTCCAGAATGGGCCTGAACTCGTTCTTGTCCTTTTTTCGGACCAGAAAGAACCGGGAGTACAGACCTCTTCCTCTTTGAGACAGAGGTACATCTTCTATCGCCCTTTTCCTTAGAAGGATGTCGGCCTCCGCCTGGAGCTCACGCAGTTGATACTGCGAGCTGACCGGAGGAATCGATGGAGGAGGGCTGATGAACCGAAGACTGTATCCATTGCAAACAATATTAAGCACCCACTTGTCCTGTGTAATTTTTCTCCACTCTGCCAGAAAAAATTGAACGCTTCCCCCCACCGGAGCGGTTAACGGATGAAGGGGAAGTAACCGCTCAGGGGCGAGACCCAGCCGGGCCCTTGTTCGCGGTAGAGGACTGCTGTCCACCTCTACCCCTCTGACGTTTCTGGAAGGGTCTTCTGTATTGCTGCTGTTGTTGCTGCTGCTGTTGTTGCCCAGAAGACTGTCCCCTTCCTCTACCCTGCGACCCGAACCGCCGTTGGAACTGGCGGTAGGGTTTCTTTTCTTTCGGCTTCTCCAAGCCCACAGCCGTCAGGGTTTCAGCCTCGGCCTTCATCCTGGCCATTTCTTCATCTGCGTGTTTCCCGAAGAGGGTGTCGCCGGAAAACGGCAGATTTGCCACTCGTTGTTGCGCTTCAGGCTTGAGCGACGTCAGCCGGAGCCAAGCATGGCGTCTCTGATTGATACCGTGGCAGTATCCATGCACGGCCAGCAGGGAGATATCCGCCGCGGCGCTGATGGCCTGGTTCGAAACCAGCATCCCTTCCTGGACGATCTCCATGAAGTCCTCTTTCCTGTCTCGCGGGACAAAGTCCGCAAACTGTTCCATGGAATCCCACAGTGCACGGTCGTATCGTCCCAACAACGCCGAGTCACTGGAGGCCTTCATCGTCGTGGAAGATGTCCCACACGCCTTCCGTCCAGCTGAGTCAATCCAGCGGCTCTCCTTATCCGGAGGCACAGTGGAGGACGGGGAGGTAGCATGTAGTTTCCGAGCCGCCGTCACAATCACCGAATCAGGCACTGAGTCCTTCCGCAAGAAGGCCGGGTCCGACTCTGGAGCCCTGTACTTCTTGACAAGCCTGGAGGGAGCAGCTTTCACCACTGCCGGCGTAAGGAAGAGCTGTTCAGCCGGCTCAACCACTGCCGGCTCAACCAGTCCCGGCACCAAAGGCAGTAGGGGGCGAGACAGGTGCTTCGTGTGCGAAGATCACAGAAGTTGTGGGCGTAGGGGCCGTCACCTTGATCCCCAACTTCGCCGCCCCTCTCAGGAGAACCTCCTGGAACGTGCCAATGTCATCTATCGGAGACCCCCTCGTCTCCGGTGAATCCGACAATGTAGGCGAATATGAACGGGTCCCAGAGGCCGAATGGGACCCGGACCGATGCCTCCTATGGCGATGTCTGGATCTCGAGGAGGATCCGTGTCCACTCCTAGATCTGTCCCTTCTCCCTGAGCGTGACCTCGATCTCCTGGGTCTGGGACGCTCCGCCGGCTTCCCCGGGTCGGACGTCTTGGGCTTAGGAGGAACCTTCGACGGGCGATGTTTTCTCAACCCAGAGCCCTGGGGAGACCGGGAACTGGCCGTGGACCTTCCTCTCGACGTCGTGGTCATTGCAACCGACCCAGACGGAGACCTTGGACGTTTGCTGGACTTCCTGCCCCTGGGGAGCCCCCCAGTGGCCTCAGCATGGGCAGTGGAAGCCCCTCCAGACCCACCTTGAGCCTTCAGTCTTCTTTCTTCAAGTCCCTGAAGTCTGATCTTCCTCCTGTCCTTCAGGGTCCTGCCAGAGAAGCCTCTACAGATCACACACTCCTCTGGGATGTGGGAAGAGGGAAGGCAGAGGATACACACCTCATGGGGGTCTGACTTGGCCTTCTTCCTGGAGCACTCCGGGTATTTGTCAAATAATGCAGGCATTATGGACAACAAAAGAGTGCAGAAAACCAAGAAGAAAGTCACCAAAGTACTTTAAAAGTACACAAAATCGAATTTAGTGAAAAAACACCAACAAAACCCTTGAAAAGGGAGAGCTCAATGCTCCAGGGTCCTGCTTGCAGGAGCCGGAAAAAAGAACTGAAACTAAGTTGGACCTGCTATGCATTCTGGGATACTGGGAGAAGGTTCTGGAAGATTCTCTTAAAGGCACAGTATCCTGTTTTGAGCCACATAATGGCAGCCTATGGGGCTTGTCTGTCCAGGTTCTTCTCTCTATCATTCCTGAGGGATTTTGCTGGTAAAGCAAGGGAAATCTGTACAGGCTTTTGCTGTTTTGTGGATTTTATGGTGGATTTTCTAGTTGTGGTACTGGACAGTGTAGCCTATTTAGGCTGCATTATCTGTCTTTAAATTCTCTCTTAAGTGTCTATGCTTTTCTGCATTTTTTGACACTATAAGAGATTATTTTTGATTGCTCCGGGGTCCACGCACATGGGCGGGACTATTCACTAGATTATGACTATACACAGAGATCCCCTACTACAGAAACCAGGGATGTAAAAGGATGCAATAAGATGGCATCCAACAAAAAAAGGGAGAAAGAGGGAAGGATAGTGGGACAAGCTGGGGGTTTCCTTCTTTCAGGGAGGGTGGGATGGAGGGGCGGTGGGGGGGGGGGGGTGAAGCAGTTAGAAAACAGAGTTCATGGACAGAAATTTTTTCCTTTACTTAAATAAGTTGAATAAGAGGATATGTAATGTCACTATGGAAAGATGCTGTCTTACATAATTGACATAATTGCACAGCGAATACTGCACTTCAGTGCACTTTAGTGTTTGTCCTGTATAATTAATACAACTTGGACAGTACCATTTTGGCACAATTGGCCATAAGGTTGCTGGTTTTGCACTTTAATAGTCTTTTGTTCTATTGATACAAACTGTACTGTAGTATCCCGGTCTAAATGCGTGAATTGCACTTTATTGTATGATTGCATAACCTTCATAGTGGATGTGATATATTTGCAGTTTGAACAATTTAAACGGCCTGTGTTTTTAGAGTATAACCTAGTCGCCATTGTTTTAGTAGATGTGGTATATTTGCAGTTTGCACAATTTAAATGGCCAGTGTTTTTAGAGTATACCCTACTTGCTATTGTTTTATTGTGAGAAATCAATGTGTGATTTGCACAGCTGTCATGGCAGATGTGGTGTATTTGCACAGTTTGCACAAGTATGCTTTTTGCACATTTTTGCACAAGTTGTACTTTAGAAATGCATTTTTGCAAGGTTAGCTCAAATTGCACTTTAGATGAGATGTCTTGGGGTCTGTGGATAATACAGGCTATACTTACCCATTTTTAAAACTTATAATGAATAGGAATAAACTATTAATCCTGTCCTTGAATGTCAACGGTTTAAAGAATAGACGTAAAGCTTGTGCAATAGAGAGCTGGCTAAAAGGACACCACCCAGACGTGATCTTTATACAAGAGACACACTTGTGAGCCTTAGCAGACGCTAGTAAAATGTTTAAAAATTGGGCGGGGTTTTTTTGTGCATCGTGTCGGGGACAGCCCAGAGGGGGTGAGTATCTATATAGGCAAGCATGTCCAATTTCATGTTGAAGCATCACATTCAGATAGGAGTGGCAGATGGACATTCTTGCACGGAATAAAAAAATAATACAAGCCTGATACTTGCTACAATCTATGCACCAGTTATGGATGACCCGCTCCCTATTTTACAGTTGAAGCAGGCACTGTCAGGAATACCTCTTCAGATCATATGGGGAGGTGACTTCAATTTTTTGCAAAATCCTGTGGCTGATTCGACAAAAAAAGATCAAAGGCAAAATAAACCCCAAGTAGCCACTGCTCTGTTGAGCTGTAAAACAGATTTAGATATCTTAGATAATTGGCGGCTTAATAACTCAACCAAACGTGAATACACTTGCTATTCGGCAAAATATGACTCATCATCGAGGCTAGATTTTTTTCTCATCTCCCATAATCTGGAAATCAGTAAATATCAACATATAGTAAATGCCTTCTCAGATCATGCCCTTATTAAAATGGAAACTCTTCTAGGGAAGAAAAATGAAGAAGCATCCAGAAGGTGGTATCTTAATAAACTCAACCTAGAAGATAAGCAATGGTGTGCAGAACTAAAGAAGGAGATTAGTTTCTTCTTTTTGATAAATAAAGACTCTGCACCAATTAACATAATATGGGATGCTTTCAAGGCTACGCTGAGAGGCATAATTACCTCAAAAGAGACACCAAAGCAAAAGGCTAAGAAGGAGGAGAGAATGGCAATAGAAAACAATTTGGCCCCTGCAAATCAAGAATATTTCAAAAATAGGACCTCGGACAACAGACCAAAAGTACTAAATGCAAAAACAAAAATGAGGGAATTCTATTCTGAATTGGGCGACATGGCAAGTAGGGCATATCTTCAGACAAGCTATGAAGACAGTGAATACGCTGGAAGATTGCTAGCCTGGCAAGCAAAGGAAAAGCAAGTCCGAAATAGAATCGAATGTATTCAGGATAAAGTAACAAAAACTTGCGTAAAGACTACGTCATTAATAGGCGAGGTGTTCCTTAGACATTATAAAGATATTTATCAGGCATCTTACTAGGTCCCCTTAGAAATAAATAACGAATTTCTACAGGATTTACCAATTCCAACTTTGAGAGATACTTTTAAAGAGCTGCTGCTAGCCGAATTTACGAAAAAAGAACTACATACGCTTATCAGCTCTTTGCCCAACTGTAAAGCTGCTGGAGAGGATGGCATGTCTGCAGAATTTTTTAAAGCATTTTCTACAGTTCTGTGCCCCAAATTTTTAAGGCTAGCAAATTATTTATTGCAAGGAGGTGACCCACCTGTATCTTTTTGCACGGCAGTAGTGGTCAGTATTTTTAAAAAAAGATAAAGACAGTGAAAACAAACGTGAATTCTTATAGGCCAATAAGCCTTTTAAATACTGATTATACATTTTTTACTAAACTTGTTGCTAATAGGCTAAATAAGATGGTGGGTTCACTCATTGGTATAGATCAGTGCGGTTTTGTAGAGACAGCTTTATACTAATACAAATACAATTTTTTTATTAGAGGCACTAGATTTCAGTCAGTCAGTCAGTCAAGCAAGCTTTATTCGACGATTGTCATAAAAGCATACAGTACATATAGGTGTGTTTAAAATAATAAATATTCTTAGAATTTGGGTAAAATAGAACTAGTAAAAACAACATAAATACTCTTAAAAAGGTACATATTGCACAAAAGATGAGTAAGAAAATGTTTGCATCCATAATATAAAATTAATTTGTTAACAGTTTAATTCTAATGGACCACGCCCACCCCAGAAATTTTGTCGTGGCTACATACACAGTCATATTAGTGCAGCTACGAATTATTCTAAGTGCAACCAGTCCACTGTTGGTGCCCAACAACCTGCACATTGGGCGCAGCCAAAACCGGCGGGGGGCCACGTATGCTGGACATTCAAACAATAAATGTCCAATAGATTCAGAGAGCGCCGGGCATCCTGGACAAGAAGGCTTGTCCCCTGAAGACCATCTGCTGGTAAGAGCCCTTACAGGCAAACTCCCAACTCTCAATTGGATGTAAAGTTTACGGTCCAAGGGTTTCATAATAGTGTCCCAGAAAGCTTCCAAATTTGGGCCCTCTTTAATGTCCAAAAACATACCAGTCAAGGAACAGGGATCTGTTTTCCTAAAGAGTTTGTGGGCCACGGACTTCCAATAAAGGTCCTTGAGTACCTTCTTGGGGGGAAACCTTGCGTTCACTGGATCCTCCCACAGTTCTCTGAGGCCAAGTTCACACAGAACACCCCGAATATGCACCAGCCACTTGATTTTATGGGAATTGCCATGGGTAATTATATCCAGAAATCCCCGAGTATAGGTGGCCAGTTCTGTCATGGTCCAGATCCGCCTCCAGTATAAAACTGGGCGTAAGAATGCGATAACGGCTATTGGAGACAGCCCTAGGTCATAAAAAAGGGGAGTCAGAGGGGTGCTCTGAGGTAGTTTAATTAAATTCCTTAAAAATGAATTTTCAGACACCGACATCCCCCTGAGATTCTCGTGCCCCCACATTTCCACTCCATATAGAGCGGAACTAACTACTTTACCCTTGTAAACCACTAGTACAGGGGCTATTGATTTGGTAAGGGACCTCGAGTGTTCCAGACACAGGGCACCTGTGAGCTGTCGATGTTTCAAGGTAGCCAGCTCAATCTGCTGCTTCCAGCATAAATCGTTCTGGATACACACACCTAGGTAACTGAAGGCCTGGACCCTCTCCAGGGGGCGCTCATTCATAGTGACAGTACCTCTAAAAGCTTTGGGAGCATTAAAAGTCATGAACTTAGATTTAAGTACGTTAACTTCTAGGCCCCGAGTGGTGCAGAATTCATCAAAAAGTGCCAATGCCATCTGCAACCCACTTGGGCTTTTTGCTACTATGAGACAATCGTCTGCGAACATTAAAATAGGAACTTTAGCTCCTGCAAGGATAGGGGCATCAACGTTGGAGTTAATTAATAATTTTGGCCACATCATTGATATAAAGGGAAAATAAAGTTGGGGCCAGAACACAGCCCTGCCGCACTCCGGATTCGACAGGGAACTGTGTGGTGACATTGCCGGGGCTTCCCCATCTAATCTGAGCATAGTTTTGTTCATGGAGTTTTTTTACCAGTGAAAGAAGGGACCCGGGTAAACCCATATCTTTGAGAACATTCCACAGAGTTGAGCGGGGAACCAGATCGAATGCCGCTCTCAAGTCTATGAAGGTGGCGTATAGGCTGCCGCAGCCCAATATCACAGTCTTCCAGTACAGCATAGTAAAATGCAATACCTGGTCGACTGTGGTAATGGATATTCTAAAACCTGCCTGCAAGTTGGACAAGATGTAATGGTCCCGTTCCCATGCCAGTATTTTATCCAGGATCAGCCTCCAAAAATGTTTTGAGAGGTGTCAATCAGGCTGATCGGGCGGTAGTTTCGGGCAAGGATTTATCCCCCTTTTTGAAGACGGGTATAATTTCAGCCCCGTACCATAATTTCGGTATAGGAGCACCCTTAGCGATCATGTTTGACAAGAGGAGTACGTAAGAGCCCCAAGAATCTCTGTCCTGCAAGAATAGATCCGCGGGAATGCCATCAATACCTGGCGCTCTAACAGGGACTACTAGGTCTAGGGCACATTCCACGTCTTTCAATGTAAATGGGTCTTCCGTGAAGGGCAAGAAGGGGACCTCCGGTGACAGATTTGTGGCGTCACCCTTCGCGTATTGCGACTCAAAGTATGATACCCATTTGTCTCGTGGGACCCAGTTCTGCGGCTTCTCCAGGTTGCCATCCACATCCCACTTATAGACATTCCAAAACCTTTGCATGTCTTTGTGGGATCCCACCTCCTTTAGATCATTCCACCTTTGCTCGTCCCAATTGCGTTTAGCTTTTGAGACAGCGTTTTTGTACGCAGCCCTGGCCAGTCGAATATTCTGACTGGACCCAATTTTAATCGTTCTACCCAAATCCAAGCGGGCCTGTCTGCATTCCCCTGAGTACCATCTTGGTGGTTGAGGTACACGGGGGCCATTCGACCTACAAGGCCTAACAAAATGACTTTTTATATCGCCAAAAAAGGCCTCATGGATGCTGGTTGCCTCCTTAATCATTGCGGGCAATGTATCCTTTTCAAGTAAGACCTCTAAGTCGCAAATTGCTTGAGCTAGCTTGCTGGATATAGAGTCAGCGCTCTGTTGATTTGTTAAAACCTTGGAGCATCGGACATGACGCATGTAGTTTGTTACAACAGTATCAATAAGAGTGGTGACACCCATCTCCTCTCCGGGTTGGTCTGGAGAATTCCAGTAGGCGAGAGTCAAACACAAAGGATTGTGATCGCTCTCTATCCTTTCAATAATTAACATGTCTTGAAGGAATCTCCATAAACCCAAACTGACCAGGATATAGTCAATTCTACTCGTTCGGGGACCATTCTTAAAGGTATTTTTCCCGGCCTTGTCACCAACGGTTCTCCCATTAGTTGATCTTAATTGTTTGTTAAGACAGAGTGAATTGATTTCAATCGATACTTCAGTCCATCTTTTGATTGGTTCAAGATCAAGTTTGGGTACCCCCCACTCCCTATCTTGGTCGTCCGATATGGTCCAGTTATCATTTAAAAGGGGTTCAAAAATTACATTAAAATCTCCCCCTACAATTAGATTAGAATGTGCAAGTTGGGATTCTAACATGTCTTCCAAAAGTGCCATGACTACAGATTTCTTCCCTCCAGTACTGCGGGCATATACATTGAAAATATAAATGGGCTCTTTATTGAGAAACTCGAGTTTTAGAGCCTGCAGATCACTGTGATTTGTGGTTATGGCTTTGGTTTTTATGGCAAGATCCTGTCTAACCCATATTGTCAAACCACCAGATGGGCAGCCTCTCCCACCCTTCTCTGCTATGATGCTATAATTCAGGTATCCAGGAAAATGCAGTGGTTCCAATAGCCAGGTTTTCCTGGAATAAGCATATTTCATACTGGCTTATAAAGGATGCCCACTCTGGTGATTCTACTTTAGGTTTTAGGCCTGCTATGTTCCATGAAAGAACCGAACCAGGTTTACCATTGGTAGACACAATACCGTCAGTATGAACTTCCACCACGGTAGTAGATGGGATAATAGACAGGGATGGTGTATAAGCCATCTTGGGATGAGTTCTAGGGCATCCGAGACACTAATTGGATCGTGCCCGGTGGTATCATTATTAGTTTGCTCACTGGGTACTTCTAAAGGGACTTGTAGCCGTAGTCATTCATTGCAATCTAAACTGGAATTTACCATAAGGGAACCCCTGTCGTGGTTTCTACTGTCACTTAGCCAATTTGAGGGAGGAGTTGATCTCATCTGTATCCTAGAATGGTCTGGAGAACAAGATCTAAATTCTATATTTAATAACTCTCCTGCCATCATAGGGTTTTTAAAGATGAGTTTGATACAATCATATGCATCACCTGGGGAAGAGAGCCTTACTGCACGAAAAATATCCTCCCTAATAACTGACCTGCATCCTCTTACATACCTGATCCAATGTATAGCTTTATTAGTCAGTGCTTCAGGTGTTTCATGGACCCTACCAATAGGCAACTTTGGTATGTTAATCAGGTACACTGCTGAGGACTTGTTTAGATAGGTGTTATGTGTTGAAACATGAGAGCTCGTTAGAGCGGGTCCTTTCCCCTGGCGACTACCGGCTACTTTCTGCTCTACCTGTGTTTCTCTGAGAGTACCCTTGCTTACTGATTTCTCTGGAGCGTTACTTGGTGGAATTGCGGGGACTATGCCCTGACATTGGGGTTTGGGTTTAGCTTGGATTACTCCCCTCCCGACCCTAACCACCTCGCTAAACGAGGATCTAGGATCTGGAGGGTCTCCCCGGAGGGCCGATGAAGAGCAGACATTCCCGGTGCAGCCCGTTACACCTGGGGATTTAGCCCCGATGATTTAGTTGTCGCGGGGCCACATAAACCTTGGTCAGAGACTACCCTCATGTTATTAATTACAGTAGTCAAATGGTCAATCTTAGATTGCATGCTTTCCACCATATCACATAGATGTTTTACAACTGATATCAAAGAGCTATCGTCTATTTCAACAAGCAGAGACACCTCAGAGTGGTTGCTTTCAACGTGGGCTAAAATAGAAAATCTATTACTACAAGTCAAGGAGTTAGGATCTTCGGGGGTCTGTGGTGGAGCTACTATGGGCTGGGTTTGATCTAGATAGGAGTCATCCCCCAATACTAAAACTGCGCCTGTTTTTGCCACAGCAGTATATTTGTTTAAAAACATTCCAGGAATGACTGTTACCCCTCTGTTCTGAGACCTACCTTCCAAAGCTCCCGTGAGACTCCCACCCTCGGAGAGCCTCTCTCCTTCGATAGGGGCAGTTTGTAACAAGTCAGTACAATCTTGAACCAAGTCATCAATCCTATCCATCACGCAGTTCCCTCCTGCATGTGGCAAACATTTTTTTGACGGTTTGCACTTCCGTTTCTTGGCTTGCTTCCCTCCCTTGGAAACCACGCCAGCAGCTTCAGTGGGATCTTCTGTGGATTTACGTTTTCCCATTTTTTTTACAGGATATCAATCTGCATGCAAAAATGGGCAATGTAGGGTACAGTACCTTTAGCTGAACTTTACAGGGGGATGGCCCAGCCCTGCCTCCTCCTGCCCCGGACAGCCACAGACGGCCCGCCCTTTGCCCGGGCTTAGCCCGGCGCACGCCCGCGCTGCGGCAGCTTTGTTCCTCTATGTAGAGCACGAGGCGTCCTGGATGCGGGGCTGTCAGGGAGAGCACGACTGGGTGTTAGCGGTCAGTTCAGGCAGCGACTCCTGGGAAATTGAGTCCCTGCCGGCGTTGCTCTCCGCCCTGTCAAGCTGTTATTTAACCCCGCTGTGCCCTCGGCACCTCCGGACCTGATGAGGCGGTGCTCCTGTTGGCTGTGGCTTGAAGCGGCACCCGTGAAGCGGGTGCGGCGAGTTGCTCCGGTTTTTCTCAACCCCGCGGTCAGACAAGCCAGGGCTCCATGCAAGTAAGCAAAAAGAACAGTATCCCACTAGATTTCTTTAATATTAATAAGGTTGAGGCACATATCTGGTTTTTAGATGCCGAAAAAGCATTTGATCTCATTTCTTGGAACTGTCTTTTTACAATTTTAGAAAAGTTTGGCTTCCCAAATGAGTTTATAATTTTATTAGAACGACTCCATATGAATTCTCAAGCACAAATCTTAATTAATTCTGTTAATATTGGGACATGCCAAATAAATAGAGGTACCCGCCAAGGCTGTCCCATTTCCCCGATTTTATTTGCCCTATTTATAGAGCCATTAGCAATTGCAATTAGGGAAAAAAAAGAGCCCATACGGTCCCGGTCCAAGGAATGACGAACATAAAATTATATGCTGATATCATTCTTTTTTTGGACCCAAAGATGGATACACAGACAGAAGTAATGAAAGTCTGAACAGACTTCAAAAGAATAGGGGGTTACAAGATAAATAAGACCAAAACAGAAATTATATTATGCAATTACGGGGTGAACTCTCTCTTATCAGAATTTAGACAGACATACAACACTCGTCCAAAGAGGTATCTAGGTATCTGTGTAACTGAGAAAGTAGAAGATCTCTTTCCCTTAAACTATATTCCATTGCCGAAAAAAGTGCCCTCTCAGTTAATATGATGGAATCAGCTGCCGTTATCAATAATAGGTCGAGTTGCGTTAATTCGGATGTTCATTCTTCCGTTGTTTAATTTTTTGTTTAGTACAGCTCCATGTGCAATACAGGCTTCTTTTTTTAAAGAAATAGACAGTATGTTTTCCTCTTTCCTATGGACAAATAAGGTACCAAGATTGGCACTCAGCACTTTAAATCATCCTGTCGCAGAGGGAGGATTATCTTTACCAAATATCAGAAATTATTATTATGCGACATTTGCACATCATAGTTTTAGATTTTTCTTTTTAGATCCTCAAGAGGAAGATCATTATTTAATGAAAAAGATCCTAAGGGAACATAACATAATAGATCCCACAAGAGTTTTCAAGTACCCTAAAAAAGTGCGTTATAAGACCTTACAGATTGTTTAAACAAAAATCTCAGCTTTTAGCACACTACGACATTTTAAGAATCAATATTTCAACCAGGCTTTCGAATTTATATACAGGGGAAATAGGTTTGTTAGAGAACAACATTCTAAGACTGTGGGAAGAAAATGGATATGTCCAGATTCAGGATTTCGCTAAAGGGAATTGTTGGAAAACTTGGGCGGAGATCGAAACGAGGCTTCAATATTCAAGTACAATTTTAAAGTGGTCATTTATTAGATTAAAACCCATATTGGAAAAGTTAGATATAGAGAACCTGCGTTATAACAATATTCTCAGTGAAGCCCTTAATTCCCCCACACAGCGGAAGATCAGTAACTGGATAAAAATGTTCGATGATAATAAGTCTTCTTCTTTATACGAAAAAGCTAGGGATAGATGGAAGAAAAGGGAAGGTATACAGATCCTTAAACAAACCTGGAATAGGCTTAATGAATTTAACGCTGCTATATTCAGAGGGGCAAACTTTAAACGGATGCAATACTATTCGAAATGGTTGAGATATAGAACACCCTCTGTTCTTCATAAAATATACCCGCAAATAGAAGAGAAATGCTTTCGCTGTGCAGAGAAAGGAACCTGGTAACATATCATTTGGGAGTGCCCATAAAATCCAGAGTTTCTGGGAGGAGATCGAGAAATATCTCAAACTTACAATCGATCCCCTCATCCTGCTTGACAAATCCATTGCAGTTCTGGGCCGCTCTCCTGGTAACTCTGCTCATGAGGAAGCGTTGTTTATTGTAGCTTTAATAGCAAGGTCTCTAATCCTACAACTCTGGAGAACAGAGAAAGTGCCTACTTTAGAAAAGAAATACGCAATAAGATCAGGAGCATTAAGAAAGTATGAGAAATATTGGAGTGTGTTTTAAATATAGGAAAATATCTTGTAGTTGATATAAAGGATAAAACATATATGTAGGTACAAGTTCGGATCTAGCACTTTGCACTTTACTTTAATGGGATCTCTTTCTGCTCTCTTGTTATATTTGGTATAAAGTGATAGGGTATACATGTATGTATATGTTCGGGTTTAGCACTCTGCACTTTAATTGATTGTGAAAAATTCTTCTTTTTTTTGCCATAGGAATATTGTGATTGTACTTCTGAGTATTTGAAAATGAATACCTATCATACCGTAATATCTTGTACTGTAGGTTTAAATCAATTTTCTTTCTCCTCAACATTTTGAAATATGAATTTATATATATTATTGTATGCTGTAATGTCTATGAACTCTCAATAAAAAAATAATTTAAAAAAAGGACATATAAAAAAACATATAAAATATATACAAGAAACAATTATAGACCCAACTCTACGTTGCCAATACCCGAAAATATTTATATGACTGGTGTTCACACATTTATTCTGGGTGATTCCCTCAGAGGTAGTCAAGATGTGCACATAGGCAAAGGCACCTTTTTTCCTTTGGCTCTATTGTGTTACAAAAAGTTATTAATCACTTGTTATTAATTTAATAGAGACTCCTTCAAACAATTGTCGATGCAGACGCGTTTCAGCCTTTGGATTCTTCTTGGCCTCCTCAGGACAAGGGCAATGGAACAATGATAATGATATCCTATGTAGGTAGCCTTTACCACACCCAAAGATCTATAGCACCTGAAATTGCACCTCATTCCAAGGTGGAACCACCTCTTTCACAGGTGAGAATCGATCTTCAATGAATGGATACTTCTAGTTTCAGTTAGAAACGCTGGCTACCGTTCAGCCGTGCAATATCACAACAATTACTCTCTCGGTCCTCCACTGCAACTTTCCGCGTGTGCCAGCATAAGATGAACATAAGCAGTTCAGATAAAAACATTAGCACCTGCATATTCCTAAAATGTGCACCGTAAGTAATTTGCCTAAATGTAGCTTGCCTGGATCTGTATATGTAGCATGTATTTGTGTGGAGCTATGTGTATCTGTGGCCAAGAAACTCCAAGGGATCAACCAGCCCTCTCACCTGGTGGTTCAGAATGAAGGATCCAGTCTCTGCTTCGAGGATGACAGCCCGCAAGGGATGTCAGACCGCTGCGCCGCTGCGTGTCGAAGATTCAGTATGCAGGACCCCGTGTCCGCTTGAAAGGGATTCTCCTCTAATTTGTATGGGGGAGTGAAGGTCTTTTATACTAAAGTGGTCACTCCAGTGTTTACTCTAGAATCGATGTTTTCAAAACAATCATGGATGCTTTGAAAACAATCACCAATGCTTTTCTAAACAAATGCGATCATGCACAGCTGGCTGTTGGCCATGGATGAAAAAAGTGGTAACGCTTATACAGAATAATTCTGCCGTGCCAGGGGGCATGTTTATGTGTGTCAGGTACAGGGATTATGATAGAATACTAAGACCCTGGTGTCGAAGAGACAAGAGCAAGCTACTAGGTAAAAGGTCACCTGTTTAGAATCTTTATTGTCGTGTAGATGGGACAAATGTATGTAATGGGGTATACAAGACAGGACTAGCCTAAAGGACATGACAACCACTCCTCTTCAAAAGCTCAACAAGGTCAGCTAGATAATGATAAAGCTTAAGGCCATTAAAAAGCATAACAATTATTTACAATAAAAAATACTAAAAAGCACTCTTAAAAGTCTTAAAATATGTCCAAAAAGAAAAGTCATTTTTCCCTAAAAGAGCATTCAAAAGGAACTCTAAACTTGTATATGTTGTGATTATTGCACTGAGCACCTTGAAAGCCATGAAGCTCAGTTAGAGTCAAAAATACAAATAAAACAAAGTCACACTAGACCTTCAATTTGGTAAATGTTTAAACAGCTGCTAAACGGTTCCTAGCACAGTAGAGGCCAAGTAATTTATGAATCCTGCACTGGCGATCTCAATATCGCTGAACATTCTGTCCGCAGGGAGCAGTCACTCCAGAACTTCCAGTATCATGTCGAGTGAGCAAAGATGTTCATCTCTGGTTCCCACTGTAGCCGCCGAGGAAGAATTAGCTGCTTGCACGCCTGATACCGATGCCTGTATCTCTGGAGCAGAGACGATTTCCCTTCCAACAGGAGAGGAAGCATCCCGTGGAGCCTCCAAGAATGCTGTCATCAACATGGGAATACGCTGGAGACAACTGTACACATGGGCCTGCAAAGGCGCCATTAGCACTTCTATGTCCGGCGGCGCAAACAATGAAAGTGTCAGAGACAGGTCCAACACGCAGCCAAATCCGCAGAAGAGGCAACGGAACACAGGCAGGACACAGTCTAGCCAGACCAGTCTGAAAGACAGGAACCAATGCTCACTCCGCTCTCGAAGCAGAGGCGTGGTCAGGTAGAACATCATACACTCATGACAACGTCGTTTCAGCAGTGTTCTCTCCATGTCTAGAGGGATTGAGAGGTTCATTGCGAAGCAATAGGATTAAAATCAGGATGCCCGCTACAGATAGAAGGACCAAAAGAAGCTCTTCAAAAACGCTTCCAAGTACTGAGTGTATGAAGGCTGGAATTACTCTGAAGATGGTCTGAAGGGTGATTAAGAGACCTGATCCAAGTTGCTTGAATAAGTGTACGATCCCACTCGTATCAGACCTGTTAAAGATATGATTAACCATTTCTCTGAAATGGATAGGAAAGTTGTACGGACCAGGGCCTGTATCTCTGCAGAAGACCTTGCAACCTGGAGATCAAAAGTCTCTCGGGATGAAATTAAGGCCATATTTTGTTGAAACAACATGGCTTTCAGTCTGCTCAGCGAATCAAACCTTATACTGGAAACATTCAATGAAGGCCACGGTGTTGCCTCCCTTACTTTGCGAGCCAGGGGAAATAATGCTTGCTTACAGCAAACAACCCTGAAGTTTACTGTCTAGATATGCGATGCCTGGAGCCATTCCACAACAGCCTTGATCATTTAGCACTAAATAACTTCCATTTAAAGCAATTCAAAAACCAGATTAATCACAGCAGCTGGGGAGCCTTTCATGTAGCAAGAAAAGTTTGCTTTTGATGCATTACACGTTCCATGAAGTGACACTTCTTTGCAAACTAAAGACCCACTTAAAGACTTCCCACAGTCCGAACCACTTAAAAAAACTTCAGTGTCCTTATTTCTGCACCTATATCTATAAGGTAATTCCTAGGTTTCCTGTATGTACCCTTCACTTAACGCTTCATACATGCCTGCTTGGATGTATCTAAGGCAGTATTGGAACTGAAATGTCATGATTGGCAGTGTGATATAGCCATGAATTAACCATTCAGTAGACAGTGATTCAGCTAAGGTGAAAAGTAACTTCTCTGATTTTTCAATGAGCAGCATGGTGTACTTTGCATCTCTGAGTGCCATAGTCAACTGTCGGTCAGATTGTAAACCGAGAACAAACTTCTGCTGTTAATGTATCACCATTGCATGTGCACTGACCACAATGATTGCAGTGTCCATCTTAAAAGCAGAACGGAGCGCAATTGAGATTACCCATGTTGTAGAATAGACAAATCTTGTTTGATTATGTCGATTGCCGAGGACACAGTGTTGCCCAGTGAATAAATATGTGAAGAAAGTGTGGTCATACCATCGTCTACCACAGCCAGGGCATTTTCTAGGTTAATGCTATCAATTTCACATAATCTCTCAGCAGCATCCTGAGGGAGACTTTCCACAGTTCATTGTAGATGGCATATAAGAAGTGTTTCTTACTCGGTTTCTTGGGACCCAACAAGAAATCCCTAAGTGTAGTGTTGAGGTTTTTAACCAGTCCAGGCACAACTTCCCAACACTATAAGAAGTCACTACCCCATGGTCGTCTGTGTGTACATAGCGTGGGTCACGCCTGTGGATACAAACCCTCTGTTGGTAACCTTGAATCTTGCTTGACACCTATGCATGTTGATAGGCCAAACCAACCATCTCTTCCAATTTGGAGATGAAGAATTGTATGTAACATTCTCTATCATTCTACACAGTACCTCCTCACTAATCAGTTTGTCATCCGATATACCTTTAATGTGCATGGTGTTTTCAGGTCTTTAATTTTTGCAAACCCGTAGCAGGTAGACTGTTGCACTGTTCTGTTCAGGAAAATTATCTGTAATGATATGAGGGAAGCTATGAATAAAGCCTCGGATCTCTGAACCTGCCATTCTTTCATCCACCCGAGATGGATTTTGTGTATATCGTGTCCCTCCAATAGTCGAAACCTTGTACAGACAGTTGGGAGATGAAAGTTGCTGAATATATGAGCTTGGTATTTGTCAGCATCATTTTTTTCGCAGTTGCATTAATTGGTACTAATTTATAGTAGTATGACAATGGCTATGATGTATTGAACCCTGAAAAGTATGCAGCTTTCTGTACGAATGTGGCAGAACTACCTTTTGGAGGTATCAGGCAATGTTATCATTGATGGTAAGTGTATATAGTCTGTGGAATACTAGCTCTGTGTAAAAAGTGATGATCATAGTGCTGGTAGCAATACATACTGTTGATGCCGACCCCTGACCCGCTGGTAGGTCACTCCCCCTCCCCTGCAGCTCCACCGCAGTCCTCCTGCTCTCCTCCGCTCTCGCCGCTGGTGACCTGTGCTCCTGATTGTTGGGCGGCTCCTCCGCCAGATTGCCGCTGCCTGCTTGTGCCCGTTTTCTTTTCTGTACCCCCGCTGTCTTTTTGTGTTGGGCGCTGCTTCTCCCCGCGCCTTGCCCACTCCCTGGTTTCCCGCCCCTGCTCCCCTGCGGCCCTGCCCCCCCAGCTCCTCATTCGTCGCCTGCTCTCCCCCCCGCCTCCCAGCTGAGCCTCCCTCCCAAATGGCGGCCGCTGCGAGGCCACGCAGCGGACGCGCGCAGCGGGCCTGCCGCTGGCACACTGAAGGCGCGCCTAAGGCAAGCCCGTCTGCGCCCGTATGCGCCTGGACCGCGACCAGCACCACGACCCCAGAACCACGCACCATCCAGGCTGCACGCATCCGGTACGATGCCAACACCCTCATCGCACTCAACCACGGACGACCACCCAGCTGCCATAAAGCTGCCCCTAAGTTGACCCACAGCCCCTTCACCTGCCGGACCAGCAGCTTCTCCTACATCTGGGACACCGAGACACCCTCCACTACGGAACCTAACCAGCTCCAATGCATCCTGCTCAACACCCGCTCCGCACGCAAACACGCCGTCGAGCTCTGGGACCTGCTCGACACCACATCACCGGACATCGCCTTCTTGACCGAGACCTGGATGAACGAAACCTCCGCCCCAGACATCACAGTAGCCATCCCCAACGGATACAAGATCACCCGCAGGGACCGCACCAACGGCATCGGCGGGGGAATCGCCATCATCCACAAAGACACCATCAGGATCTCCACCACCATCACCAACACCCTCAACGACGCCGAACACATGCACTTTCAGTTCCACATGGACCCTAAAACCACCCCCAGAGGCACCCTCGTCTACCGACCACCAGGACCCCGCCCCCAATTCTGCAACTCCATCACCGACTTCATCAGCACGCACGCACTGACCTCCACTGACTACATCCTCCTCGGTGACCTGAACTACCACCTGGAAAACAACAACGACAGCAACTCCTCCACCCTGATCGACAATCTCTCCACCCTAGGACTGACGCAGATCGTCACGACGCCTACCCACATCGCCGGCCCCACGCTTGATGCTATCTTCTCCTCCAGTCCCCACGTTGTCTTCAGCCACGCCTCCGAACTCACCTGGACTGACCACCGCTGCGTCCACTTCACCTTCCAGAAACCCGTCTCACATCACCGCACCCTAAAGACCCCCGGACGCCACTGGAGCAAAATCACCAAGGAATCACTGCAAACACACCTCGCACTCAACCCCACCGACCCAGAGAAAGGGGCCCGCACCCTCAGACTCTGGATGGAAGACTGCGCCTACACCCTTGCCCCAACTAGACATACTGCCCACAGAGACACCAGCCAGAGAGCCAGTTGGTTCACCCCAGAGCTCCTAGCCTCCAAACGCACCTGTCGGAGACTAGAAAACACCTGGCACAAGGAGAGAACACCCAATAGCCACGCCGCCCTAAAAGACGCCATCCGGAACCACCACCACCTCATCAGGACCACCAAGAAAGCCGCCTTCAAGAACCGCCTAGACAACAACGCACACAATAGCAAGGAACTCTTCAACGTCGTGAGGGAACTCTCCAACCCCAGCTCCTGCACGAACGACATCCCCCGTCACAAGACCTTTGCGACGCCCTCGCTGCCTTCTTCCACCGCAAGATCACCGATATTCACGATAGCTTCAATCCACGCTCAGACCTCCTCAACCTCACCACCCCGGCCCCTCCGTTACCCACCGACCACAAGCACCTCACCGTATGGACCAGCACTACCACCGAGGACACCAGCAAGACTATGAACTCCATCCACTCAGGCGCCCCATCCGGCCCTCTTCCCCACCACGTCATCAACAAGGCCGACAGCTCCATCGCACCCCACCTATGCAACATCATCAACCTCTCCTTCAAGACAGCAACCTTCCCTGAGAGCTGGAAACACGCCGAGATTAACACCCTACTGAAGAAACCCAAGGCGGACCCGAGCGACCGTAAGAATTTCTGGCTCATCTCCCTTCATCCGTTCCCTGCTAAGGTCATCGAAAAGATCGTCAACACCCAGCTCACCCGCTACCTAGAAGACAACATCCTCGACCCGTCCCAGACAGGCTTCCGCAAGAACCACAGCACCGAGACCGCCCTCATCGCCGCCACGGACGACATCAGACTCCTGCTCGACAACAGGGAGACAGCAGCCCTCATCCTCCTCGACCTCTCTGCTGCCTTTGACACCGTATGCCACCACACTCTGCGTACACGCCTCTTCAACGCAGGGATTCGCGACAAGGCCCTGGACTGGATCATCTCCTTCCTTTCAGACAGAACCCAAAGAGTCCGCCTCCCCCGTTCCACTCCGGAGTCACCAAGACGATCTGCGGTGTCCCTCAAGGATCATCCCTCAGCCCTACGCTCTTCAACGTCTACATGGCCCCGCTCGCACGCATCGCCAGCCTCCACTACCTCAACATTATCTCCTACGCCGACGACACCCAACTGATCCTCTCCCTCACCAACTAACCCCACACCGCCAAAGCAAACCTCCACCGCGGCATGAAGGCTGTCGCCGACTGGATGGAAGAAAGCCGGCTCAAGCTCAACACAGACAAGACAGAGACCCTCATTCTCTGACCCAACCCTTCAGCCTGGGACGACTCATGGTGGCCCACCTCCCAGGGCATCGCCCCTACACCAACCAACCACGCACGCAATCTGGGAGTCATCCTCGACTCGAAACTCTCCATGGCCAACCAGATCAACGCCGTCTCCTCAACCTGCTTCTACACCCTCCGCATGCTCCGCAAGATCTACAAGTGGATCCCGACCGACACACGAAAGTCCGTCACACATGCCCTCATCAGCAGTAGACTCGACTATGGCAACGCCCTCTACGCCGGAGCCCCGGCCAAACTCATCAGCAGACTTCAAAGAATCCAGAACACCTCCGCCCGCCTGATCACCAACGCCCCCCGCCGAGACCACATCACCCCCCACCTGAGAAACCTGCAATGGCTTCCCATCGACAGAAGTATCACCTTCAAGCTCTTCACCACGCACACAAGGCACTCCACAACAATGGCCCGGCCTTCCTCAACAACCGACTATCATTCTACGCACCCAACAGGAGACTCTGCTCCGCCGACCTCTCCCTGGCCGCCGACCCACGCATCCACAGAACCACCGCCAGAGGCAGATCCTTCTCCTACCGCGCCGCCAGGACTTGGAACTCCCTCTCCCTCCACCTTCTGCAGACAGGGGACCCTCAGACCTTCAGGAGACTACTCAAGACCTGGCTCTTCGACCTCTAGCTGCAGCCGCCCCCCTCCTCCCCCCCCAGCGCCTTGGGACCCTCATGGGTATGTAGCGCGCTTTATAAATGCCTGATTGATTGATTGATTGATTGAAGCCAGGTGTATCTTCGTACAATTCCTTGTAAGAAAATGCAGCAGATTGTTCCAAATCTGAGAGCATAGTATTTACAGTCTCAATGTGCCAATCATCAGAGAGTGTACTTGGGGTATTCATTGAAATTTTAAACGTGTGGGATTTTTAAATGTTCAGTAGGACCAAATACATCATATGAAACCCCATTCCAAACTATACCATTCGGTACTGGAATTGCTGTAATGTTCACTAGGGTCAAGTCTCTTTGTTCACAGTGTGATGATGTATAAGGTTTCCGGACCAAGTTCACAGGTTGTACGGCAGAGCGTTGTGGGAGGTAATGTCAATTCAGTAGTAGGAAAAAGACAGTTACTGTGCCGATCCAAATTAACAGGAACAGGATCCCTAATGCAAACCAAAGATGCAACCAAAGGTACACAGGATACGTTTTTTTCAGCCAGAGACAATTGTCGAAATTGTTCTTTCTTGGAAATGGGTGGCGTTTCCTCAGGTTCACTTGGGTATGAAGAAAAGTAATCAAAGTTGATGAAGTAGCCAGACGCAGTTCGATCTATGTTTGGGAACTCAGCAGTGTATGAAATACTGGCAGTTGCTTCTTGTGAAGACCCATTGAGGTAAAGTTCGTTATTGGGCCGAACTGCAATTTGCATTTCTGGTTCATTTGAATGTTGTTCAATTTCAACAGGTGTGATTCATACTCCATTATTGGCTGCTCCAGCATCTTGCACAGAGGAATCTTGGAACGTTATTAGTCTTTCCATATGAACTTCCTGTATAGTAGCGAGAGGAGATCGGCGGCTACGCAGGACTCTACGCAGCCTGCTGTTGAGAAGCGCCCACATAGTGTGGTTTGATCAGATCAATGGAGACAAATCTTTTTTCTTTTCAGCTGGCAAGAGGCGGAAGAAGTACTGTTCTAGTTCCTTGAACCGTCAGGACAGGTACAGGTGTTCTGTAAAATGGCCCAAACTCCTTCCTGTCCACAATCTTTTCTCTGACCAGGTCCCCAACGTTTGGGAGCCAGACAGTTCTTCCCGGAACTGGATTCACTTCCCCAGTGTTGGTGTGTTTTACTTGGACGTTGCTTTGTAATGCCCGGAATTCCTTGCGATCCTGTAAAACAGCCAAACGATCATTCAATTCAAATGGTTTTACATCCGCCAGTGTGCTGGCACAATCGATGTCATGCACCCACATTTTTGTCCCAAATAGGATCTTATAGGGGGCACTTCCTCCCAAGGATTTTCTTGGCATATTGTCTAATGCCCTCTGGACCCCATATAGGTGATTAACCCAACTACCGCCCGCACCTAATACCCTTGGTGTTAAGGATTGTTTTAGGTACCAGTTTTCCCTCTCGACCACCAAATTCCCCCGGGATGGTAGGGGGAGGAGTACCACAAGGCCAAGCCCATACTTTCCAGGGCTTACTTGTAAGCCAGAGAGCTAAACGAAGTGCAGCGGTCAGAATGTAACGCACCAATTGTGTATGTCCAGACGAAGACTCGCAAATTCTTTATAACAGTTCGAGCAACAGCCGAGCGCTGAGGCCCAAACCCATAGAAATCTAGAGCATGAATCCACTGCCACCAAGATGTACTTGTAAGCCCCGTCTGAAGTTAAGGGACCGCAGTGATCCAAATAGACACATGCAAGAGGTCTGTCAGAGATGAGGAATTTTGTTTGTGGAGGTGTGGAAAAGTAAATTTTGCCATGTTCTGTGTCCCTACGTGTCATCCATCATATGTTATGTGTGCATGATTAAATATGCATATGTATTCCCCATGTCCGATTAATGACGCAATTACAGTTGTGTCCACCTCTAGTATGCCAGTTTCCAGTTCTCGTGAATACTACGTATATCAGGCCTATGTAAAGCTACGTTGCCACGTTTCTCAGTGTGCACATTATTCTATTATAAAGTCCCCGTTTCTAGGCCTCAAAAGGGCCTGGACACCAGATTCAGCTCCTGTCTCCTGAAACCTCGCTGAGGAGCGATACAGCCCCCACCTGTATCCTCGACCCTTCACTTACTTCCTGCCTTGCAGTGCCCGGTCCAGCCTGGCTCAGTCTCTGAGTCTGCCAAGAATATGTTATGATTCCAGTTATCAGTTCAGTCCTCCTTCTCTGCATTCCTAAGCTACTGAACTGCATCAATAGTTTCCGTCATTGTCTAGCCTTCACGTCTCCATGTAAGAGAAATACTGCATTCAATGGTCATTTAATATTCTTCATCACGCATTACATGTAGAATAATGCATGGTCCAGTCTTAGAATCAAGTTAGCCTTTCCTCTCCTAACTTCTAGTTTATATCAACATGTTCTCTAAACATCAGATACTAGATACTGTTTAGGTACATGTCGCCCTGACTCTCCAGACTTCAGTCTCTGCTCCTAGCACAGAGTTCATAGCCCCCAGCTTCTCCTAGTGATACGTCATTGCTAGTTTGCGCGCACTATCAGGTTAGAGGTCCCGGCTCCTTAGGTAGCCCCCTCCAATGTTTCCGCCCCATTCATGACATATTCTGTTACGTTTGCATCACATGTCTATGTATACGCCCAGTTACACCTCTTTTCGCCCTTATCTTTCGCGACTGCTACGCGTCACGCCTTCTGCTCCACCCACTGCTACGCCTACTGCAATGTAATGCTATGTGTTTGCGTTATGTATATATGCTCATGTATTGTTATTAAAAGTCAGCGCGCTCATCCCAGATCCAGCCCCAGCAGCTGCTGGGCCCTGTCATCCTATTCCTATGCAGGTTGTCCTGTTCCTGTCCTTATGCTGTATTAAACCTGCAAAACTCCTACTACCTCGAATCTTGACTCTTATTTATTGAGCTATCTGTTATGTTATATGTCTAGTCAAAAAGAGAGGTATTATTTATTTATTTACCACATAATGGCGCCCGAACAGGGACTTGCCCTTTCCCCACGCGTCGGTGAAGCCACGCCGACCCCCTGACCCTCTGCAGTCGTGACGGAACTCTTCTGCGCACCGGCAGATATTTCTGCTTCAAGTATCCCTCAGGCCCACGGAGGAGACGGAGGAGGCGGTCCAGCATCCAAACGAGACGGTGGAGGAACGCGGCGAGTCCCGACCAGAGCCCAAGCCAAGAGTTCAAGGTCCGAGGTATCCGGAGGCCCACCCGTAACTGAAGTCCGAAGTTCGTCGTCCGTCGTCGTAGCAGTCCAGTCCAGTCCGAGGCTTTCCGTTCTTGCTGCCCGGTGAGTACCATTACTGGGGTAGTATCTAGACAGGGTCAATCTAAATTGACTCTGGTCCGTGGGTTGGTGGTACACAGACTCACAAGCGAAGTGTTCACCTAGGTGGATACGGGTCTTGATGCGTCCCTTTATGGGACCGGTATGTTCCGTACTGTTTCAGCAGTGCATCCAGTAAACTCTAGTCTGTTCCGTTCTCGAGAAATTCTTGTGTTTCTGTTCTCAGTATTCCAGGTAATATTCTGTCCGAACTATTATGTTATGATGTTGTTCAATGTATTTCCAATGTCGTGGTATGCCTGAATTGTTCTCCAAATTGTTATTGTTCCTCGTGTATTGTATTGTGTTCCGATTCAAGTTTACAATGTCTCTCTTTTCGAGATTACGTCAGCTAAAAACTAGAAAGGGTTTGTTAGAAGAAGCAGTTCCTGTTCCGCCGAGGGACAGTCCAGGTCATTTTATGTATCAGAAGCATGGCATAAGCGCCATATTGTATCTAGATTTATGGGTAGAGTATACCAAACAGTTAGAAGAAAAGTATAGATGGCCCGTATCGGGTACATGGGATGCCGAGTGCATCATGCGAGTAGAAGAAGCATTATGGAAAAAGAAAGCCAGACAGTCACAGAAAGATGCCATCGAGTTATGGCGCAAAGAAGCTCATAAAAGAACCGAAAAAGAAATCAGAAAGTCAGAATTAAGTAGAGAATCCTTAGAACGAGCACAAGAAAAAGAACTAATTGAGATAGGTGAACAAGTCAAAGCCGAACAGTCAGACAGACAGAGGCATGCCCTTATTAGGGGTATGTATCCTCTTCTTGCCGAGGGCTTGCCAAAAGCGACCCCAGAGGCATCCAGTAATTTCCCGCCACCATTAGTTCCGACCAAGCTACGTCACAAACAGACCGCAGCTGATATTTTTATTTCGTCCTATTTGGACGACACAGTCCCCGAATATGCAAATCCTGTTCCGCCAGTCCCTGTAAATCAGGCACTTCCCGCTCCTCCAGACACCGGAGTACCTGTTACGGTACCCCCGGTCCAGCCCGCCATACAAGTCCAGCCTACATTTCCATTTCCCACTCTGCCAGGACGAAGAGCCTCAGTAGACCTAGACTCCAGTTTAGGGGCCGCAGGAGGAGGTCCTCCTCAAACCCCGCCGCCACACAAGCGTTTAACGACAGCCGAATTACATGCACAAGCGTCACAGCGTACGCCTAGACATCAGACTGTAGCAGAAATAAGAAAATCCCTTGCCGAATGCGGCTATGATCCAGTCCCAGGCGAGGATAATATGGTTTTATATTCATTCCGCGTAAGAAAGGTGGCCGAGTATCTAGTCACCTTACCGAATATGAAAGAAGATCTAGACAGAATATATCGTTTCATCCGTACAGGGGATGATCCAGAAAGTATTAGCGAGGCCATGTCTCAAAGGAAAGCCGAGATCCAGCTCATGATATTAAAGTTTCTGATCAATTGTCTAATAAGAGAACAAGATTACCCGTCTAAAGATCCGGCTGAAATGAAAACCCTGACAAGGTGGAGTGATAATATAGCCGAGGGTAAGCACAAGACCGTCGGTGCTATGGAGAGTATGTACAAGAAAATCCGTAGAGAAATAATAAAGATACACGAACAACGTAAAGCAGCACAAGTAAGCGAGAAAGAAAGTAACTCTGATACTGAAGAGGTAGAGGACGAGAATCCCGCCAGAATAGCGTATGTAGGAAAACCTAGATTTCCAGATCGCCATTTACGCCTAGAACACAAGTCTATTTTTCATTCTCCAGCACCAGAACAAGGTTCCCTAGAACAAGTATTCCAAGCTACCGATCACATTCTGAAATCACGAATCGGTTACAGTGAGTTAAGTACCATGCATGAACAGGAACTAGCCCGATCAGCAGTCCGATGGATTACTGATTCTACCACTTTTCCAGACGAAATAGTGGCACAAATGTTTCTGAAAATGCCCCCAGCCGAACAACGACTGGTGGGTATGTATATGATTCAGCACCTCATTACATTGTATGAGGGTCAGCACTCTGATCCAGGTCCGTTACATGATATCCTGAGCGAGTTACTCCAGTATAGATGGAAAGGTTTAGGTACCGATTTAATTAGTGTCATTCTAGAACAGCGTCACAAATATAGAACGTTTTTGAACCCGCATTTTGTTCATGTCTCACCCCCAGAAAGTAAACCATTTTACATGGAGAGACAGAATCCGTTACGAGAAGTCCACCCAGTTAAAGGAACGGGTGGCGAAATGCAGCGAGTGTTTGTATACACTCCGATTACAAAGATGGAACTCCTCGAGATGAAGAAATTAATTCCCTGTCATGACAAAGATCCAGCAGGGTTCCATAGAGAATTAAAAGACATGCTCCGTATGGGAGAATACACATACCCAGATATAATTAAAATGTTAAAGGTTCTGCTGCCCGCAGGGGTGTATGAAAAGCTCAAGGAAAAAGAATGGGAGGTGGGAGAGAAAAAGATCGATTGGGCAGTTCTAGAAGCTGAAGACAAGGCACGAGTACCAGGTACCGGTCTTGGAGATAAATGTAAAGAATTACCAGAATTATTAATACAAGTTTTACCCAGATTATTGACAACTAGAAAAGAAGACTGGGATGCAATCTCAGCCTGTAAACAAAAGCAAGAGGAGGATATTAGTGATTTTTATTCTAGATTTGAAAAATGTTTCAGCATCAACAGTGGCCTCAAGACAAGTAGTGAGTCATACCCTCACCTTTTTGTTACTAAATTAGTCGAGAATTCAAGCCCACAAATTAAAAATCGAGTTCTGAAAGTCGAAAGTACCTGGCAAGCTAATACCCCGTCCCAGATGTTGCAAATGCTTCAATACCACCAGAACAGAATCAGAGAAGAACAAGAACACGAAAGAAAACGTATGAAAGACACGAAAATGAAAGTACTAGTTGCACAATCTGTTCCTCAAGACAGTCAGAAGAGGGGTCCGAATCAAGCCAGTCATCCTGCAGCTCCCGTTAAAGGGAATTGCAATTATTGTAAACAGCCAGGTCATTTCATAAATGAGTGTGCAGTTCTGAAACACAACATAGCTACTGGTAAGACTAAAGAAAGACCACGTCCGCCTAGACAAGAACAAGTTTCACAGATTCCTCAGCCACAGAATGCACCACAGACAGTTACCGCACCGCAGCCTATTGCTGCAACGCAGCATGTTACATCGCAGAGTTACCAGTATGCACAGTCTGAGTATCCAGAGTACCAGCAGTATTCATGAAACAGCCTAGAGAGGGAGGTAGGCTTGCCTCTCATCGAGATACCTGTAGATCAAGAAGGTCCCTATGTTCACAGTCAAGTATTAGGGAAAGACAGAAAGTTTTTGATTGATACAGGGGCAAGTAGGACCACAATTAGTCACGCCGAAGTTCCAGGGGCTCCGCTCTCAGGCTCAAGAAATGTTTCCCTTGGATTTTCAGGAAAGCCTATCGTAAATGAGATTTCAAAGCCAGTTACTCTAGAAGTAGGTCCATTGTCCCGCACTACTGATCTGTTACTTACTAAGTCATGTCCAGAAAACCTATTAGGCATTAAAACACTGAAAGAGTTAGGTGCAGTTATATGCTGTTCCCCAGAGGGAATACGATTGTTCCTACGTGACTTTAAGGGTCACTATGTATTACGAGATTTTGATTCAAGACTGTCTAATGTTCCGCAGCATTTATGGGCGCAAGGTCCAACTGATGTAGGTTACATGCAAATCACACCCTATCGTGTGACTCTCAAGCCAGGTGTAGTGTTACCACGAATCAGACAGTACAGATTGCCACCAGAGGCTGTAGCAGCCTTATCCAAAATTATTGACGAGCTCATGGCTCAAGGAGTGGTTGTAGAAACTGACTCCAATGTATGTAATTCTCCGATCATTCCAGTCATGAAACGTACTGATCCAAATGCACCCCCAGTATATCGATTAGTGATTGACCTACGAGAGCTTAATAAATGTATTATTCCTCAGTACCCAGTTGTCCCAGATATCTCTTCCCTATTGACGGCCATTGATTCCGAAGCCACGTTCTTCACTGTCATAGACCTCAAGAACGCATTTTTCAGTGTTCCTATTCATCCAGACAGCCAGTTCCTTTTCGGATTTTGTTTAAATGGAAGGAGCTATATGTTTACACGAGCTCCTCAAGGTTTCACAGAAAGTCCTAGTATTTACAGTCAAGCACTCAAGAGACAACTAGACAACATTCACATGCCAACTGACACTGCCCTGCTCCAGTATGTCGATGATCTACTGATCACAGCCCGTTCTGAACGTGCTTGCGAGCAAGCATCCCTTACAGTTCTGTATTTCCTAGCCGAGATGGGGCACAAGGTGTCCCCTTCTAAGCTTCAATTCTGTGTCCAGCAAGTGGTCTACTTGGGACACTTACTGTCCAAGAGGGGTAGGCAGTTGACACCAGACCGTATCCAGTTAATAGCGAGTCTTCCTCAGCCCAAGACCCAGAAGGAGGTACGTGCTTTTATCGGCCTCACTTCTTACTGCAGACAATGGATTCCTCAGTATGCATTTCTAGCCAAGCCACTGATACAGTTAACGACACAGGAGGCAGCCGTATCGACTGTCCTCCCTTGGACATCTGAACATACACTTAGTTTCAATGAGTTAAAGAAAGCCCTATGCCAAGCTCCAGTTCTAGCGACACCGAACTACAGTAAGCCTTTTACACTTTTCGTCACTGAACGTGAAGGTACAGCATTATCTGTTCTCACACAAGATCAAGCAGGACAATACAAGCCCTGTGCTTATTTTTCGAGCACATTAGATCCTGTAGCCCAGGCTCTGCCTGCGTGCCTCAAGTCAGTTGCAGCCACAGCACTAGCTATCAGACAAAGTGATTCCATAGTCTTAGGACATACCTTGACAGTACAAGTTCCACATTCTGTGGAAGTTCTTTTAAACCGAACACAAACTCAGCACTTGACAATTGCACGTTTAACAGGTTATGAATTGACACTGTTCCAGCCACACATAGAAATCAGACGCTGCAACATCCTGAATCCTGCTACACTGTTACCATCAGTTACTTCAAATCCAGCCACACATGATTGCGTGGAAGTAGTTAACATTACGACAAAGCCAAGACAAGATCTGACAGATATTCCGTTACCAGACCCCGACCTGACACTTTATGTGGATGGTTCATGTATGAGAACTAGTACAGGAGAACTAGTCGCCGCGTATGCAGTGACTACTGACACTGAAGTTATTGAAACACACCGCATCGACACTCTGTCCGCTCAAGCAGCAGAGCTAGTTGCTCTGACACAAGCCTGCATACACGCCAAGAACTTGAAAGTTAATGTTTACACAGATTCACGTTACGCATTTGGAGTTGTACACGACTTCGGAGTGCTCTGGCAGGAGAGAAGTTTCATGACTTCTCATGGAACCAAGATTCAGCATGGTCTCCTTATTCAAGCTCTGTTAGATGCCATACACTTACCGACATCTATCGCTATCATGAAATGCAAAGCACATACGAAAGTTACTGACATTATTTCCCAAGGTAATGATCTAGCAGATCGCACAGCCAAGCTTACAGCACAGACTCTAGACATTCCAGTTAACATGACACACACTCCAGATCCGACTACATGTATGACAGTTAAGGACCCTACACAAGATGTCATAGATATCCAGTTACATGCTACTCCTGAAGAAATCAAGAAATGGTCCGAACAAGGAGGGGTCCAGACAGATCAAGGATGGTTAACGAAGGGTAGAGCCACATGGTTTCTCCCCGACTCTATGGTTCAAGTCATTATTAATACCGCACATAGTCCAGCACATTTAGGAGAAAAAGCTATGTTAGACAGTATCCAGAACATTTGGTTCAACAAGCATTTACGAGCTGCAGCCAAGCAGAAAGTCCGTACCTGTATGATATGTTGTCAGTTTAATCCAGGTAAAAGTGTCCCGGTGGAACAAGGTGGATTCCAGCCCCCTGACCACCCTTTTGAAGTCCTCCAGATGGATTATATTCAGATGGAGCGATGTCGAGGTTTCAAGTATGTCCTTGTAGTTGTATGCGCTTTGTCCAGGTGGACAGAAGCATATCCAGTTCCAGATTACACAGCCGCGACCACTGCCAAGCAGTTGGTTCGTGAGTTCTTCCCCCGTTATGGACTCCCTAGAGTCGTATATTCTGACAACGGCCAGCCATTCTCATCTGAACTCATGAAGCATGTTTCCCTGTTGCTAGGGTACCAGTGGAAGTTCCATTGTGTACGCCATCCTGAAGCAGCCGGTCTCGTAGAGAGACATAACCAGACTCTGAAAATCCGAATTGCAAAAGTGTGTAAAGAAAAAGGTGTGGACTGGCTAGTAGCTCTACCAGTCGCTTTATTTTATATGCGCATGGTCGCACATTCCAGATCAGGTCTGTCCCCGTATGAGGTCGTATTCGGCCGCCCCCCTAACATGTGGGGTACTCCTAGACCCCGAAGTATTACCGATGTTTCAAGTAATATGCTGACAGATTACCTAGCTTCCTTGATGTCTGCCCTCAACTCATGTCGTTCACAGGTTGCCGCCGCATTTCCAGACAATACCGAGGTGGCACCGCATGAAATCGTTCCAGGATCCATGGTGATGGTCCGCAACTTTGACAGATCAAGTCCGCTGGAGCCTCGTTGGAAAGAGCCCCGACAGGTCCTCCTCACCACCCGTACAGCCGTGAAGTTGGAAGGACGCAAAGGCTGGGTACACCTTTCTCATGTCAAACTTTTTAATGGACTGAAACCCGTCTTAAAGAACATTTCCCAGGATTTGAAGGATTGCCAAAGCATTGTTCTCAAGGACTGTCCCGCAAAAGACATTGCTACAACCCCTCCCCTGTTAGAGAAAACTCCACAACAGGAGTATAAATTAAAACTCCGGTCTAGTAGAATAAGTCAGTCAGTTTGATTGTCTAAGTCCTTCCCTAGGTGAAACGGTTAGACTGTTTCTGACATGTATAAAATAGACCCCCATAGTGAGAGAGTTAGTCAAAACTCAATCCGATGTATTGTTTTTCTATGTTTCATATTATTTCTCAGCATTATGATTTCCTGCACCAGTTATGCATTTTTCTTGTATTTCCCAGTTCTTCATGTAAATAAGTCTGCTAATGCTACAGTAGAGCACACGTTTAGTGATCTGCCTCCTCATGAACTCTCTTACCGCCTCGCCATGCGAAATAACTCATTTGTCCGCATGTTACATTACTCACACCAGACCAGCAATGCCACTAATTGTTGGGTGTGTGGTCGACTCCCCCCTTTCCAGACACCGAAGGGAGTTCTGCCACTTTTTCCTTATCCATTTTCACATAATGGTTCGTGTGGAGCATGGTCCACGTTAACGTCATCCTCAACAGATATGTCTTTTCTTAACAGTACATGTTTTCCAGACAAGCAAGGTCTTCCCCACAGAACAGGTTTAGATCTAGAAAATGAAGTGTATAATTTAGGTAATTATTCGTCGAATTTCATGGTCCTGAATGTTCAATCTGATACTACTCCAGACTTACCTGCTATTTCAGTACTACCAGTCAGAGGCGAATTATGTGTCCGAAATTATGGTTCTGTACATGTAGGACATAGTGATTGTACTACTATTGTCAAGTATAGTGACAGTGGGAAATCTATCTTCAAAGCTTCACGTCATTCTCATTTTATTTGTGGTCAAACCGCATATGTTCGTCTGCCCCTCGATTGGGAGGGAACCTGTTACATTGCCTTCCTACTGCCACCTGTTTTCCTAGCCCCACCTGATTATCATAGAAACACACATCTAGTACACGTTAGACATAAAAGGGAGTCCCCAATTGTCGATTATACTGAAACTGCTCTAGAACAGTATACAGATTTCAACAGAGGTTTCTTTTTCTTTATAGGACCTATCCAGAATAGTAAACTGATCCGTAGGTTAACCAGAACCCTCGAAGCTGTAGTAAATGAGACTGCCTCTGCTCTAGGTAACTTAACTGAAGAGCAATCTGCTATGAGATTTGTCGTTTTACAGAATCGTCTCGTCCTTGACGTCATACTGGCCGATAGGGGCGGGGCCTGTAGAGTCATCGGATCTAGTTGCTGCATTTTCATTCCAAATAACGCGCCGTCTGTTTATTCAGCTATAACCAGACTCCATAAAATTGCCCATCTGATACACCAAGATCCAGGCACCTGGACATGGTCCGGTTGGTTCTGGAATATAATTTCTGCATGGGGATGGAAAATATTGTCCTTTCTAGGTATTGCAGTAGCGATCATATTCAGCTGCTGCCTCTGTATACAATGTGGCCCTGCGATTTGCGGCATTTGTGCTACCTCTTGTATTCCTAGTCCCAAGCCCCGTTCTAAATCCCGTTCCAGGATAATTCGAGACGAGCAAATGATACTGTATGAAATGATAGACGGTATCATGAAAATTGATGTTTCCTGATGGAAACGTAGTGACAAGGAGGGAATGTGGAAAAGTAAATTTTGCCATGTTCTGTGTCCCTACGTGTCATCCATCATATGTTATGTGTGCATGATTAAATATGCATATGTATTCCCCATGTCCGATTAATGACGCAATTACAGTTGTGTCCACCTCTAGTATGCCAGTTTCCAGTTCTCGTGAATACTACGTATATCAGGCCTATGTAAAGCTACGTTGCCACGTTTCTCAGTGTGCACATTATTCTATTATAAAGTCCCCGTTTCTAGGCCTCAAAAGGGCCTGGACACCAGATTCAGCTCCTGTCTCCTGAAACCTCGCTGAGGAGCGATACAGCCCCCACCTGTATCCTCGACCCTTCACTTACTTCCTGCCTTGCAGTGCCCGGTCCAGCCTGGCTCAGTCTCTGAGTCTGCCAAGAATATGTTATGATTCCAGTTATCAGTTCAGTCCTCCTTCTCTGCATTCCTAAGCTACTGAACTGCATCAATAGTTTCCGTCATTGTCTAGCCTTCACGTCTCCATGTAAGAGAAATACTGCATTCAATGGTCATTTAATATTCTTCATCACGCATTACATGTAGAATAATGCATGGTCCAGTCTTAGAATCAAGTTAGCCTTTCCTCTCCTAACTTCTAGTTTATATCAACATGTTCTCTAAACATCAGATACTAGATACTGTTTAGGTACATGTCGCCCTGACTCTCCAGACTTCAGTCTCTGCTCCTAGCACAGAGTTCATAGCCCCCAGCTTCTCCTAGTGATACGTCATTGCTAGTTTGCGCGCACTATCAGGTTAGAGGTCCCGGCTCCTTAGGTAGCCCCCTCCAATGTTTCCGCCCCATTCATGACATATTCTGTTACGTTTGCATCACATGTCTATGTATACGCCCAGTTACACCTCTTTTCGCCCTTATCTTTCGCGACTGCTACGCGTCACGCCTTCTGCTCCACCCACTGCTACGCCTACTGCAATGTAATGCTATGTGTTTGCGTTATGTATATATGCTCATGTATTGTTATTAAAAGTCAGCGCGCTCATCCCAGATCCAGCCCCAGCAGCTGCTGGGCCCTGTCATCCTATTCCTATGCAGGTTGTCCTGTTCCTGTCCTTATGCTGTATTAAACCTGCAAAACTCCTACTACCTCGAATCTTGACTCTTATTTATTGAGCTATCTGTTATGTTATATGTCTAGTCAAAAAGAGAGGTATTATTTATTTATTTACCACAGAGGCCGTGCTTTGATGGAACCTTACATCTGCTGGCAGATGTTGCACTTTAAGACATAAGCCTTTGTTTGTTTAGACAAACTTGACCAATAGAATCGCAGCCTCAGTAATGAAACTGTAGCAGTGTCTGCTGCGTGTGCAGAGCCCAGACCCTCGTGTGCAGCTAGAATTAAACCCAATGTGCGATCCATGTTTGGTATAACTCTAACGCCCACTCCTGGAATTTTAGCATATGGTGTGTTTTGCGCATCTAATTTACAGGAATATTTGAGTGGTAAGCCTTTCGGAACAGCAGAGCCTTTCTTTGAGGCGTTGACAGCTATCAGTTTGTCTCAGTGTATCCTCATGCTAGAACGAGTGATTGCACCAACGGCAGCAGTTCGGACTGTCACCATGATGGCTTCATCAGCCAGTGAATTCCCTGCAACGTGTATGCCAACACGCTGGTGACTCAAGGTGTGATTAACTTGAGTCAGTGGCAGGCATGCTTTCAGCTTTGCCACTTGTTCCAATAACAATTTATGTTTAATCGTGCAACCCTTGGAATCTCTAAACCTATTCTGGCCCCAGTAATAAAGATATTCATTATAGGACTGCACACAGTAAAACGAATCACACACTATCAGTATGGGAAATTCCAGATCCATATATTATAGTGATTGTATCAGGGCTTTCAGCTCTGCCAACTGTGCTGTGCAATTTCTTAGAGATTGCGTAGTCGCATTGCTGGGATAGAACTTACCATCCCGCATACGTCCCTTCACTATCGCACATGCTGTGCTATACTGTCGTTTACTTTCTATGGCAGGCTGAGCGGATCCATCAGTGTAAATTATGTATTCATATTTATCTAGAGGCACAATTTCATTCGGGAGAGGGTATTCTTGTTTGTACTGCAGGAACACTTGCGTTTTTAATATAGAATCGTATTTGTAATCTACATCTGTTGCAGTGAGAGAATTAGTCCATTGTATCCATCACAGATGCAGTGCTTTCGCATTTGGAATGCTCGTTTTGGTAACAGCTTCTAAAGTTGGTACAGGGGTTACAACAATAATGCGTTTCCCCTGTGCTAGTGCAAAAAAAAAACGATGGATTTAGGCCCAGATCTCTGTACGGGGGTGAATGTATGACATTGTTCTGCAGTCTGTCCATCAATTGTTCTTTTTGCATTTGTCACCCCGAGTGTGATGGGTATGCCCAGGCGTGGGTCCCATGCTCTCAATGCCACTGGAGTCAAGCTATCCTGCCTGATGAGGGCTGAAAGCCCGAAACTGGTCCTAGGAAGCTTGATTCCAGTCCAGGGAGGACTAGATTGTTCCCATTGGGCACAGGGTCAAGACTGATTTGCATATGGCTGGGTCCAAACTGGAATGGCATGGTGAGCAAAAAAACGATGGATTTAGGCTCCGATCTCTGTACTGGGGTGAATGTATGACATTGTTCTGCATTCTGTCCATTAATTGTTCGTTTTGCCTTTCTCTCACTATACCGATAATTATATATTTTTTCAGTTGCTGCAAATCGCATTTCAGGATTTGTGTATAAATGTGATTTGTATGCCATTGGGACTGTCTCACCTTCATTGAAAGTGAGAGAAGTATATCCTAATAAACCCCAGACCACCAAGTTAGTGGTATTCAGATGTGTGTGCAAATGTTTAGATGCTAAAATGTCAGCCTGAGATCAACGTAGAGTATCTGTGTGTTGCTGTGTCTACTGATGTGGTGTGAAATTAGGTCTGATTAAATCGTAGAAAGGTTTTACTCTTTCTGCATAATCTAGAATGTATGTTCTGCCCAAATTTAGAAATCCTAATATAGATTGCAAACTTTTAAAAGTCTTATGAGGTTGGAGCAAAATTTCTAAAAAAATTGGCTGCTAGACTCTTACCTTCACTAAGGGTGGGCGGAGTGACACTTTGCGGAATTCCACGGAGTTGGCTAAAAACTCTGTGGAATTCCGCTCAGCTCTGCTCCCTGCCACCTGTCCTGACCCACCTGTCCCGAGGCTGCCATAGGCGGATGTATGACGTTAGAACGCATACATTAACAACGCGTACCTTTACAACGCGTTCGTAACAACGAAAGTTGTTACCACGCATTGCGCGGGGGGGGCGCAAAATTGATTAATTTAATTTACTATTCCAACACCAGTCCCCGTGGATAGTAGGGAAGGTGTTGGGATAGTAAATTAAATCATTTACTATCCTTGAGCGCCCCCCAGTGCAATGCGTGGTAACAACTTTCGTTGTTACGCCCGCGTTGTAAAGGTTTTCCGTGGTAATGCTTGCGTTCTAAATGCTGCATACCGCCATAGGCTTACCTGGTCACGGCACCGCGAATCTCCGCTTCTGAGCCCTGCCCCGGCTGTCCTACTCCTCTTGGCTGTCTCCATTTCCACCCCAGGCTCGCTCCCAGGCAAAACGAAACTCCTATGTTCTACATCTTGGGAGAACTGTGCATGCGCCTGGGTGCAGTTATACAGCGAGTGACGTAGGGGTTTTGTTTTGCCTGGGAGCGATCCTCAATTTGAGAGAAGACAGCCAGGAGGAGGAGGACAGCCGGGGCAGGGTACCAAAGCACCATGACCAGGTAAGCCTGTGGCAGCCCTCAGGATGGGTGGCACTGCGGCAAGGCAAACTTCGCTACGCCATGGAGCTGGAAATTTTGAACTACGCACTCTTAGTGGAGTGCGGAGTCAGGAAAAATCCCCAAACTCCGTCCGCGGTAGCGGAGTTGAACGCCCACGGTTAACCTTCACTTGAGAGCTCCTATCCCAAAAACAAGACACTAAGATGGGCAATTTTAAATTTCTTGTAATTAAATTTCTAGCCCAAATTGGCGAGTCCCACAATTATGTTGTTCACCCTGCACAAGTGTTCAAGTAATTAATTGTCAGTCAGATAGATGCCATCTACATAGGACACTGCCGCTTGTGATTTTGGCAAATTCTCCGGCTATAAACTGAATGTTTCTAAAACTCAAATTATACATTCTAAAATAGGCATGCCCCTGGATTTATCAATTAACACTACTGCTACATATCTTGGTGTGACTTTATCGTCTAAAATAGATGACATTGTTGGCCTAAATCTGGATCCTTTACTTGTATCTACTAATAGGACTTTGGAAAGGATAAATAATTTACATTTATCGCTATTTGGACGGACTAACGTCATTAAAATGCTAATTTTTCCTAAGTTTCTCTATTTTTTCCGTACTATCCCTTTACTTTTTAGTATGTCTCTTTTCAATAAAATAGATAGGATGCTGTCTAGATTCTTATGGGGGTATCGCCGGTCAAGAAGAGCTATCAAGTGGTGTACCCTCTCGCAAGGGCGGGCCGGGTTAGGATTCCCGAACTTTAGGTTATATTATTGGGCCATTACTCTTAAAACTATTAAAGTTTTATTATTTCATGACCATGTCAATGAAATCAGTAAAGCACCTTCCATTTTCGAAATGCTTTTGGGTGACTATGTGCGACAATCATTATTAATATTTACGGAGCCGAGTTACTATAAAAAAACAAAATTCAAGATTTTGCTTTCTGCTTTCCTGGCTTGGAAACAAATGAACAAAGTTTTACGGATTATCCCTAAATATAATTTCTATACACCTATACGCTGTAACATTTCAATACCAGGGATACCTCAAAGCATTCCCACTTCTGGATTTCGTTTGGGATCGATTCAAACAATTGGGCAATTGTATTCAGCTGGGACCTTAATGTCTTTCTCTGAACTCCAAAACATATTTGATCTTTTTAGATATGATTTTTTTAAGTATTTACAAATTCGGAGTTTTTTGGCTAGGAAAAATTTGCTTTACAGTGAGGTCATGGTGCCTAATGAAATTTTGGAGAGTGGTAGGAAGGATGCCCGTATCGGTACCATCTATCAGCTGATGATAAACAGGCTACCCGACGATTTGGCTGAACAAGCTCAGAAGTGGGAGAGAAAACTGTCTATAGTAGGGATCGACCTGGCAAGGGCATTCGAGTTCAGCAATACAGTACTAATTAATAGTTCTCTCAAAAGTCAACATTATATGGCTTCTTTGGATCTGTATTACACGCCCGCCAAACTTGCTAAATGGAAAGCCACGAAAGGCATTAATTGTAGTCGGTGCGGTATTTTAGCAGCCGATTCATGTCATATGTTTTTTAGCTGCTCTAAACTTATTGTATTTAAAAACAAGATAGAACAGTTTTTGACCAATCTGATGAATGTCAATATCAAACTAAGTCCTTCTGTCACTATCTTTGGTGTATATTTTCCACCCGAGAGTTTATCCGTCGATCAAGAGTATTTTCTTTTTATTGGAATGTCCATCTACCGCTTTTGTATAACTTCAAGATGGTTAGATGCTGATCCACCTTCATTTGAACAATGGTTAGGTAAACTATTAGATACTTACCGAATGGATAATGTAGTTTATAAATTGAAAGGACGGAAAAAAAAGCTATTTGCTAGGAAGCTATGGCTTCCTATTGATAATTGGATTTAATTTAATTATGTTTACAATCCAAAGTGACAGTATTGTGAAATGTATTGGTTTGAATTTTGTTTTGAATTTTGTTACTGTTGTTTATTGCCTTATCAGTTTTGTCTTATTTTTGTTAATACTGTACCTTGCTCCATCTTTGTATTTTGTTCTTCCTCTGCCTTTGAAAAATAAAAAAAAAAAAAAAAAAACAGATAGATGCCATCTACATAGGACACTGCCTCATCGCATGTTTGTAATATTTCTGACACTCTTGCAGAGAATTGCACCGGGCTGTTCTTATATTCCTGAGGCAAACGACGGAAGTGACGCTGAGTGCAGAGGGCAGAAAATGCTGTCAAATATCTGCTTTCTGGAGCTATATTTTGGCAGAAGAATCCATTCGAGATATCTAATGTCGTTTTGTATTTCCTCCGCACAATGTTATTCATGAATGCAGCACTATGTGCATTATGAACTGAAAATGTTTGTGTGCATGTGTTTAAATGTAGGCAATCTAAAACTAGACAATATGTGTTGTGAAGTTTCAATACTGGAAACAAAGAATTATTCGTCGCGGAGGAGCAAGTCTCAATTACACCTTGATATTCAAGTTGGTCTAAGATTTCTTTCACCTGTCTTTTTGCATTGTTTTTTATAGGGTACTGTCTCTGTGGATTAGGAGTAGATTTAAATGGGATTTCATGGTAAGTAGACTCCATGTCCCACCGTAGATGGTTGCGGTACACTGCCGGAGCTAGTGCCAGTGCCGACTCCTTCACGTATGAATGTTTTAAAGATTCTGGAACGAGGTCGGAGAAAGCAGGGAAAATGATGTTGTCCCCTTTTAGGCACTCCATCACAAACGCAGGTGGCCAATCTCTTTGTGCTAGCAGTATGTCATATCCGTATGTTAAGTTCTCCCAAAAGAGACCTTTGACCTTTCTTGAGATGTCCCCCTCTATTTGGAGTGTAATTTCATACAGTCTATGCAGGACACTAACTCTTGTATCAGGTGTTTCCACCATGATGTGCTCATTCAATACTGCGGTCACCAGAAAATCCTTCAGGTTCCGGCAAGCTATTGTTACTTCTGCCGCACTGTCTAGCATCGTCAGAGCCCATTCCCCATTCAGAAGCTGTGTCCTCAGTAACCTGGGCATGCCAACTGCTTTCTTCTTTTTGAATTGAGTTTTTGTTTTGTTGCTCTTCCTGTTTGATAATATAATATGAATATCAATGTGTCTCCTTTTTTGTCTTTGGTCAATCTTCTTGCTTTTGTTCTGATCGCTCGCCCCTCTCTAAGTTTTTGACGAACCCTGGAAGGAGCTTGTATCAGTATCCTGATACCTATCAGGTTTCCTAATGGAATCACGATTATTAAGGTTGTACCTCTTTTCAGAGTACTCCAGTTCCGAGTTGTCTTTGTCGGGACTGCCTGCCATTCGTGGCTTCTCTGTTTACGTTCCCAAATTATGTCTACCTAATGCAGCATAGGTTTCTTTGATAATTTTTGGTAATTCTCGCTCCCTATTGATAGGAGCTGTTTTGCTTAGGCAGCTGTGTATGGCAACTGCTGCTGCCTCCCCCTTCATATTGCTCAGCCTGATTGCAGAGACTTGGGCAAAATTACCCATCCGTTTCATTCCAAGTCCAGGACAGGTCCTGCCCCGTACTCATTGTGTATCTGTTTCAATACATCAGGAACAACTGCTAAGGAACGGGTACCATATACTCAGACGTAAACGACAGCAAAGATTGTTCCCCAAGTGGTACAATCCTCAATCCAGGGAACCATCCCCATTGGCAAGCAAATGGTTAGCATTGTAGGTTTTTCCTGCGGACCCATAAGGAGAAATACTGCTTCCAGCTGCACAATTTTTTGTGCTATCCAGAACAGAATTTGCTCCAGTTGAGAAGGAATTGTCCCTATTACAGATTTCAGTGTCTGTGGGTTAATTGTGGGTGTGGTCTGATGCGGACCAGCTGGAGCATTTCTGGCAGGTTAGACTGTTAATGTTTGCATGACGAACTTGACAACGTTTCTGTAAAGCCTGACTATGTCTTTGTATATTGTACAGACTTCATCCACTGGTAGTGTATCCATCTCCGGATGTGGAGTGTAAGTCGCTAAGACCGGTCAGGTCGCTCCTTCTATGCTGAGCGGAACAAGTCTAATGACAGATGCTGTGTGTGGGAGGGCACCTTTAAACTGGTTTCTGTGTTGCTGGTAAGTTAACAGGACTTCAATGTCTTCGTATAGAATGTATCCATCTAGTGGCTCAACTACAATGTATGTGGGGAACAAGTTTGTCACCGGTTCTGCGGGTAAGAACTGAATCCAGGAATAGAATACCTCTGATCCGAACACCTCATGTGCCTCAATCACAAAGATAACACAGCCATCTGTTGCTGGTACGCCGGGTTCTACCATTTCATAGTAACTTGATGTCTGAAGTTTTCTGTGATGTTGAGCCTTTGCAAATTCTTCTTCCCCCGAGCCTGACCCACCACGCAATGACTCAGTCATTCTCAGGAGAGAAATAAAAGTTCTAGTAATCAAGTGTTTTGCACAATATGAGGAACCTTTTATCCTTACAAGCTTGCTAAAACTTCAGCTGATACACAGAATATATCTGCTCAGCTGAGGCGGATTTCCCTTCCCACTTCAGATGTCTCTGAAAAGTGTGACAAGGGCATTCTGAAAAAGCATGAGTGAACTACTCAGATTTTCACTGTTACTATTAGAACCAAACCAACATTGGCGGCGCCATGACGTGTACTTCCTAGGAGTCCCCCAGGACCTGTGCGTTTGGATGGCCTAAACTGAGGGCTTGGTGTTTCAACTGCTTCAGGACACCCCCACGGGATATGTCAGCCATTAGACCAGCTAGCTCTACAGCACCACTACCACCCCCCTGTATCCTACAGTGGTGTAGGTAGTCTCTGGCAGCCACTGAACATGACAACCCTGATTCCTCAGGGATCGTGGAAAACAGTACAGTACGATTCGCTCAGACACTTGTGCTTGCTTACTCTCAGAAAATATACAGGATGACAATTAGGACGTTTCAATAAGTATTTATTGGTCCAGCAACAGCCTTGTGTAAAACATATGTGATGCGCCAATCAGGAGACTTGTACCAATATAGTCAATAGTAGATACATTGCTACCATAGGGCTAATAAGATGCACATAAGCAGTTCAGATAAAAACAGTAGAACTTGCATATTCCTAAAATGCACGCCCTAAGTAATTTGCCTATATATACCTAGCACAGATCTGTATATGTAGCATGTATATGCGTGGAGCTATGTGTATCTGTAGCCATGAAACCCCTAGAGATGAACCAGCCGCCTCACCTGGTGGTTGAGAACAAAGAACCCTCTCTGCTTCGAGGATGACAGCCCGCAAGGGATGTCAGACCGCTGCGTGTCAAAGATTCAGCATGCAGGTCCCCATGTCAGCCTGGAAGGAATTCTCCTCTAATTTGTAAGGCTTGGCATTTTGTATTTTCTTGTGTTGCAAACAAGTCAACCTGTCAGGCTGTCTACTTTTTAAAAACTCATTGTAGCACTTGCTGGATCAGTTCCCATTGATGGGATGGGTAATTCTTTCTGTTTAGTCAGGCCGCTTCTGTGTTCTCCGCTCCCAACAAATGGATTGCCACAAATGGTACTCTGCCATGCCTATGTTTATATCACCTGTGCTAAGTTGGATGGTATGTGTGATCTTGTGTCCCCATGTTTGTTGAGAAAAAACACAGTTGTAATATAGTCCTCATTTGAGATTGGAAGCCTTCGAGGGCTAGAAACACTGTCTTGAGTTCCAGGATGTTTGTATATGTTTGACAGCATCTCTCTGGCTCCAAAAGGCTCCTGATGTTTAGTCTGTTCATGTGCACTCCCCACCCTGTGTGGGATACACCCCTTGTGACTATTAGAGTTGGACGCATGAAAGCTTTGCCCACTGTGTAGTTGTTACTGTTCCACCATTGTATTTCCTCGAGTAGTTTTCCTTTCACAAACACTAGATCTTCCTATCTCCCGGATGCTTATGACCAATATCTCTGCAACCATTCCTAGTAGTGGCCTCATGTGGAGCCTTAGTAAACAACACAAAATGCCCAAACCACAGTTACTCAATAAAAAATTTTGATATAAGGTAAGAAAGACTTTATTATCGCTTCCCTGGACACCATTATTTTGTGTCAATCATTTTGTATTTTCTATAATTTGAAAAAATTGCTGACAGAAAAAAGACTGATTGCAAATATTTACAAATATTTACAAGGCTGGACTAATGTTAGCAAACATTAAGGGCAAAGACTATTTACACATTTAGAAATTATTAGAACACACAATAGAAAATATTCTCACATCAGACATTATTGGCAGTATTGGTTGGGAGATATAAAGTATTACTGTTGCACTAAAGCTAGGACCGGCTGGTCCAGCACTAAAATATACAAGATATTTAATCATTTATCTTCCCAACCCCTAGTTTCTCTCATTCAGTGTTTGTTAGCTTTTTGTTGTTCGTAAATTGATATGTTTGTATTATTATTTTTTCAATAATGTCTGATGTGAGAATATTTTCTATTGTGTGTTCTAATAATTTCTAAATGTGTAAATAGTCTTTACCCTTAATGTTTGCTAACATTAGTCCAGCCTTGTAAATATTTGTAAATATTTGCAATCAATGTCTTTTTTCTGTCAGCAATTTTTTCAAATTATAGAAAATACAAAATGATTGACACAAAATAATGGTGTCCAGGGAAGCGATAATAAAGTGTTTCTTACCCTATATCAAAAAATTGTATTGAGTAACTGTGGTTTGGGCATTTTGTGTTGTTTACTAATGTTATTAGGTCTAGCCCTCACCACATAAAGGACCTAACCCCTTTTGTTCCCAACTCATGTGGAGCCTGGCATTTGGTATCAAAGGTATGTCTGAAGGATTCGTACCCATGTGTTTCCCCACTATCCTCACAGTCACTGCTTGCCCTTTCTACTAGTGGAGAAGGAGTAGTTTCTGCCCTGTAACTCCAGTTCTGTAGTAGGGCTTTCTCTGTTATAGTCATAATCTAGTGAATAGTCCCGCTCATGAGCGTGGACCACGGAGCAATCAAAAATAATCTCTTAAATTGTCTAAAAATGCAGTCCTGCACAGACACTTAAGAGAGAATTTAAAGACAAATAATGCAGCCTATATCCAACGCTACACTGTCCAGTACTTCAACTAGACATTCCACCAAAACCACACACAGCACAGCCTGCCAAGTTATCATAGAGAAAACTTTCCCTTTTTCCAACAAAGCCTCTGGAATGATAGAGAGGAAGGGGAGGACAGACAAGCCCCATAGGCTGCCATTATGTGGCTCAAAAAGGGATACCGTGCCTTTAAGAAAACTTTCTAGAACTTTCTCAGTATCCCAGAATGCCCTGCAGGTCCCATTTACTTTCAGTTTCTGCCCTGTAACTCCAGTTCTGTAGTAGGGGTATCTCTGTTATAGTCAGAATCTAGTGAATAGTCCCGCTCATGAGCGTGGATCACGGAGCAATCAAAAATAATCTCTTAAGTTGTCTAAAAATGCAGTCCTGCACAGACACTTAAGAGAGAATTTAAAGACAAATAATGCAGCCTATATCCAAGGCTACACTGTCCAGTACTTCAACTAGACATTCCACCAAAACCACACACAGCACAGCCTGCCAAGTTTTCATCATAGAGAAAACTTTCCCTTTTACCAACAAAGCCTCTGGAATGATAGAGAGGAAGGGGAGGACAGACATGTCCCATAGGCTGCCATTATGTGGCTCAAAAAGGGATACCGTGCCTTTAAGAAAACTTTCTAGAACTTTCTCAGTATCCCAGAATGCCTTGCAGGTCCCATTTACCTTCAGTTCTTTTTGAAGGCGTATACCGCTAGACCTGTAGCATTCCGAACAGGAACATCTTTCTCCACCGGGGAGGAGGGCGGGCGCTTATGACTATAACAGAGATACCCCTACTACAGAACTGGAGTTACAGGACAAAAACTACTCCTTCTGTAGTAGGGGATCTCTGTGTATAGTCATAATCTAGTAAATAGAATGGCAAGCCCATCCCGACACCAAGCAGCGGTGGAGAAAAAGAAGTACAACACCACTACTGTGCGAACAGATTTCGCAGTGAAGCCTGCCCAACCTGAGCGTCTGCCCTGGAATCAGTGTCCAGACAGTAATGCTTAGCAAAGGTATGGACCGACTTCCAATTGGCTGCCCTGCAGATTTCTGCAATGGGAACATTACCTAACAAAGCAGTTGTGGCAGCTTTGCCCCTGGTGGAATGAGCCTTAGGTTTACCCCCTAAGGTCTTATTAGCCTTTTGATAACACAATTGTATACAGGACACAATCCACCTCGAAATGGACTGTTTGGAGGTGGCAAGACCTGTCCTGACTGACCCATAATTGATAAACAATTGGTCTGACCTAGCAATATCCTTGGTTGTATCCAGATAAAATTTCAACACCCTCCTGACATCCAGGGAATGCAGAGACCTTTCCGCTGGAGAGGAAGGATTCTGAAAAAACTTAGGTAAAGTTATGGTCTGGTTAACATGGAAATCAGAAATAAGCTTAGGAAGAAATTTAGGGTGAGTACGCATAACAACCTTAGCAGCATGAAATACAGTATAAGGTTCTTGGCAACACAACGCCTGAATTTCACTCACCCTGCGGGCCGATGTAATGGCCACGAGGAACGCCACCTTCCAGGAAAGGTGCTGCTTCGAAGCCTTATGAATAGGTTCAAAAGGTTCCTTCATCAATCTGGACAGCACCACATTCAATTCCCATGAAGGCGAAGGAAGCTGGACAGGAGGAAACACTTTCTTCAAGCCTTCCAAAAAATCTTTGATCACAGGGATCTGGAAGAAGGAGGTCTGTGAAGGGCATTTCCTGTAGGCAGTCAGCGCAGCAAGATGAACCTTAATGGAATGAAAATTAAGGCCAGACTGCACCAAACTTAAAAGGTACGGAAGGATGACATCTTCCTTACATGTCGTTGGATCATAGTTCTTGGACTTGCACCAGATGCAAAATCTCTTCCACTTGTACACATAAGAAGTCCTAGTGGAACGTCTCTTGGCTTCCTTCAGTATGTCCATACAATGTGCAGGGAGATTCAAATGGCCATATTGCACTATCTCAGGAGCCATGCCGTCAAACTCAATGTCGAGAGATTGGGGTGCACCATCGGCCCCCCGAACTTCGTGAGAAGGTCCTGCTGGCACGGCAGCCGAATGTGAGGAAGGAGAGACTGGTGAAGCAGGTCCGCGAACCACCACTGCCTGGGCCATTCCGGGGCAATCAGGATCATCCGCGCCCTCAATTGGGCCAGCTTGATGAGCACCGCCGGAATCAGGGGAATGGGTGGAAAAGCGTACAGAAAGCTGTTCGACCAGTTGATCCATAACGCATTCCCCAGCGTTCCCTGCTGGTAGTACCTGGATGCGAAGTCTCGGCATTTGCTGTTTTCGGCGGTGGCGAACAGATCCACGTCTGGAGTGCCCCACCTGGCGAAGACGTCTCCGAGCACTTCGTCGTTTATGACCCATTCGTGGTTTTCCTGGATCAGTCTGCTCAGTGCGTCCGCCTGAACATTCTGCACACCTGGTAGAAGAGTAGCCGTTATCGTCAGTCCTCTGGCAAAAAGCCAGTGCCAGATCGCCTGTGCCTCCTGCGACAGGGTGCGCGATCTCAAGCCCCCCTGCTTGTTGAGGTAATACATCGTGGTCGTATTGTCCGTCTGTACAAGCAGAGAGTTGGTCTGGAAGGACGGATGAAAGCCCTTCAGTGCCACGTGAACAGCTCTGAGTTCCAGAAAATTGATGTGATACGTGGACTCCGTCTGGGACCACGTTCCCTGGATCTGTAACTCCCCGGAATGCGCTCCCCAGCCGCAGAGAGAAGCATCCATCACGATAGTCTGAGTGGGAATGTCCTTGTGGAAGGGAACCCCCTTGAGGAGATTCTCCGCTGAACACCACCATTTCAGAGACTGTAGAGCATGCAGAGACAGTTGTATCTTGCCGTCCCAGTTTCCTCTCCTCTGGTCCCACTGATCCTCCAGACACTCCTGCAGCGGTCTCATATGTAGCAGTGCATGTGGTGTGAGGAAGATACAGGAGGCCATCGACCCCAGTAGAGAAGACACCATCCTCACTGTCGTAGATGGAGCGGTCATAAGAGCCTGAGCCTTCCGAAGGAGTGATAAATGTCTTTCCTCCGAAGGAGACAAGCTTGCCGACAGCGTATTGATGGAGGCTCCCAAGTACTGGAGGCACTGAACCGGAGTCGGGGCAGACTTGGACATGTTGATGTGCAACCCCAGCTTGTTCAAGAGAATGGACGTCTTCTGGAAGTGTGCTTGAGCTTCCGAGAAGGAGGATGCCTTGGTCAACCAATCGTCCAGGTACGGATAGACAAACACCTTGTTCTTTCTCAGGTGTGCCGCTACCACTGCCATGCATTTGGAAAAAGTCCTGGGCGCAGACTTCAGCCCGAACGGCAACACTGTGTATTGATAGTGATTGGCGCCGACTTGGATTCGCAGGAACTTCCGGTGTTTCTGTGCAATGGGCACGTGGAAGTATGCATCCTGTAGGTCTATTGCGCACATCCAGTCTCTCCTTTGCAGTTGAGGGTAAATCTGGTGCAAAGACAGCATGCAAAATTTTCTCTGTGACTCCACTTGTTTGCTTGTCGCAAATCCAGAATAGGCCTGAACTCGTTCTTGTCCTTTTTGCGGACCAGAAAGAACTGTGAGTACAGACCTCTTCCCTTTTGAGACAGAGGGACGTCTTCTATCGCCCTTTTCTTAACAGGGTATCGGCCTCCGCCTGGAGCTCGCGCAGCTGAAACTGCGAGCAAACTGGTGGAATTGCTGGAGGCGGGCTGGTGAACCGAAGACTGTATCCATTGCAAACAATATTCAGCACCCACTTGTCCTGAGTAATTTTTCTCCACTCTGCCAGGAAATATTGAACGCTTCCCCCCACCGGAGTGGGTAACTGATGACGGGGAAGTAATCGCTCAGGGCCTCGACGCGGCCGGGCCTTTGGTAACGGTGGCAGACTGCTGGCCACCCCTGCCCCTCTGACGTTTCTGGAAGGGCTTCCTCTGGAACTGCTGCTGCAGCTGCTGTTGTCCAGACTGTAGACCTCGCCCTCTGCCCTGCGCCCCGTGCCGTCTCTGGAACGGGTGGTAGCTCTTCCTCTGGTCCTTGGGCTTCTCCAAGCCCACCGCCGTCAAAGTCTCAGCCTCCGCCTTCATGCGGGCCATCTCATCGTCGGCATGTTTCCCGAATAGGGTCTCGCCCGAGAAGGGCAGGTTGGCCACCCTCTGCTGGGCTTCAGGTTTCAGTGACGTCAGTCTGAGCCAAGCGTGGCGCCTCTGATGGCAGTACCCGTGGGCTGCCAGGAGCGACAAGTATGCAGCTGCGCTGATCAGCTGGTTTGACACCAGCAATCCCTCATTCACGATCTCCATAAAATCCTCCTTCTCCCGAGGGAGGAGATCGGCGAACTTTTGGAGGGACTCCCAAAGCGCCCGATCATAGAGCCCCAACAGCGCAGATGCACTGGCAGCCTTCATGGAGGTAGCGGCTGTCCCGCACACCTTCCTGCCTGCTGAGTCCAACCAGCGACTCTCCTTGTCCGGAGGCACATTTGAGGATGGGGTAGTGGCGTGTTGCTTCCTTGCCGCCGTCACAATCACGGAATCCTGAGTTGGATACAATCTGAGGAAAGCCGGGCACGCATCAGGAGCCTTGTATTTCTTTTGCAACCTAGAGGGGCCTGCTTTCGCCACCGCCGGAGTGAGGAAGAGCTCCATGGCAGGCTCCACTAATCCAGGCACTAACGGCAACAGAGGCCTAGATAGGTGCTTCTTGTGAAGAGTCTCAAATATTACGGCGGTCGTAGGCGTGCCGGGGAGCAGATCGCCGTCATGCCTCTCGACGCCGTCATCGATGGTATTGTCGTCGACGGAGAACGGCGACGCTTTCTAGCCTTCTTGATGCTGGGGAGCCCCCCAGAGGCCTCAGCATGGGCAGAGGAAGTAGATCCAGCCTGCCCAGACCCACCTTGACTCTGCAGCCTTCTTTCTTCCAGTCCTTGGAGCCTGATCTTCTTTCTGTCTCTCAGGGTCCTGGAGGAGATGATCTGGCAAATCTCACACTTCTCAGGTAGATGAGTAGAAGGGAGGCACAGGATTCACACAGGGTGTGGGTCCGACTTGGCCTTCGTCCTGGAGCACTCCAGGCATTTATCAAATAATGCAGGCATTTTAGGCAAAAGGAGTACTCAGAATAGTAGAAGAGGAAGAGGGCACCAAAACACGTCGAGTGTAAACACTCACACACTTTAAAAGTGCAAAAAATTCTTATAACAAACCCAAAAAAGGGAGAGCTCAATGCTCCAGGGTCCTGCTAGCAGGAGCCGGAAAAAAGAACTGAAAGTAAATGGGACCTGCAGGGCATTCTGGGATACTGAGAAAGTTCTAGAAAGTTTTCTTAAAGGCACTGTATCCCTTTTTGAGACACATAATGGCAGCCTATGGGGCTTGTCTGTCCTCCCCTTCCTCCCTATCATTCCAGAGGCTTTGTTGGTAAAAGGAAAAGTTTTCTCTATGATGAAAACTTGGCAGGCTGTGCTGTGAGTGGTTTTGGTGGAATGTCTAGTTGAAGTACTGGACAGTGTAGCCTTGGATATAGGCTGCATTATTTGTCTTTAAATTCTCTCTTAAGTGTCTGTGCAGGACTGCATTTTTAGACAATTTAAGAGATTATTCTTGATTGCTCCGGGGTCCACGCTCATGAGCGGGACTATTCACTAGATTATGACTATACACAGACATTCCCTACTACAGAACCTGTCCTGTCACTGTCTGTACTCCTTTCTGTGTTGGGAAGGCTTTGGCTTGTTATGAGCCCTGTGTGGCTCCCCAAAAGTATTTTGGACAACTTTTTAAAGTTGATAGTGAAACTAAGTTTGTGTAGTGATTGTATCACTGTGTACGCATTGTCCTTACACTACTGGAATGAATATGCCTTTATGAGCCAGTCATTGAGGAAGGGGTAGACATGGGTTTCCCTGCTTCACAAGTGTGCCGCTATGGCGTCCAGGCATTTTGTGAAGACCTGCTGTGCTGACCTCATCCCAAAGGGCAGTACTGCAAACTGATAAAGTGCTTTGCCTATTATGAATGTTAGAAACATCTTGTGCTTTTTGTTCATGGGCACATGTAGATATGAATTCTTGAGGTGTACTATTGTCATGTAGTTCCCTTTTTTAGAGGAGCAGAATAACATAATGCAGAGTAGTTAAATTGAATTCTGCCTCTTGATGCAACTGTTGAGGACGCGGAGATCCAGGATGGGCCTCAGTGATAAATCTGTCCTTGGTACTAGAAAGTATACAGATTAGAATCCTTGCCCTGTTTCTGAGATCGGTACCTTTTCTATAGTCTTCTTTTAAAGCAGACCCATCACTTCTTTCTTTAGGTGGAAAGTGTTCTTGATGCTTTTGTGTCTTACCCTTGGTTTTATGTTAGATAGTGTTTTTAGTATTAAATCGGTTTTTATTAGCAGAACACTCGGCATCAAAATACATTACAGTATCGCCTACAACCCCGTGGGCCGGCTACTGCACCTACCGACCAGGAGGGCGGGACAGTGGAATAATGGCTCACCCAAGCGGATAATTAACACAGCATGTCACTTACAACCCAGTCAGGGCCGTCCGCATTTGTGAAAGATAAACAACAGGCAGGCCTAATTTCACAACAATGGGATAGTAGAAAATGCCTATGTGCAGCAGGGTTGCAAGTAAGAACAAGCGGAAAGGCTGGGACAGACAACCGATTGCTAACGAGTTTGCGTTTACAACAGAAACAAAAGAACATCAAGAAACACCAACACCCACCCACCACCCCCACCCCTTCCCTCTCCAGTGAGCAAAATACAAAGAAAAAGTTATCAGCTTACAGGTACTGTTAGATGCGATCATCCTCAATGTCATAAGGAGTTAGGGGGACCCTAAGGAGGTAGATTGCGCTTTGCATCCGTGTGGCCCCCAGGAATTAACTTCAAAATCCAGAGGATAGAATTGAAATAAAGGGGGTCCAAATCTTGGTGTAGTCAGATTTATTCCCAAGGGTAACCATGGACAGCCTTTCCATACCTAGAAGATACCATAATTGATGCAGACATTGCGTATGTTCTTGGTTCCTATCTGATATCCACCCCGCCAGAATCAACCTGTGTGCGGCATTCAGTGCAAGCACCATCTGCCTTCCTCTGGTAGAGCGCAAAGGGAAGGTCAGCGCTTTGGGTACCCCCAAGAGTGTATAAGCCGGGAGCCTGGGGATAGTGGTGTCGAAGACCCTATTTATGTCGTCAAGTATACTCTCCCAATATCTCATACGTTTTGGGCAGTGCCACAGCAAATGAATAAGGGTGCCAGGGCTGGCACAACCGCGCCAGCAGAGGCCATTAAATTTAGAGTTTCACTTGGCTAGGCGGGCCGGAGTTTGGTACCGATAGGATTTTAAATGCTGTTTCGGCGTGACCCATGGAGTGTGAAGTGTGATGGGACCTATAGAAGACATCCTCCCACTCCTTGTTTGATAGTGTACGTCCCAGCTCTGCCTCCCAGCGTCTCTGACCCACCGTGCAAGACTTCTTGATGCCCTGAGTGAGGAACAAATAGATTTCAGAAATGAGTTTGTTGTCATCTTTCTTATAGACGAGCCACTTCTCGAACGGCAACATAGGTCTAACAGCCATGGGTTGCGTTGTTGTATCAGTCACCCAATGTATCATTTGCGTGTGCAAAAAGAGATCAGAGCCAGTTAGGTCGTAATCCTCTTGAAGTTGTTTGAAGGTCTGAATGTCAAACAAATGTCCCAGACGTTTACATCCACCCTCCAGCCACCGCTAGCCGACCCCTTTATCCATCCCGGGAGGAAAGTCGGGGTTTAAGATGATCGGGGTCATCCGAGAGGGGAAATTGGTAAGGTTAGCTCTCGTGGCCACCCTATCCCAAGCAAGCAAAGTGGGGCGGGTAACCAGTGAAGAGTATAGACATCAGGCGCGTGCAGACCTAGGAAGCCAAGCCTCCCTCCAGATATTTCGGCACACCACCTTCTGGTCCATGAAGACCCAGTACTTTTCTGTCATAGGACGGTTCCATTCCACGAGGTAATGCAACAGCGAAGCTTTGAAGTAGCGCATAATGTTAGGCAGTGCAAAGCCGCCCTCTTTCAGAGTGCGCTGCAGTAGAGACTTCTGCAGCCGGGGAGAGATCAGGCCCCAAATAAAACGTTCAATCGCAGCTTGTATGTGTAAAAGCAAGTGCGATGGGGGCTGTAAAGGAAGAGTTTGGAAAAGATATAAAGCCCGGGGTAGTACATTCATTTTAACAGCAGCCAACCTCCCAAACCACGAGAGAGACAAGCGCCACCATTGGGCCAAGTCCTTGCGGATGCGAGAGAGGAGGGCTGTGAAGTTCACCTCCTCAGTCTTGCCTAAACTTTTATAGACAATCAGACCGAGGTAAGAGATACCCTCCTCCACCCAGTCGAAGGCAAATTGGGCTTGCGAAGGAGTCAACAGTCTCCTGTGCAGCAGTGATATTTAGCACTTGAGACTTCTATATCTTTATTTTGAAGCCAGAGACCTGGCTCAATGCTTGCAGGTCATCCACGATCGCTGGCAGCAAAGTCAAGGGACGGCCATTGAAAAAATGACATTGTCAACGTAGATGCTAATGAAGTGATAGTCAGACCCACAAAGAACGCCCCGCGCTTGCGGGTTGTCCCAAAGTCGTTGAGCAAAAGGCTCCACACATAAGGCAAAAAGCAGAAGGGAGAGAGGGCAGCCCTGTCGGGTCCCCTCCCCACTGGGAAATCGCTTGAGAGCAAGCCATTGGCCATGACTGCTGCCGATGGAGTGCTATATATTCTTGCTACCCAACCTTGAAACCTGACCCCCAATCTGAAGCGCTCGAGAGTGACAAATAGGTGTACGCGGGGAAAGGCCTTTACCATGTCGACCGCCAGGAGTAAAGCCTCTTCCTTAGAACGTTGTACTTTATCAATAAAGTGGCAGATCCTTTTAGTATTGTCCCCGTATTGCCTACCTCTGGATGAAACCGGACTGGTCTGGGTCAACCAGACCGGGCTTAAGAGGGTTCAATCTGTGAGCCAGGATGCTTGAGAATAGTTTTGCATCAATATTCAGCAGCAAGATCGTCCGGTAAGAGCTGCAGAGCTCTGGATCCTTCCCAGGTTTAGGGATGACTGAAATGGTAGCCCGCAGCATGGAGACCGTGAGAGAGTCAGTGTCCGCGAAGGAATAAGACAAGCGGGAGCAGTGGAGCCAGTTTGACAGAATAGGTTTCATAAAAAAGGGCACTGAAGCCGTCGGGACCCGGTGCCTTCAGGGGCTTAACTCTGGAGATAGCAGAGATCACCTCCTCTATTCGTATGGGGTCCTCCAGTCCTTCTGCCTCACTGGGCGGGAGAGGAGTGACCGCAGCGCCAAGGAGGTACCCGCTGGGGTCGGTCAGAGTTCAGGAGTCCGCGGAATACAGGGACTCTTAAAAGGATCAAAAGGCTGCCATCATCAGAAACTGTGGATCCACTCCCATCCCGTATCGCCTTAATAGCCTGAGCTGCACGCTGACTGCGAAGACAGTGAGCCAATATGTGACCACCCTTATTAGAGCCCACATAGTATTTGTGTTTCAGCCGGACCACTGCATATTCGGCCCAATCGAGATCTAAACACTTCAATTGGAAGCGCTCCTTCTCCAACTGGCGCCATACTCTGGGGGCCCCAGTACGCTTATAAATAGCTTTGAGCTACCTCACCTTAGCTTCTATCTCTGCCCGCTATGTCTGCCTAGTCTTATTCTCATATGCCGCTTTGGCAATGAAGGCCCCTATCGTGACCAGCTTAAGTGCCTCCCACACCGAGGCCAGTGGAGTAGACCCAACATCATTAAGCGCAAGATAGCCAGTCAGGCAGTGTCTGACATCTTCCACTATTGTCGGGGACCGAAGCAAAGAGTCTCACAGATGCCAGTGTGATGGATGAGACTGTGTGGATGGGAAATGCAGGGTCAGGATAATGTGTGCGTGATCTGAAAGGGAGCGGGCCTCAATAATAGAATCTTTGGTACAGGTCCAAGCGGCCTGGGAGACGAGGAAGTGATCAAAGCGGGCATAGGTCTTATGGGCCGCAGAGTAGTAAGAGTAGTCTTGTACATAAGGGTGCAAGCAGAGCCAGGCATCCTTGATCCCCCATCACTCAACCGTTCGCTACCGCTCGCTGATATAGATCCAGCCCCCCCGGACCGCGAGCCAGAACGGTCCCGCCCAGCATCCATAACTAGGTTTAGGTCACCCCCCACCACCACCATGGAATCAGATATGTGAAGGACATCAGCAAGTGCATCCAGAAGAAGGAGTAGTTTCTGTCCTGTAACTCCAGTTCTGTAGTAGGGGTATCTCTGTTATAGTCATAATCTAGTGAATAGTCCCGCCCATGTGCGTGGACCCCGGAGCAATCAAAAATAATCTCTTACAGTGTCAAAAAATGCAGAAAAGCATAGACACTTAAGAGAAAATTTAAAGACAGATAATGCAGCCTAAAAAGCTACACTGTCCAGTACTTCAACTAGAAATTCCACCACAAAATCCACAAAACAGCAAAAAGCCTGTACAGATTTCCCTTGCTTTAACAGCAAACTCCCTCAGGAATGATAGAGAGAAGAACCTGGACAGACAAGCCCCATAGGCTGCCATTATGTGGCTCAGAACAGGATACTGTGCCTTTAAGAGAATCTTCCAGAACCTTCTCCCAGTATCCCAGAATGCATAGCAGGTCCAACTTACTTTCAGTTCTTTTTGAAGGCGTAACACGCCAGACCTGTAGCATTCCTTAAAGGAATATGTCTCTCACCACCGGGGAGGAGGGCGGGCGCTTATGACTATAACAGAGATACCCCTACTACAGAACTGGAGTTACAGGACAGAAACTACTCCTTCTGTAGTAGGGGATCTCTGTGTATAGTCATAATCTAGTGAATAGAATGGCAAGCCCATCCCCACACCAAAGCGGCGGTGGAGAAAAGAGAATCAACACCACTATTTTGCGAACAGATTTCGCAGTGAAGCCTGTCCAACCTGAGCATCTGCCCTAGCATCAGTGTCCAGGCAGTAATGCTTAGCAAAGGTATGAACCGACTTCCAAGTGGCCGCCTTGCAGATTTCTGCTATCGGAACATTACGAAGCAATGCTGTCGTGGCAGCCTTGCCCCTGGTGGAATGAGCCTTAGGCTTACCTCCTAAGGTCTTATTAGCTTTTTGGTAACACAATTGTATGCAGGACACAATCCACCGCGAGATGGACTGTTTAGAGGTAGCAAGACCCGTCCTGACTGATCCATAATTGATGAACAATTGGTCTGACCTACGAATATCCTTGGTTTTATCCAGATAAAATTTCAACACCCTCCTAACATCCAGGGAATGCAAAGACCTTTCCGCTGGAGAGGAAGGATTCTGAAAGAACGTAGGTAAAGTTATAGTCTGGTTGATATGAAAATCAGAAACAACCTTGGGAAGAAACTTAGGGTGAGCACGCATAACAACCTTAGCAGCATGAAATACAGTATAAGGTTCTTGGCAACACAACGCCTGAATTCCACTCACCCTGCGGGCTGATGTAATGGCCACGAGGAACGCCGCCTTCCAGGACTGGTGCTGCAACGAAGCCTTATGAATAGGTTCAAAAGGCTCCTTCATCAACCTGGACAGCACCACATTCAAGTCCCATGAAGGCGAAGGAAGCCTGACAGGAGGGAACACTTTCTTCAAGCCTTCCAAAAAATCCTTGATCACAGGGATCTGGAAGAAGGAAGTCTGTGAAGGGCATTTCCTGTATGCAGTCAAAGCAGCCAGATGAACTTTAATGGAATGGACATTAAGGCCAGACTGCGCCAGATGTAGCAGATATGGAAGGATGACATCTTCCTTGCATGTCGTAGGGTCATAGTTCTTAGACTTGCACCAGATGCAAAACCTCTTCCACTTGTAAGCATAAGAAGTCCGAGTGGAAGGTCGCTTAGCCTCCTTCGGCATGTCCATGCAATCCTCTGGGAGATTCAAATGGCCATATTGCACTATTTCAGGAGCCATGCCGCCAAACTCAAAGACGAGAGGTTGGGGTGCACCATCCGCCCCGAACTTCGTGAGAAGGTCCGGCCTGCACGGCAGCTTCATGTGAGGAAGGAGAGACCGGTGAAGCAGGTCCGTGAACCACCACTGTCTGGGCCATTCCGGGGCAATCAGAATCATCTGCGCCCTGGATAGGGAGAGCTTGATGAGAACCGCTGGAATCAGGGGAATGGGTGGAAAAGCGTACAGAAAGCTGTTCGACCAGTTGATCCATAACGCGTTCCCCAGCGTCCCCGGCTGGTAGTACCTGGAGGCGAAGTCTCGGCATTTGCTGTTTTCGGCGGTGGCGAACAGATCTATGTCTGGAGTGCCCCACTTTGCGGAGACTTCTCCTAGCACTTCGTCGTTTATGACCCATTCGTGGTTTTCCTGAATCAATCTGCTCAGCTCGTCTGCCTGAACATTCTGCACACCTGGCAGATGAGTGGCCGTTATCGAGAGTCCTCGAGCCAGAAGCCAATGCCAGATCGCCTGCGCCTCCTGAGACAGAGTGCGTGATCTCGAGCCCCCCTGCTTGTTGAGATAATACATCGTGGTCGTATTGTCCGTCTGTACAAGCAGAGAGTTGGTCCGGAAGGACGGTTGAAAAGCCTTCAGCGCCAAGTGAACAGCCCTGAGTTCCAGGAAATTGATGTGGTACGTGGACTCCGACGGGGACCACGTCCCTTGAATCTGCAGGTCTCCGGAGTGCGCTCCCCATCCCAGGAGAGAAGCATCCGTAACGATAGTCTGAGTGGGAATGTCCTTGTGGAAGGGAACCCCTCTGAGGAGATTCTCCGCTGAACACCACCACTTCAGAGACTGGAGAGCATGTAGAGACAGTCGTATCTTGTCGTCCCAAGATCCTCTCCTCTGGTCCCACTGATCTTCCAAGCACTCCTGCAGCGGTCTCATGTGCAGCCGCGCATGTGGTGTCAGGAAGATGCAAGAGGCCATCGATCCCAGCAGAGAAGACACCGTCCTCACTGTCGTGGATGGAGTGGACATGAGAGCCTGAGCCTTCCGAAGGAGTGATAAACGTCGCTCTTCCGAAGGAGACACGCTTGCCGACAGCGTATCGATGGAGGCTCCCAAGTACTGGATGCACTGGACCGGAGTCGGGACAGACTTGGACATGTTGATGTGCAACCCCAGCTTGTTCAAGAGAACGCACGTCTTCTGGAAGTATGCTTGAGCTTCCGAGAAGGAGGAGGCCTTGATCAACCAATCGTCCAGGTACGGGTAGACAAACACCTTGTTCTTCCTCAGGTGTGCCGCTACCACTGCCATGCACTTCGAGAACGTCCGGGGCGCAGACTTCAGCCCGAACGGAAGTACCGTGTACTGATAGTGATTGGTGCCAACTTGAAATCGCAGGAACTTCCTGTGTTTGTGTGAAATGGGCACATGGAAGTACGCATCCTGTAGGTCTATGGCGCAAAGCCAGTCTCCCCGCTGCAGCTGAGGATAAATCTGATGCAACGACAGCATGCGAAACTTTTCTCTGCGAATCCATTTGTTTGCCTGTCGCAAGTTCAGAATGGGCCTGAACTCGTTCTTGTCCTTTTTGCGGACCAGAAAGAACCGGGAGTACAGACCTCTTCCTCTTTGAGACAGAGGTACATCTTCTATCGCCCTTTTCCTTAGAAGGATGTCGGCCTCCGCTTGGAGCTCGCGCAGTTGATACTGCGAGCTGACCGGAGGAATCGATGGAGGAGGGCTGATGAACCGAAGACGGTATCCATTGCAAACAATATTCAGCACCCACTTGTCCTGAGTAATTTTTCTCCACTCTGCCAGAAAAAATTGAACGCTTCCCCCCACCGGAGCGGGTAACGGACAAAGGGGAAGTAACCGCTCAGGGGCGAGACCCAGCCGGGCCCTTGTTCGCGGTAGAGGACTGCTGTCCACCTCTACCCCTCTGACGTTTCTGGAAGGGTCTTCTGTATTGCTGCTGTTGTTGCTGCTGCTGTTGTTGCCCAGAAGACTGTCCCCTTCCTCTACCCTGCGACCCGAACCGTCGTTGGAACTGGCGGTAGGGTTTCTTTTCTTTTGGCTTCTCCAAGCCCACAGCCGTCAGGGTTTCTGCCTCGGCCTTCATCCTGGCCATTTCGTCATCTGCGTGTTTCCCGAAGAGTGTGTCGCCGGAAAACGGCAGATTCGCCACTCGTTGTTGCGCTTCAGGCTTGAGCGACGTCAGCCGGAGCCAAGCATGGCGTCTCTGATTGATACCGTGGCAGTATCCATGCGCGGCCAGCAGGGAGATATCCGCCGCGGCGCTGATGGCCTGGTTCGAAACCAGCATCCCTTCCTGGACAATCTCCATGAAGTCCTCTTTCCTGTCGCGCGGGACAAGGTCCGCAAACTGTTCCATGGAATCCCACAGTGCACGGTCGTATCGCCCCAACAACGCCGAGTCGCTGGAGGCCTTCATCGTCGTGGAAGACGTCCCACACGCCTTCCGTCCAGCTGAGTCAATCCAGCGACTCTCCTTATCCGGAGGCACAGTGGAGGACGGGGAGGTAGCATGTAGTTTCCAAGCCGCCGTCACAATCACCGAATCAGGCATTGGGTCCTTCCGTAAGAAGGCCGGGTCCGACTCTGGAGCCCTGTACTTCTTGACAAGCCTGGAGGGAGCAGCTTTCACCACCGCCGGCGTAAGGAAGAGCTGTTCAGCAGGCTCGACCAGTCCTGGCACCAAAGGCAGTAGGGGGCGAGACAGGTGCTTCGTGTGCAAAGTCTCGAAGATCACAGAAGTTGTGGGCGTAGGAGCCGTCACCTTGATCCCCAACTTCGCAGCCCCTCTCAGGAGAACCTCCTGGAACGTGCCAATGTCATCTATCGGAGACACCCTCGTCTCCAGTGAATCCGACAATGTAGGTGAATATGAACGGGTCCCAGAGGCCGAACGGGACCTGGACCTATGCCTCCTATGGCGATGTCTGGATCTCGAGGAGGAACCGTGTCCACTCCTAGATCTGTCTCTCCTCCCGGAGCGTGACCTCGATCTCCTGGGCCTGGGACGCTCCGCCGGCCTCCCCGGGTCGGACGTCTTGGGCTTAGGAGGAACCTTCGACTTAGGAGTCTTCTTCGGAGGTGTCGGAAGTCTGGGCATCGACACCGATCTCGGTGGAACCGGAGGAGGAGCACCCGGCACCGGGGCCTGCGGTCCTGACGGAAGAGCGGGTAGAGGAGGCAATGGAGGAGGGGTCGAAGCCCTCGGAGGAGGACCTCTAGGCAAAGGAGGAGGAGGAGGCGGCTTAACAGACTTCTTCGGGGTATACACTTCTGAGTACGCCGTTCGCGGCGAGCCACCATCCTGTCCTGACTGAGGGGAGCCCCCCACAGTCCTCGGCCTGTCCTTACGACCCCCTGACGTCAAAGACCGGTGTTCAGACGTCGACCGTGGTTCCTTCGACGTCGAGCGGCCCTTCGGCGTCGACCGTTTCACACGCCTCGGCGTCGACCGGCTTCTATGCCTCGACGTCGACCAGATGGACGATCCTCTAAACCTCGACGGCGACCTCGACCGCCTCAACGACGACCTCTTCGATCGCCTCGACGTCGACCTCGAGCGCCTCGACGTCGACTTCTTCAGCGCCGGAGACCTCTTCCGCCTCGACGGCGACCTTGCCTTCCTCGACGGCGGCCTCGACGATGAGGATCCCCCCGACGACGACGATGACCTCGCCCTCGACCGCGAACGGCGGTGCCGCCTCGACGGCGAGCGCCGACGCCGGGCCCTCCGATGCCGTTCACTCGACGCCGACGACGACGAAATCGACACCGGGTTCGACGGCGGCCTGTGTAAGTCCCTCGACGTCGACGGGCGACGTTTTCCCAACCCAGAGCCCTGGGGAGACCGGGAACTGGCCGTGGACCTTCCTCTCGACGTCGTGGTCAGAGCAACCGACCCAGACGGAGACCTTGGACGTTTGCTGAACTTCCTGCCCCTGGGGAGCCCCCAGATGCCTCAGCATGGGCAGTAGAAGCCCCTCCAGACCCACCTCGAGCCTTCAGCCTTCTTTCTTCAAGTCCCTGAAGTCTGATCTTCCTCCTGTCCTTCAGGGTCCTGCCAGAGAAGCCTCTACAGATCACACACTCCTCTGGCATGTGGGAAGAGGGAAGGCAGAGGATACACACCTCATGGGGGTCTGACTTGGCCTTCTTCCTGGAACGGGCATTTGTCAAATAATGCAGGCATTATGGACAACAAAAGAGTGCAGAAACCAAGAAGAAAGACACCAAAGTACTTTAAAAGTACACAAAATCGAATTTAGTGAAAAAACACCAACAAAACCATTGAAAAGGGAGAGCTCAATGCTCCAGGGTCCTGCTTGCAGGAGCCGGAAAAAAGAACTGAAAGTAAGTTGGACCTGCTTTGCATTCTGGGATACTGGGAGCAGGTTCTGGAAGATTCTCTTAAAGGCACAGTATCCTGTTCTGAGCCACATAATGGCAGCCTATGGGGCTTGTCTGTCCAGGTTCTTCTCTCTATCATTCCTGAGGGAGTTTGCTGTTAAAGCAAGGGAAATCTGTACAGGCTTTTTGCTGTTTTGTGGATTTTGTGGTGGAATTTCTAGTTGAAGTACTGGACAGTGTAGCTTTTTAGGCTGCATTATCTGTCTTTAAATTCTCTCTTACGTGTCTATGCTTTTCTGCATTTTTTGACACTGTAAGAGATTATTTTTGATTGCTCCGGGTTCCACGCACATGGGCGGGACTATTCACTAGATTATGACTATACACAGAGATCCCCTACTACAGAAATTTCTCTTGGTGTTCGTTTGGGGAGTAGATGGACTATAGTTATGTGAGAGGACCCCATACGGAACTGCAGTGCTAGGAGGCGCCCCTTAACCTCTGCGACAGGACCCACCATGGAACCCCTAAAGCGTTTTGAAAGCAGGATGGCCACCCCTCTCCACGTGTTCTTCCTCGAAGACCAAAACTGCAAAGGAAAGTCTCTGTGATGCATGCGGAGAGTGTCGTGATGAAAAAAGTGGGTTTCCTGAAGAAGATACACATCACTTCCTGAATGCTCAAGCAAGGAGAGGACTGCCTTCTGCTTAGTTGGGTTATTAAGACCCCGAACATTAAAGCTAAGTACCTTGACTTCCATCTGTGTGAAACAAACCATATAAAGCTGCTACTTAGGCCGCGAGGCATGCACTGGGGAGCAAAGCAAGAAGGGGACCCCTTGAGCACAAGCAATCGGACATAGCCTGACAAAAAGGCCTGACAGAAAAAGCTCACTGGAGAGTGGACCCCTCCTTCCTAAGAAAAAAAAAAATCTGAAACAACAGAACAGTAACCTGGGCGAGCCCACAAGGTCGATCTTGAATCTGGGCAGTAAAGGATGGAAACCGAAAAGGGAGCGAGCACGCTCCTATCCAGAGAAGAGAAAGGAAGATTCCCACCGGGACAAAGGTGAGTGAAACTGCCCCATAGACGTATAACAGTCAATCATTTGAGTCTAGGCTGACCCCGTCTGTGCCGGTTAGGGTCCGCAGGACAGCAGACCGTTCTTTGATAACTGTGGGGGGTCAGGGCGAAGACAACCCATGCTTTGGCCCCCCCCGGGGCCCACGGCCCTGAGAACCCTGTATGCTCAGCTCCAAAGTGTGTGGCTGGGAAGGCAGGTCGTCGAGTTGGATATCCAGCACCTTGCAAGCGTCGGACAGAGAGGAGACCTGGTGCAGTTTCCCGCCGAAGCGGAAAATGAGGCGGAACAGATGGCCCGCTGCATAAGAGATCTGCTGAGAGTGCAAGTGAGTGGTAATGGGGCGTAGATCCTTCCTCTTTTGCAGGGGCCTGGCGGCCAGGTTTTGATACAGCTGGGGAGAGTGGTCCCAGAAGTGTAGAGGTTGGCTTGAACGAGCCGCCTTGAGGATATCTTCTTTCACCGTGAAGACGTGCACACACACCAGGATGTCTGCAAGAGGGCGGTTCGACTGTCGGGGCGGGCCCACACGGTGGCATCGGTCAATCTTGACAGTAGAGTCCGCTGAAGCATTCCGGACTGTTCAAAAGAGGTCCTGGACGTATCCCACGAGGTCTTCTCCCTCCGCTCCGGTTGGGACGGCTCGAATGCAGACGTTGTTCCTCCTCGACCTGTTCTCCAGATCCTCGGTGTGTGCTTGGAGATCCAATTGTTGATCTCACAGCCATAACACTTCTTGCTGAAGTGCCACGATCTCCTCATTTCTGGTAGTCCTCCAAGGAGGCCACCCGCTCCCCAACAGCATCAATATCTCTCTGTACTTCCCGCAAGTCAGCCTGTAATCCGTTTTAATGGCCATAATATCTTCCTTCTGTGAAGCAAAAAACATCTCCAAGAATTCCCTGGTGACTGCAGCATCCGGGCCATCACCACTCGGCACCTGAGGCGTCGCCTGCAGGTTTTAGGAGGAGATCCCGAACTGATCTTTCTTTTTTGGCTTTGGCGGTGGCCATCGCGGAGGCCCGACTCGGAGCGTGCCAAAAGAAGGGAGTTACATGCAACAGGGGGCCGCAGATGCTGGAGGAAGTATGTCAGCCCCCAATAGAAGCACCACGTACCCCCAGGGACTCCGCAGGGGGTGCCGGCACCCAACGGAGCTTGTCATGGTTCAGGTGCACTCCAATGGCAAGTACCTGAGGCTCCCAGTGTTAGCCAGACCCAGAGGTGGGCCAGATCCTGGGAGGCGGGAGGTAAAAGCAGAAGGGGCCAGGAGGAATGCGCAGGCAGAGAGAGTCCAGTACCTCCACGACTTCAGGCACCGTCAAGCCTCCAGTCCTCTCAAGGGGCCAAAACCACAGCTGGAAGCAGAGGCACTGGGTGTGCGGGGGATGCCAGGTATTCACAGAGAGTCCCAGACGGTGCCACCGTCACTCCCCAGGGCCCCACAAATCGATCCCAAGCAGGCCCCCCAGACGCAATGCACCCAGCAGAAGGGCCCCCTTCTGGCTCACCCACACACCTGTCGCTTTCATCTCCTTCGTCCATAGTGCACCACTGGCCTCGCGCTCAAGGCCTCGCCTGTGGAGGGTCTGGGGGCAGGAGGACACCAGGCTGCACCAGATCACGCCGGGTAGTCACCAATGGGTGTTGATCTCTGTCCTCAGCAGCAGGAAGTAAGCCCAGGAGGGGCCGGGAAGTGTCCGCAGGCAGAGATAAACCAGTACCCCTACCTCGTGGCAGGCCCGGTCCGCAGGGGGGCTCGGTGCGATCTCACAGGCCCAAGGGCATGGAAGCAGCCACCTCCTCAATTGCAGTCTGCCATCGAGAGGACACCAAATTTCCCTCAGCTGTACAGAGGGATGTCATCAGCACAGCGTGTATGTGTCTTGGCCTCATGTCTCAAGCCCAGGCTTGCCGCCAACCAAGATCGAGTGCCCCAGAAGCCCCGTCCGGGCCAAGGTCACAGCAGGGAGGCACCCGCCACTGTCCATGCACACTCGGGAGGCTGCCGCACTGCCGTAAAGAGAAGCAGTCCGAGCTGGGCGCCGCTCACATGCCCGCGGGCTCCCTCAATGTCCTCAGCCCGGAAGGGAGAGCCCCCGCAGGGCGCAGGCCCCTGCTCCACGGCAAGCGTCCAAAAAAGAGCACGGAGACTGGAAGTCGGATCGGTCCCGCAGGGCAGTCCAGAGTAGGCATCAGTCAAGGCTCCACTAGTGAAAGCAATGGGGGCCCGCCACAATCCAAGGCTCACCACTGGGCCGTGGCACAGGCCCAGAGTCTCCCTGCTCACCACGCTGAAGCTCCGGAGCCCCTGGCGTCCATCCAGTCCAGCATCTCAAGAGACCGAAATGCCCCGCTTCTTTCGACCCTCAATCTAGGTCCCGCCGTGAAATCTGTGATGGGGCTGCAGGGTGCTGGGGATGCTTTAGATTATGCTATAGGCCCGGCGGGATCGGAGCTCTGGAACAACGCGTCGGCTCACTCCGCCATCTTGGCCAAGCCCCTGGATTTTATAGTTCTATGCTATATCCACAAAGGATAATGTTGATTATCCATTTGACCGAGGTTGAGGAAAGCAAACATTTATGCTTTTAGTAACAAGTTAAAGTGCGAGCAGTCTGAGGCAGACTTTTAAGCCATTTATTAAGCTAGCGGGAACAACATACACCTCGCACTCCGGCGAGAGTAGAATGAGCAAGGATCAACGTTTACTCTGCATATTTATACCCAACTCAAAGCAGAGCTTACGTAACTTCATACAAAATTGCTTAGCAGTGGAAATTACTCTTATCAGCTTGAGGTAAGTTTAAAAGTAGCATCTCACCAGAAAAAGAATTGAGCATCAGTGGATAGACCTTCTAATTCTGTGGTCTTTCAGCTACATGTCATAAATAGATAAGTAAATTAGGGGACAATGGTCATCTTCCAGCATGTCCAAAAAGAGTTGCATAAATGAGCATTGTTGACTGAAACAAACTTAGGAGCAAAGAAGCTTTTCTTGTGAAGGGGACCTGTATTTGAGTTGAACGACATTTGTAGGCCTATTATATGAAATGAATGTGCTTTTAGTTCACTCTATAATCCATGTCCTAAAACCAATATTTCACAGACGGCCCTTGAACTCAAAAGTTCATTCATGTCATCTCAATTGTCATCAAGTCAGATGTTTTTTGCATCATGTGAATTGAAGATGGTCAAACACTTTAGGAGGCAATTTTATGCATAAACATAACCCTACTTTAACTCCTCCCACCAGTGGCACTATAGTGAACAGTTTCTAGCCCCAGGTGGTTACTAGGCCCCAAAACTATCCTGACCAAGTCCAATCTTCATTGTCCTAGTGTATTTCAGTAGCGAAGTAGTGAAGCTTTTGTGTGGCTCAATTAACATTAAGGGGGTTTTATATAAGTATTGAACAAATGTATTGTGCTTATATATTTGGCAGTGTGAATCCTTAAGAGAAGTGAAGTGATAATGTTCAAATGCGGTAGGAGTAGGGACACTAGACTTATGAACAGGGTAATATGTTTCAAGCCTCAAAAATAGGCCCAAAAATCCCAGTTCTAGCAATAGAAATTTACAAGTATACCTATTTTCCTCCTTTTTGTCCAAAACTGTCAGTTTTTAGCAGGGGCATTTGGGGCAAATAATTCTATTCCTCCTAAAATGTCAGAAAACACCTTCCCCAAGGGCCTTATTGACAGATCCACAACTCTACCCATTTGAACCTAATTTATATACAAATATCTATTTCAGACGATCACCTAACACTATTCCCTATACAGATCTTTATATTCAACCGGTGCTGTTTCTTTCCTTTACTTCCTCTTCCTATAGTAATTGATTAATTGCCATGGTAGTAAAGATGCTATAACGATCAGCCAGAAACAGAGCAATGTAATCTCAATTCTCCCAAAATTCCCTCACTACACTATCAAAGAGCATTTAGTCCCAAGTGTCTTTTGCTTCAAAGCCTCACTGGCAAACTTAGGTACCGGTCCGGACGTTGGCGGTCTTGACCACCGGCATGGGTTGCTACCTCTCCAGAGATAGTTTCTTCAATCAAAGTCTATAGTTCTTTTCGGCCCTTGGCCACACTTAGTATCGAGGCTGAACAATGTTAGGATGCTCAAACAGAATCTGTTCATCTTGGTCAGGCATGATGGCAGCAAGTTATTGTTCCAATGACACCACTTCACCATGTTTCAAAAATTCACCATCCCCAAAAGGTACTTGCTGAGAGATCTGATCATATTTTAAATCAGGTATTCCTCTTGTTATCCACTGATCATATGGCAAAGGGAGTGGCGCTTGCTTTCTCCACATCACTGGCATGGATCCGGTGTCTGTGCCCTGTGCATTTAACAGCAGTATGGGTGGCGAAGAAAACTTACACAGGACTCTTCCAGCGTGACTCAAGGCTGGACTTCCTCTGAAACTGTTGGGTAAAGACACAGTCTCTAGGCCTCAGCTTGTGACCTAGACCTTCAAGACTAGGAGGGAGACTGGCCTTCACCTGTGAATGGATCAAATGCAGATCTTAAGTCAATTGGTCACAGTAATCAACAAGAAAACTATATTCAATGTCAAGAATTCCTTTTTATCTTGGTACATCCTATACATTTGTTGGCCTCCCCATAACCACCTTAAATGGTTGCAAGACCTCGAAGGGCAGATCTGGGGGTGCAAAATGACCTGTTGAAATGGGATACCTTTTTCTGTGTTGTAAGTAGTGCATATCATGCATCTCTTGACATAGAACTCTGCCTCCCTGGGAATCAAATTATTGAACCATACATGATCTGACATGGCCACTATTCCTTTAGCACTGATATGGGCTAAACTGTGTGCCATTGTAACAATAGTATTCACATAACAATTTGGAAGCATTCATCTATGCTTTCCTGACAGTTCTATCCAACATCCTGTCACATCCTGACACCCATATATTTTTCCACTGTTCTTTTTCTTCTTCCGTAGCTTCTTCCTGTGTTTCCATAACACAGTCTAGAGTCTGATTACACATAGGCAATTCTGGTATCCATCTAGCTCTCCCTACAACATTCATTAGACCATACTCTGATTAGGCTGTTTGTTTAGCTGTTTTATTGGCAAACGTATTTCCCTGTATTACCTCACCTATAACTTTCTTGTGGGTAAAACATTTAACAATAGTAACTCTTTTTGGTAACATCAAGGTATCCAGTAACTTTACTATTTATTCCCCATACTGTATCTTATCACCATGTGAAGTCAAAAGGCCCCTTTTTTCCCCCAGAGTCGTCCGAATGAGTGGGCAACCTCCAAGTTATATTGGCTATCTATATAGATATTTACAGTCAATTCTTTACTTAATTCACAGGCTGTAGTCAAAGCTGTTGACTTCGCAGCTTGGGCTAACGTGTGTTGTATTTTAAATAAATGAACCACAGATTTCAAGGTAGTAACTGCAAAGGCCGCTATAGTAGTGCCATCAGGTAGTTTGTAACATGAACCATCCATGAACAGTTCCCCTTGGGGGTCAGATATAGGGGTATCTGTTAGGTCTACCCGTCCCTGTGTCTCCTCCTCAGTAATGAATATGCAATCATGCTTCTCATCTTGTTGGTAGTCAGAGAGGGGTAGTGCAATGGCTGGATTCAAAATGTTACAGCATTTCAGAGTAATGTGTGGAGCAAAAAGTGCCAACTCATACCCTGTTATCGCAATGGTCAGCTGCTGGGTCTGAGTTCTTTAAAAAAAAGGATATCTACTAAATGTGGTCCCATAACTGTCAAATTGTGACCTTAGATATACATTTCAGATTGCTTTATCGTAGCGGGGTCCAATGTAGAGGAGAAATATGCGCATGACCTATTCCTTCCTACATGGGACTATGCCAAGCTGCAATCATCTTTTGCATGCACAAATTTGTAATAATCATGTTTTACCTAAATATGGGCGAATGCGAATTCGCGTTCCGCATAATCCGCAAATTTGTGGATTTTTTTGGGAGTGTTTGCGGGGCGCTTTGCGTGTGCGCAGGCCTCTTGCAGCGCACCGACCGCGAAGTTACCCATGCGGTCGTACATGGGCGCGGCCATCTTGTTTGCGTTGCGTATTTCCGTTTCCGGGTGCTAGTTGCATTCTCGCGTTCTGCGTGAGGCGCGATTACGTGCTCGCGGGCGTTTTTGCGTGCTCGCGGGGAAAATATCGCGCAAACTTTCCCACGTGGTCCTCAATGGGCCATCTTGTTTTTCATTCATTGCTATGGTTCTGGGCATGCTTTTTCAATCCTCCCCTAATCTTTGCAATCCTTTGTTTCTTTGAACTTTTTTGATCTTTTTTACTCATTATCTATTCCTCTCTTTTTCTACATCTATATTTTGTGTTTTTTTCTACTTTTGGTTACTTTAAACTACTTTTTTTTTTAACTCTTTTCTTTTATTTACATTTTCCCTATTCTTTCCTATTTTTTATTTAACTTTCCTGTCCAGGACCATGGCAAAGGGAGCCGGAAAGAGCAAGGTGAAGGGTCCCGCACCCCGTACCCAGCTCCTTTGCGGGCGATTAAGGGGGGAGGATGTAGTGGCCAGGGAGATTTTCACGGTGGAGGTGGCCGCACTTATATTTTATGTTCAGCGCCACCTCCTGAAGACCGTGGCAGCAGGGGGCAGGCCCGGTTCAGGGTATGGCCTCCGGGAGCGTCGCCAGCTGTGGGATAAGGTGTGCCGGGCCATGCGTAGGGAGTCGGGGGTTCGGCGCACCTATGACCAAGCGACGCACCGGTGGGCTGACCTCATCGACCGGGAGCAGGACCTGCTCCACCTGCTAGGCGTGGAGATCCCTGGCCTTGGTGAGTAGCTATTTAATAACTACTTTGTTTTCTTCTGCTCTGTGTTATATTGCTAATATATGTTTTTCCCGAAGAGCAAGAATGCTGCAGATTCGATTACATTGCAGGTAAATGAATGTTTAAATAGCTTCTGTGATTGCAGGTGCTCACCAGCTCAGTGGCGTTGCTACTATGCTTACTTGTTTGCAACGTTGTGCTCATTTGAGCAGAACTGCGTAATGCTAGAGAAACTAGAGAGTAGAGACTCAAGTCTAGTCCTTCCTTTGTACTCCTGCTGCTACTAAGAAGAGATAGTGGTGGATTGATCGGTTGAGTATATGACTTTTTTTAGTGGTCTGTAATCATGATGACGGACTGTGTCTGTCACGTCGCGTGCTGCTGAGTGCTGGCAGTCGTAGTAGAACCTTTTTATTGTTGGTTTAGTTAGTGATTTACATAACTTTCCAAGTAGACGGTCTGCGAATCCAACAATACTGTACTATCTATCCTAGTCGATCAGATAGGTCAATCAATACATGTAGTGCAATTGTTGGTAATTTGTTTCGCTGAGATAATTTTAGATTGTGGTAAAGAAATCAAATATTTCAAAAAAACAATCATCCATGTTTGTGTTTATTTCATGATCATCAGCGCCTCCCAGGGGCAAGAAGACTACTGAGACTCCGGCAGAACAATGTGGGCAGGAACGGTCCTCTGCAGGCTCTTCTGCTGGCCCCAGTAAGTTGTTCGGTTGTTATTATAATTATACTTCCCTAACTTTTACAGCTCCTATTCATTCCAAACTGTTTCCTAATTCTATTTTTTACAAAATAGTCTTTGATCTTCTTGTGGACTGTTTCTACATTCTTATCCTGCCTCTCTACCATCACTCTCTGTGCTACTACTATTTACTATTATTATGAGTCGGTCTGTGTAGGTAGCTAAGCTTGCCCAGTCGGCAAACGGTGTTAAACAAAACTCTGATCCAGCAATAGCTCTAGAGGCACTGAGTGCAGTCCTCTGGGTTGCCCTTGCTGTCTATTCCAGTCTTCTTAATGTTAGTGAATGTTAGTGATGTTAGTGTTTGTGCTCATTTCTACCTTCTACCCTGTTTTTAAATCGGCCACTCACTTGCACTATAAAACTTGAAATACACGTGTTTGGTGCGGGTCCTTTTTCTCCCTCGAGCAGCACTGCGGCGGACATCTTGGGTGGGGGGTGAAGGCCCAGAACGTTTGCACGGTCTAGTCGTCACAAGGACGCTAGACCGGTACTTAAACTGGGTAAACCAGGCGGCCTGCCACTGGAAACTACTCTGCAACTACAAGGAGCAGCGCAGAGCGTGGCGCGCTCATAGGGGCGATATTGCAGGAGCTATTGCAAGCATTTTTTTAAATTCCAGTCTTGTCATTTTGCTTTGTGCTAATTTCTACCTTCTACCCTGTTTTTAAATCGGCCACTCACTTGCACTATAAAACTTGAAATACACCGTGTTTGGTGCGGGTCCTTTTCTCCCTCGAGCAGCACTGCGGCGGACATCTTGGGTGGGGGGTGAAGGCCCAGAAGCTGTGCACGGTCTAGTCGTCACAAACCGGTCATGCTGACGCGCTGCGGTCACGCGCTGCGGGCTCGCCAGAGCATCGCCGGAGTCACGCCAGAGTCCAGCCCGTCTGCGCCCGTCCGCGCACGGACGGGCTCCGGGGCCAGGACTTCTGGCCACCGGCTAGTTTACTCGTCGGAGGAGCTGTTCCAACTAGATAACGGTGAGCTGCTATCAGACCTTGCAGTTCTGGCAAAGCTGAATAAGCATGCCATCAAACGACCCTAAAATGGCAAGCTTAGAGCCCAGCCCTCTCTTTTAAAGCTAGCCAGTCTAAATACTAGGTTGCTCCATAAACATTATGTGGAGATTTATACCCTGCTTCAGGATAATGACATTGATGTCCTGACTCTTACAGAGACCTGGATGGGTGATAACTCCATGCCAGATATTATTGCAGCTCTCCCAATTAACTATGATGCGATATGGCACAACCGTGCAGGAAGTGCACGGGGGGGGGAGTAGCGATCCTATTCAAAAAGAATCTGTCAGTAGGAAGAATATTGTCAGAAACAGTGGACCTATCTGACCTGCTAGGGGTAAAGATTACCTTGAATAATTCTTGCTTGGTAGTCTTGTCGGTCTACCGTCCACCTAATTCTACCCCACTATTCAATGATCTATTTGCTCCCATTATGTCTGACCTCTGCACGAGATATAAAAAAATCGTGGTAGCTGGAGACTTTAATTTACATTGGGAAAATCCTCATAAGGATTTGGCTACACGCCAATTGGATACCATAATGTCCTCTTTGAGCTTCAAACAACTCGTAGAAGGACCCACACACCAAGGGTCATACCCTTGATCTTGTATGGACCTCAGATCCAAACGTGATTCTCAGAGACGTTCTACGATGTATATGGACTGACCATTATTTAGTGAACTGTGAAGTCCATATTGATGGCCATTTAAGTCACTTGTCTCGGGGAGTTAGGAAAATCCGTAAATGGAATGAGGTTGATTTAAAAACCCTGACCGAGACATTTCCGAAAGTGGCCCAACCTTTTGGGGCTGGAAGCAACTTGGACCTGGAATACACAGATTTAACGTGGAGCTTGTGTCAAACTATCGATCAGATAGCACCTGAAAGGACACAGCTCATTAAAGCACCAGGCAAAGGAGCTCCATGGTTCACCCCGCTCCTGAGGGAACATAAAAGGAAGCTTCGGGCTTTGGAGAGATTCTGGAGGAAAACTAAACACGACATAACTAGGGATCAGTATAAAGCTTCCCTTCATATGTATAAAAAACTTATACTGCAAGCAAAGGCGGAGCATTATGAGTCTCGCTTAAACAAGGCTGGGAATATCCAGAAAGAGACCTTTAAAATCCTATCTGAGCTGAGCAAGAAACCGGAAAGCTCAGAAATTACTATAAATTGTAATACCTTTCAGGGATATTTCCTAGAAAAAGTGGAGAACATCATCTCGGAAATAAAAAGTAATACGGTGAATGGGCTTGTCCTACACCCTGACCCCCATAATTCCACTGATTGTACTATTGTGGAGTTTCCAGAGATAGATGTGCTGAGTTTGGAGCAATTGATGGGTAGAACTAAATCTGGCTCCCCAGCAGACCCGTGCCCCCCTAGTGTATTTCGCGTGGCACGCCCCATTCTGGAGGAGCGCATTATCTCTCTCCTTAATAGATCACTAGAAACGGGGTACCTACCTGTTGAATTTAAGGAAGCGCGAGTTAGGCCCCTGTTGAAGAAACCCGGTGCGGACCCTGTGGTCTTGAAGAACTATAGACCAATCTCCCAGCTGCCCTTTCTTTCTAAGATTCTAGAACAGCATGTCCTGAAGTCTCTATCTCTTCACTTGGAGTCCCATTGTCTACTCCACGAGCGACAGGCAGGGTTTCGAGCACATCACAGCACCGAGTTGGTGATGCTCTCGGTGCTGGATGAATTAAGAGGCATGGCTGACATTAAGAAACCGAGCGCCCTGATTCTTTTAGATCTGTCAGCGGCGTTCGATACTGTCAGCCATGCCCTGCTCCTGGAAAGACTGGACGACTTTGGGGTCAAAGGCTTGGCTTTTAATTGGCTGCAATCCTTTCTTTTGGGAAGGACACAGAGGATACAACTGGGGGATTTGATATCAGACGTGGGGACCTTAGAGTGTGGGGTGCCACAGGGCTACGCACTGTCCCCACTACTGTTTAATCTTTACCTACAACCTCTGATTCCATCTCTGGCCAATAAGGGCTGCAGAGTTTTCAACTACGCTGATGATACTCAGCTTGGGCTGAGTATCGATAACACAGAGGCCGCGCACTCCCAAGCGCAGCATATCTTGAGGTATACGGTTGGGTGGATGACTGGAAATCTGCTGAAGATCAATCCGGACAAGACCTAGGTATTGGTAATTCCATCTACCACCTCACCTTGGAGCGATCTCTACTGGCCACAGGAGTTAGGGCCAACTCCGAAGCCGAGCGCAAATGTAAAGAGCCTGGGGATTAAGCTGGATTGTGACTTGTCAATGGGCAGCCAAATCTCCTCTGTTGTTGGGAGCTGCACGAATATCATCAGGCAGTTACGCAAGCTAGCCCCCGTTCTCTCTCAGTCCATGTTGCGAACAATTGTAGCGGCGACAATTATCTCAAGAATAGATTATGGGAATGCCCTTTATCTAGGCCTCCCCAAAACTCTGACTAATAGACTGCAGGTTGTGATGAACGACGCGGCGCGACTGATTTTTAGATTCCCCAGAAGGACCAAGGCTTCTCCCCTACTACAGAGCCTGCATTGGCTCCCCATAAAAGAGAGGGTAGAGTTTAAGAGTCTATGCACGGCCCCTAAGGCAATTTATGGCCATGCACCTGTTTATATCAGAGACCGTCTGAAAGTGTATAGCCTAAAAAGAACACTCAGATCTTCTGATTCTCAGCTGCTGGTCTGCCCTCGGTACAAACTGGCAACCAAGGGAGGGAGAGCCTTCTCAGTGTTGGTCCCTCAGCTATGGAATAAATTGCCTGAGGAGCTACGCAGAGAAGTGAATCTCCTGCGGTTCAGAAAGTCCGTAAAAGCATTGCTGTTTGGAAAGGTTCTGGGTGCAATGTAAGTTGGCTGCTGCACTACCTCTTTGTGATGCATGAAGTTATTGTATAAATTCCATCGATTTCCGAGCGCCTAGAGACCTGTAGGTGATTTGGCGCGATATAAATCTAATATAACAATAACAATAACAATAACAATAACAATAGTGCTTTGACAATTTCCAACAACAAAATGTCAATGTCCACCAGGAATAAGCTAGTAGTTGGCTTTTTAATTTGATAGTAGCACATACCATACCGTTAGTGTTTCATGGACTATTCTGCACATACAGAAGTATGGACAAGAGAAATAGGACATTGTTGAGGATAGGTGCAGTTCGACTTTCCACATACCTCAGTCAGAACAGAAGTAACTGTGCGGGACTCGGGAGCCCTCACCTTGTTGGAACTTCAAGTCTTCCTGGTGGTGATGAGGAGTAGGTGGCCCTGTCTGTAATTAGAGAAATGTTGCACGTTAAAAAGCAAGCATTCATCAGTTGTGCCAAAAAGTGTAGAATGTTATGGCTAAGCATATAAGTTAACACCCTCCCCAAAACCGTGACTTTTTTCAGTCTCAATAATTAAAAATTGTTTAAGTGTTATAACTTAACATTTTCTCTTCCATTACGAGACGAAATAGGGGGTGGTGTATGGCATCTAAAAACATGACGTTTTTTTTCTAGGCGTCATCACAACATCGGATGCAGCACTTCCCACCACCAGTGCCGGGGCCAGCAGCGCGGAGGGGTCCACTCCAGGGGCGGATGTGGCGGCGCCACAAGTGCCACCAGGAGGAGCTGAGGGGGATGGCTCAGCAGCGGCGGAAGGTGGTAAGTTATTATACTCCTTACTTATTGACATTTTAGAGTAGACTCGCAAAGGGGTGTATGATGTACTGTACAGTAGACAGTACACTAGTAGAAGTACACTGTACTGTTATGAACAGTTACTAATTTAGAACTACATTTTTGCCAATCACGGAGAAGACAGTCACCCTTGACTTAGCCATAGCATTAGCGGCGGTAGTCCTCGAGTAAGCAATGGCCCCCTCTATTTCACTTCAACTCAGCTGTGAAACTTTTATCGTGAAGCCAAGTCAGATCAGATGAACTTGAGGGATGTGATGAACTAAAAGGAAAAGAAGGGTGTAAGGAAGGACAAGCGAGTCGTAATATTTATGACTGTAAAGAATGATACGTGTTTTTGAATGCATGCAGAGGTGGCTGATAGGAAGGAATCAGATGCATGGCTGCTTGAAGCAAGGATAGTTGGAGGAGAAAGAAAAGATGACTGCCTGTGTGGGAGAATCAGAAAATGCATGTGTGGTGTACATTGCAATATATCATTTGGGTGAAAGTGAAATGAAAGTCAAGACGGTGGTTTACCAAATAAAATGAAAAGGGGGTTAGTTGGTTGTTGAGAAAAAGTAAAGTTGGTACAGTTGAGACATTAAGAAGATTGATAGACGTTTACTTTGGAAGCATGGATGGTATCTTCTTCCTCATAGATATCAGAGGTGTATGTAGAGCAGACGCTCAGTGGATGAAGAGTGTTACTTTGTTTGAACAGCATGTCTGTGCCAAAGTAGCAAAGCAGAGGAAATCCAAATACTAGAAGTTGTGATTGTTCAGAAATTCTCCCTTGACTAACAGTACAGTAGTTTACTTTGCAAGTACTGCATATATTGTGTATGTATTGTATAGTTGACATATCAAGTCAAGTCCCTTTCTCCGGCAATTATGGGTACCACACTCACACCCTATGTTAAGAATTTTCTTTCAGCTGTGTCAATCATGGGTGGACTATCGCTGTTTTTCACTCAATCTATCACAACAAAGCACCTAAAGTCATCCATCATATAAGCAAAGATCATGTGATCGGCTGGATACATGATCAGAAATGAATAATCTTCATTTTCCTTTTGTAGTACTGAAGGCCCGGGGGGGCAGTGCGAAATATAAATTACATTGAGCAGTAGCCCTTGATGTAACCAAGTATGGCCAGTGCCACCCCTATAGAAAATTAAGAGCTTTCCTATCCCCACCTGCATGTACTGCTTAAAGTAATGCGAGTCTGCGTCATCATCATGGCTTGTGTCTGTTTTTCTTGGGTGCAAGCTGACTGAGCTGGCATTATGCCGGCTAACACAAGTTCACGTACAAGTAATTTCTTTCGCAAAACTAGAGAAAAGAAAAAGATGACTGGTGTACTCTCTGACTCTCTGACTATGTAGTGAGTCCATAGTGCTGCTAGTAGAATTCCTGAAACTCCAACTAATGTTACAGGCCTACAAAGACGGCGGAAAGATACATGCCAACATTTTATACTGTGCTTGCAAGTTACTAGTGTTACTGTGAGACAACTTTCTGTTGAATTATTTGTGTTATTGTCAAAGAGTATTGGTTACAGTATTTTTCTTTCTTTTCATATAGATGCTCCACAAAAGCTCGCCTGAAAGGAGATGGCTGTCCGGGCCAGGGCGCGCAAGCTGGAGGCCATTTGTGCCGAATATCGCCGGCTGTGGGCTCGGGAACAGGAGGAGGAGGCCCCCGGGTCCATCAGCCAGCAGACTCCAGCACGGCGCCGTGGTCAGACAGCCTCCCGCTGCCGCCGCTCAGCTGCAAAACACCAGCAGCTGCCACCACAGAGCCTGGATGGCACGCCTGCGCCGGGATAATAATGTTTCCCCGAAATAATTTTAGATTGTGGTCAAAGAAATTAAATATTTCAAAAAAACAATCATCCATGTTTGTGTTTATTTCATGATCATCAGCACCTCCCAGGGGCAAGAAGACTACTGAGACTGAGGCGGAACAAAGTGGGCAGGAACGGTCCTCTGCAGGCTCTTCTGCTGGCCCCAGTAAGTTGTTCTGTTGTGGATATAATTATACTTCCCTAACTTTTACAGCTCCTATTCATTCCAAACTGTTTCCTAATTCTATTTTTTACAAAATAGTCTTTGATCTTCTTGTAGACTGTTTCTACATTCTTATCCGGCCTCTCTACCATCACTCTCTGTGCTACTACTATTACCTATTATTATGAGTCGGTCTGTGTAGGTAGCTCAGCTTGCCCAGTCGACAAACGGTGTTAAACAAAACTCTGATCCAGCAATAGCTCTAGAGGCACTGAGTGCAGTCCTCTGGGTTGCCCTTGCTGTCTATTCCAGTCTTCTTAATGTTAGTGCTTTGACAATTTCCAACAACAAAATGTCAATGTCCACCAAGAATAATCTAGTAGTTGGCTTTTTGATTTGATAGTAGCACATACCATACCGTTAGTGTTTCAGGGACTATTCTGCACATACATAAGTATGGACAAGAGAAATAGGACATTGTTGATGATGGGTGCAGTTCGACTTTCCACATACCTCAGTCAGAACAGAAGTAACTGTGCGGGACTCGGGAGCCCTCACCTTGTTGGAACTTCAAGTCCTCCTGGTGGTGATGAGGAGTAGGTGGTCCTGTCTGTAATTAGAGAAATGTTGCACGTTAAAAAGCAAGCATTCACCAGTTGTGCCAAAACCGTAGCATGTTATGGCTAAGCATATAAGTTAACACCCCCCCCAAAACCGTGACTTTTTTTCAGTCCCAATAATTAAAAATTGTTTAAGTGTTATAACTTAACATTTTCTCTTCCATTACGAGACGAAATAGGGGGTGGTGAATGGCATCTAAAAATATGACATGTTTTTTTTCTAGGCGTCATCACAACATCGGATTCGGCACTTCCCACCACCAGTGCTGGGGCCAGAAGCGCAGAGGGGTCCACTCCAGGGGCGGATGCGGCGGCGCCACAAGTGTCACCAGGAGGAGCTGAGGGGAATGGCTTAGCAGCAGCGGATGGTGGTAAGTTATTATACTCCTTACCTATTGACATTTTAGAATAGGCTCGCAAAGGGGTGTATCATGTACTGTACAGTAGACAGTACACTGGTAGAAGTACACTGTACTGTTATGAACAGTTACTAATTTAGAACTACATTTTTGCCAATCACAGAGAAGACAGCACCCTTGACTTAGCCATAGCATTAGCCGGCGGCAGTTCTCGAGTAAGCAATGGCCCCCTCTATTTCACTTCAACTCAGCTGTGAAACATTTATCGTGAAGCCAAGTCAGATCAGATGAACTTGAGGGATGTGATGAACTAAAACGGAAAGAAGGGTGTAAGGAAGGACGAGCGAGTCGTAACATTTAGGACTGTAAAGAATGATACGTGATTTTGAATGCATGCAGAGGTGGCTGATAGGAAGGAATCAGATGCATGGCTGCTTGAAGCAAGGATGGTTGGAGGAGAAAGAAAAGATGTGGTGTGCATTGCAATATATCATTTGGGTGAAAGTGAAATGCAAGTCAAGATGGTGGTTTACCAAATAAAATGAAAAGGGGGTTAGTTGGTTGTTGAGAAAAAGTAAAGTTGGTACAGTTGAGACATTAAGAAGAATGATAGACGTTTACTTTGGAAGCATGGATGGTATCTTCTTCCTCATAGATAGCAGAGGTGTATGTAGAGCAGACGCTCAGTGGATGAAGAGTGTTACTTTGTATGAACAGCATGTTCGTGCCAAATTAGCAAAGCAGAGGAAATCCGAATACTAGAAGTTGTGATTGTTCAGAAATTCTCCCTTGACTAACAGTAAAGTAGTTTACTTTGCAAGCACAGCATATATTGTGTATGTATTGTATAGTTGACATTATATCAAGTCAAGTCCCTTCCTCCGGCAATTATGGGTACCACATTCACTTCCCATGTTAATAATTTTCTTTCAGATGTGTCAATCATGGGTGGACTATCGCTGTTGTTCACTCAATCTATCACAACAAAGCACCTAAAGTCATCCATCATATAAGCAAAGATCATGTGATCGTGTGAGACAACTTACTGGTGAATTATTTGTGTTATTGTTAAAGAGTATTGGTTACAGTATTTTTCTTTCTTTTCATATAGATGCTCCACAAAAGCTCACCCGAAAGAAGATGGCTGTCCGGGCCAGGGCACGCAAGCTAGAGGCCATTTGTGCCGAATATCGCCGGCTGTGGGCTCGGGAACAGGAGGAGGAGGTGGCAACAGCTGCATCCTACTCCAGTGCACCTGGGTCTACCAGCCAGCAGCCTCCAGCACGGCGCCGTGGTCCGATAGCCTCCCGCCGCCGCTGCTCAGCTGCAAGAACACCAGCAGCTGCCCCCCTCCCCAGAGCCTGGATGGTACGCCTGCACCGGCTACGCCACCGAGTGGACTAACTGGAGCGCACGGTGGAGAAGCAGCCGCACCAGCTCCGGGAGCTCCGCAGAGAGCTGAGGGACCACCTGTCCACAGGACACCGCCGGAAGTGACTGTGTCACTTGCCCCTTTTTTAAAGACAGTTGGGGGGTGGGAATTGTGTGTTGGGGATTCTATTTCTGAGGTTTTTTTTGCGGGACATTTGAAATGGACAATTGTTGGGGTTAGGTAGGGTTGGGTGGTTTGGGTCTATGGACAACTTTATTTTTGTTAGGGAAAAATATATATTTATTTATTTTACATACTTCAACATAGTGTACGCGTTCATATTATTTTGTGGGGAGATGGGCGGGGGTTACTGCACGTTTGGTTTCCTCAAACTTACCAGCATGTGGGAAGCAAGATGGCAGCCATGTAGCTGTAGCCGCTTTACAGTGGAGCAGTGAGGATGAGGACAGAGCCCTAAAGACGATTTGTTAATGCAGCCACGGAACCCCACATATGGAAAACAATAAGCTCTGACGGCGATGATATCTGCCCTTACCTGCCGCGGTTCGGCGAGACAGCTGATGCGGGTGCTCGCACTGGCTGTGGCTACCCTCTCTTCCAGCTGTCGGCACCTAGCGAGCACTGGAGGGTGGAGCTACTGCGTAGGGAAGTGGAGCGGAGCGGAGAAGAGACAGCAAGGTTCGGGGACTGCAAAGCTGGTGGCTACGTAGGAGAGAGGGGCAAAGGAGAGCCATGGCCCCAAAATTGAATACAGGGACAAAAGCGGTAATGGCTAAAAAGAAAACCGGGATGGAAGGGGAAGCAGTGGCGGCCGAGGCAGCAGATAGCCGGCAGAAAAATCAAACGCCCCCGGTGAAGAAACAGCAGGTAGCAGCCAGAACCCGCCAGGCTACGGCATCAATTGCCGATATGTTTTCCAAAGGCGGTAAGGAGAAGGGCGCTAAGGATGTCGGACGGCTGGGTGAGGATGTGTCGATTCAGGAGGTGGTGGATGAGGGGTCCACAGATAATGCTGTTGTGGTTAGCCTATCTCCCCCACAGCACGAAGAAGTAGCGCACACCTCAGCCATCCCCCCAGCGGAGGTAACCACTCAGAAAATCCCTGAGGAGATCCTCCAGTCGAAGATGGGGAAAACAGCCTTAAATGTCTCCACAATTATGGGTTCTGTAGGCATAGTAAACAGCACTCAAGAGCAGCATGGTTTGGCTACGACGGGTACAGCCCTGACCGAGGTGGGAGATATGACGAACGCAGGCGATTTGGCCCTAGAAACCAACAATGCTACCTTGGGGGCTGGGAAAGATAAGGAGGAAATCCCAAGCGAATGTTTCTTCTCAGTATCTGAGGGGGCTGAGTGGTCTGATGAGGATGATGATCACAGCTCATTTTTGGAGGACAGTAACCTAGACTCCGAGAGCGATCCCGAGCACGAACTTCCAGCAACGGCAGTTAGATCTGTGGCTGTGTCAAAGGGGCAAGAGCATCCCCAATGCGAGTTAAGTTGGGATCACTCATCTGCAATGCCTTTGCAGGGTAGCCCCTGTGTCGAATCAACCCAAATATCACTCTTGGAGGTAATCCATCAAGAAATCATCGCTTACGATGAGGAAACACGCCATGACAGCCGCAAATCTCAGGCCGCGATGAGAAAGATGCTGGGCGTGGTGAGAAAGTTGTCTAAAGCTTGTACCAATATGGGGGACAGAGTATCAAATCTAGAGGAGAGAGTTGTGTCAACGGAAGCCGAGGTTGCTGCAGCCACGAGTAAGGTCAATGCCCAAAGCTCTCAAATAGCAGACATCCAGTGGAAGCTTGAAGACATGGAGAATAGGCTCAGGCGGAACAATCTTAGGATCCTTGGAATACCAGAGGGGGCAGAAGGATCAGATGTCAGAGTGTACATTACTAAGCTCTTCAAACAGGCATTTCCGGAGCTTTCTGGCTGGAACTGGGCTGGCGAAATTCAGCGAGCACACCGTACCCACTTCAAGATACGTAGAAATGCGAGGGAAGGTGACAAACCCAGGGCAATATTAACATTCTTGGGCAACTTTGTTCTGAGGCAGACCATCGCAGAAAAGGCAAGACCAGATGCGAAGAGGATCTGCGAAGGGGTGTCATTCTTTGTCCGCCCAGATTTTTGTCACTCAACCATCGAGAGACGCTGGAGATTGAGGCAAATGATTAAACCCTATCAGGAGAAGGAGATGCAGGCCTATCTGATAAATCCAGCTCAACTAAAGATTATAAATGAAGGGAGGACTCTATACTTCGCATCTGAAATTAAAGCAAAGGAATATCTTGACTCTCAGGGCAATTAGCTATCCATTATGGATATGTTTTCTCTACGCTTAGTTAAGCATAGCATAGAAAGGTCGGGGCTCTGTTGGCTGTCGATATAGATAGAAGTTTATAAGGGGCACAAGTGTAGTTGTATTAGTTGTTTTTTTTTTTTTTAAATATTCCTCACTGCTTCTACTGTAAACCATCACATGCACAGACCAGGTCTGAGCGCTTCATGTGAGAGAGTGCAAAAGGGGGGCACAGGGGGGGGATGGGGTCTGAGCCGGTGGCAAAGGGGGGAATGAGGGGTGGGGGGAAGTGGGAGGGTGGTAAGGGGTGGAAACTAAAAAAATAGATAATTTGGTGCATGATAGTTTTTCTCTGTTTCTTGTTTGGTCTGGGCATAGGCATTGGCCCAGTTAAGGCTTGGATAATTCTATTTAAAAAAAGTGTAGGAAATAACCCTGATCAAGAAAATGTTAAACATTAGAATTTGCACAATCAATGTGGGCGGGTTGAATGACTGGAGGAAGCGTCAAAGGCTGGCTCACCTTGTTAAACATAATGGGATTGATGTACTCTGTCTCCAAGAGACCAACCTACCATGGGCAAAAAGAAACCTGAAGTTTATTAGAGGCTTTGAGCTGCTGGCATGTTCATCACAAACGTCGTCAGTCAGGGGAATTGCAATTGTAGCGAGATCTTCACTAGGGGGGGGGGTCAAGCGGCTTAAAGCCGATTGTCTGGGGAGATGGGTTATAGCCGAGCACTATTTAGGCTACACAATATGATTTTTCTAGAAGGAGAGTTAGCCAGCTGGCCAACCCCCACCATAGTGTGTGGTGATTTAAACATTTCGGTTGACTTGTATAATCAATCGGCTTATGTAGGACGGAAAACCAGAGTGTTCCGGGCTTTGAATACCCTTATGAGCTCACATGGGTTGAAGGATGTCTGGGGGGATAAAGAGACGCTCAACCCCGGTTTTACATATTTTTCCAATCCCTTCCAGAAATACAATAAGCTTGATTATTTCTTAATCTCCTCTTCAGAATTGAATACGGTCAGCATAAGGAGACTCCCGAAAGTAATATCAGACCATAATCCGCTGATTCTGTCCTGTGAAGTGGATAAGATAGAAAGGAAACACACTAGGTGTACTTTTGAAAGGAGACTATTAGCAGATAACAGATTTGTAGAACATCTCAGGAAATGGACAAGGGAATTTTTCGATGCAAACAGATACAGTACGTCACGTAACGGCATATGGGAAGCATTCAAAGCTTCCTTAAGGGGGGAATCTATAAGCTGTTCTGCAAGATTAAGGAGGGAGGATAGGAGAGAGGTAGAGAGACTTGTGGGGGAACTAGTGGAAGCAGAAGAGCAGCATATCAGGGACATCAGACAGGGGGTAGATGGTGTTGAGATCTAAAGGAAACTGATGATTATTAAAGCAGAGATCGAGAAAACGGTTGCGCAGAAGGTAACCAGCGAATATCAGACCTCCAGGGCAAAGCAATATGAAACGGGGGAACAAGCTGGCAGGGCTCTGGCTCTCCGTATTAGACAGGATAAGGTTAAGAGCACAATCGCTCCACTGCTTTTGGACCTCTTTAATGGTATGTGTTCAGGTGTGATTCCAGATTCCTGGAAGGAAACGAACATAATTATATTTCATAAGAAAGGGAAACCCAGGGAAACCCAGGATCATACCGCCCAATATCGCTCATTAATTCAGATACAAAGCTGTACTCCAAAGTTTGGGCTAAGAGATTGGGTAGGATCATTGGCGGTCTCGTCTCCCCGTGGCAGCATGGGTTTGTTCCTGGGCGAGGTACAATGGACCATACTAGACGAGCTATAGCGCTGTTCGATGTCCATGGTGCCGCGGGGGGGGGGGGGGATGGCCATGATCCTCCTCGACGCGGAGAAAGCATTCGACCGCGTGGTCTGGGATTATCTGTGGGGGATTCTGGCTGGTAGAGGCTTTGGGTGTAACGTTATGAGAGCTCTTAAAGCAATGTATAAAGATTCGGTAGCTCGGGTTTTAGTAATGGGAGAGGGGTCTGAGAAGATAGTAATTAAAAGGGGGACGCGTCAAGGATGTCCCTGCTCTCCGATCCTTTTCTCATTATACATTGATCCCCTGATTCAAATGATCTTGGGTTACCCACAGATTAGCCCAGTGGTGCTTAACGGCTATGCAAACAAACTGCTTGCCTATGCTGACGATCTGGCAGTAATAACCACCGATCCTCAGCAGGCGATGCCTATTCTGGCCCAACTGGCGAAGGACTTTGGCTACCGATCAGGGTACCTATTGAATGAAGGGAAACCCAAATAATATGCACTAAAAACATCATTAAGACGGATGCCAGATATGTTGATTCAGCAGTATATCTGGGGGTGAGAGTTAACGCCACAGTTGATAAGATTATCGCAGATAATTATCTGCCACTTATTAAAATAATGGAAGCCGACCTGAAAAGAATAGACGAGTTACATCTCTCTTTGATAGGGAGGGTAAACGTCTTAAAAATGACAAAGTTCCCCAAAGTTCTTTACCTGTTTCGGGCTATACCACTTCTGCCAGAGGACAGAGTAATTAAAAACTGAAATCAATTTTTATAAGGTTCCTCAGGAAATATGGCAATGTCAGGCGACCCACTAATTTTATGTCTCTTCCATTGGATAGGGGTGGGTTGGCCATGCCGAATCTCAGGCTCTTTTGGACATGCCTTTTGACACAAATGACCATACTTTTTCAATCAGATTTAAGTCCGGCCATTGGTCAAGGAGATAATCAGTACCCCCCCTCCATTTTTGAGCTTTTATTGGGGAGAAAGGCTATTGGTCTATTGATGTGTAAAGTAGATCGTAGGTATTATAAGAGGGCCCGGTATAAGATCCTGGAAGGGGCATGGGGGACCTGGAAGGTGGCCCAAAAGTTTTTGAATATTCCAAAGATGATTGCAAACCTTCATCTATGGAACTCTAACCTTTTTCCGCATTTTGGCATGGATAGGGACTGGTTGTTTTGGAAGGAGCATGGGGTGATGACTTTGGGGTACATTATTGAAGGAGATGATATCCTAGGATTTGAAGCAATTCAGCAGAAGTAAGACATCCCTCCTAGCCACTGGCTTTTGTACGGTCAGATCGTACGAACGCTGTCGGCTTTTAGGCCAAGGATATCTCTGTCAACTGATAATCCAATGATTGAGTACTTAGTCAAAGGGGGCAAAAAGATAAAAATAGTTTATAATCATCTGCTGGTGGATTTACAAGACGATCTAGAAAAATCCGAAACAGCATTGGCGCTAAAGCTGGGAGACCCAGACGTTGATCTGGATCTAGCCCTCCTTTTAAATAAGAAATTATTTCGGTCCTCAAATTTAAGGGCACAACATTATAAAACACTGTTCAACCTTTATCACACCCCTGCAGAGCTGTTTGTTTGGGGGGTTAGGGGGGACAATAGGTGCCCTAGGTGCAATGTTGGCCCTGCAGATCTACTACATATGTTCTACCAGTGCGACAAGCTTGTCCCAATCCGTAGGGAGATTATGAAATTTTAGGAGGGGCTGCTAGATTATAAAATCAATCTATCCCCTACCCTGATGTTATTAGGTACGGATGATAAGCTGAAGCTAGGAAAGAATGCAGAAGCTTTGGTTTTTATCTCAGTGGCGGTACTTCGGTTTCTTATCTCTGCTGGATGGAAGGATACCTCCGCTCCTTTCTTTCAAATGTGGCTCGCCAGATTACTAGGAATGCATAATATAGAGTCTTGTTTATATGAACAAAAGGGCAAAAAAACGCGGGAAATGGGCAGAAGTATATGGGCACCACTTAAAAAGTGGAGGGATTTAAGACTTTATTGGAATGTTTTATCTATGAATGCCGAAGTTTAGAGCTGTCCTTATGTTACATATGCTTTTATCGTCTGTTCAGGGTTTTAAATATTTATGTCTTACTTATTAACTTTTCTGATTATGTATGATGATATCTATCTTTTTAGAAGGAATAACGAATTTGTATCTGTTGTTTTTTTATGCACCAGAAAATCTCAATAAATAAATTTTTTTTAAAAACAAAAAAAAACTTACCAGCATGAATTATCTAAAACGTCCAAAAATGTACAAAAGTGCCACTAACAGAGTTAGTGAATTCAACTGGCCTACTAGTACTTTACTAGTTCTACTGTCAGTCTCTCCTCTCCTCCGAGTCCTAGCCCATTATTCTACCTCCCCAAAATGCTTATCTTACCTGTGATTCGTGTTTGAGAATAGAGCTAAAAAACACAGTTGATGGACAGAATGTAGAACAATGTCATACATTCACCCCAGTACAAGGATCTGGGCCTAAATCCATCGTGTTTTTGCACTCCACACCACCCTGGGTTAGACACTGGCTATATGCAAATCAGCTCTGACCCTGTGCCTCATGGGAACAGTTCAGTCCGAACTACCAAGCCATGTCTTTCCCAGACCGGAATCAAGCATCCAAGGACCGGTTTCTGGCTATCAGCCTTCATCAGCCTGGATAGCTTGACTCCAGTGGTGTGGGGAGCCTGGGACTCACGTCTGAGCATACCCAGCCCACTCGGGGTGAAAATTGCAAAAAACACAGTTGATGGACAGAATGTAGAACAATGTCATACATTCACCCCAGTACTAGGATCTGGGCCTAAATCCATAGTTTTGTTGCACTCCACACCACCCTGGGTTAGACACTGGCTATATGCAAATCAGCTCTGACCCTGTGCCTCATGGGAACAGTCCAGTCCGAACTACCAAGCCATGTCTTTCCCAGACCGGAAACAAGCATCCAAGGACCGGTTTCTGGCTATCAGCCTTCCTCAGCCTGGATAGCTTGACTCCAGTGGTGTGGAGAGCCTGGGACTCACGTCTGAGCATACCCAGCCCACTCAGGGTGAAAATTGCAAAAAACACAGTTGATGGACAGAATGTAGAACAATGTCATACATTCACCCCAGTACAAGGATCTGGTCCTAAATCCATCATTTTTTTGCACTCCACACCACCCTGGGTTAGACACTGGCTATATGCAAATCAGCTCTGACCCTGTGCCTCATGGGAACAGTCCAGTCTGAACTACCAAGCCATGTCTTTCCCAGACCGGAATCAAGCATCCAAGGACCGGTTTCTGGCTATCAGCCTTCATCAGCCTGGATAGCTTGACTCCAGTGGTGTGGAGAGCCTGGGACTCACGTCTGAGCATACCCAGCCCACTCGGGGTGAAAATTGCAAAAAACACAGTTGATGGACAGAATGTAGAACAATGTCATACATTCACCCGAGTACAAGGATCTGGGCCTAAATCCATCGACTGGAGTCAAGCTATCCAGGGCCATGCAGACGGTTAAGGCAGGTACCACTGAGTGAAGCAACCTGATGTAGCATACCTAGGCTCTTTGACACAGACAGACAAAGCATATCTACTTGTATGCAGCAAGCCACATAGCCACAATTGTACATGGACTGCTGTCTGGACTCTGCCTGGCATAACAACACTACACTGGCTCGACCACTCCATACCACGACTAGACATACATGTAGTTCTGCTGTAGTAGTTGTTGTTGACTGATTTACCTGTTTGCCACTCACGAATTGGCCATAGTTCTGCCGTAAACTGACGATGATGATCCATCCATCCCAGTGAGTGACTGTAAAGAAAACAGACATATTATTTAACACTCATCATCAATCATCATCGTATATTGGCAAACAGTGAGTCCAAGGACATTTTGCATATTGGAAAATGCAAGTAGTGGCCCCTGCAGTTGAAGTACAATTTGTATTAAACAAGGTAAAAAAAAGCAGAGTAGACTTGAGTTACATTGTGTGTAAAAGATTAAATAATAACAGAAGACATATGATTCATTTCATGCACAACAAATAAACAGCAATTGCTTTCATCAAAGCCAGACAGCCATTGCTGTCCACTGCATGCCATCTTCTCATTATTCATTATCTGTTCCACTTTTTGTCCGCATCTTCTGAAAGTTAAGGCCCACAGGGCAGCCTCTCCTTTCAATTTCAGAAGTAACTGTCAGCAATCTGCAATCCATGTAGTCAGTAATTCCAGTCCCACTTGAGGGGAGTCGTCTACAAAGACAAAGTTTCTTGATTCTGCGTAATCCAGCCACCTGCCTTGAGGGAAATGGATAGGGGGAGTCTGGAGGAAGAGGATAGAGGAGCATGACTGAGTTGTGAACTTGTGAACCTCAGGAATGCAGACTGCGGCACCTTCAAATAAATAAAGGAAATAAGATGAAGACAGTGCTGCTGATAGACTTGTTGTGATTAGGTGATTAGAGTTTTGTTGTGGTAAAAGTTGCAAAACAAAGAAAGGCACACAGGAATAAAATTGAATAAGGACCGGAAAAAAAGGTAGTCATTTTCAGGCCTCGGTGTCAGGGAAGTAGAGCTCGTCCTCAAACTCTGTGAATTGAGACGGGAGTAGGTCAGCTAACAGAGAAGAACTTCCGTCACCTAAGTCGGTGTTCTCTTCTTCCTGCGTGGATTCACGTATTTTGTAATCTGGTGGTATGAAGTGCTGATTCATCTTGATCATTGTTAATCTCTCCACATTTTTGGGCGAGAGGAGGGATCTTTTTGAAGTGACAATGGCACCAGCAGCACTGAAAACTCGTTCCGAAGACACGCTTGCGAGTGGGCAAGACAAATAATTTATAGCCAGCCTGCTGAGCAGTGGCCAGTGAGGCCTTTTCCCATACCAATACACCAATGGGTCACGATCAATGTAGACCTCTGTTGAGTCATCCAGATAGGCCTGCATTATCCACTCAAGGGCCTCCCTGGGTAGTGCTCCACTTTTCGTACCATGTGTTTCCTTTGCATCAACACTCGAGCGAGCAAACACTTGTCGAGTTATCCAATCCGCTTCCGACAATATTATGGCTGGGCCTGGTGCAGGTGATGATGACGAGGATACTGTTGCTGCTGTCGGTAACGGCTGTGAGGGAAGGTGACTGCCTTCGGCCTCAGAAGTGGACCTTGACGCCGGATGGCCTGCTGCTTCAGTAGTACTTGTGGTGTTTCCTTCAATTTCCTGCCGCTCTTTTTCGAACCGAGTGGCTGACACAGCTAGCCAATGTTTGTACTTTGAAACATCTTCTTCATCAAAAGGAATGAATACTTTGCTGGTCAGTGCCTTTTTGTACCGTGGATCCAGAATAGTGGCACAAATGTAATGTTGTTCTGAATGTATTTTTTAAGCCTTTCATTGACAAGTAGGCGGTTTAATAAGCTCTCCGCCAACCAATAGGCGTCTTGTTTGTGAACATCAGCTTGGAACGTTGAAGACACCACCTTCAGTTGTTTCTCTAGCATGAACAACAATGGGATAGCTTTGCCCAAACTACAATCGTACCTGCTGACTTCACGGGTGAAGACCTCACAAGGACGAAGCATGTCTGTCAGCTTTGAACTAGGTCCCATTCCTCCGGCTCTAGCCTCATGTCTTTCATAGGAGCAGACCGTATGTTAATGCTATTGACATACTCATTGATTACCTTGTACTGCTCAAACAGACGTTCAAGCATGTAGAAGGTTGAGTTCCAACGTATTGCCACCTCCTGGATAAGTCCTTTGACTGGCACTCCACTTGCTACGTTGAATGATCCTCATCTCCTTCCGGGCCTTAAAAGAATGGCTGAAATGTGTGCAGATTCTTCGGCAGGTGGTCAGTAACTTGCTGACTGTGTTTTCTCTTTTCAAGAAATCTTGCACAACAATGTTAATGCAGTGCGCCAAACACGGCACTCTGAAGTAGCCACCATCATTCATGGCCTTAACTATATTACTGCCATTATCCGTGGAAACATAACCAATCATGCGACTTCTTGGCACCAACCATTTAGAGACCTTACTGTTAAACTCATCCAAAATGTTTAATGCAGTATGAGATTTCTCCATGTTAAACATGGCTACTGTTGCATGTTTCCGACTCGCTTGAAAAATTGTGGCAGGGTCAACACTTGTATTCATCTTTTCTCTAACCCCTGCAAAAGAGACTCAGTGTGCAGTGATGCACATGTAATCCATGGCTTGGCAACTGGTCCACATGTCTGTTGTCAGGTGGATAGTGTGAACAGCACTCTTCTGCAAAGCTGACCCAATCACTTCCAGCACATCTTCCGGTAGTGCTGGAACCGCAACACTGTACAAAAGGGGGTGGTGATGGACTGAGCATCTAAACCAATCAAACACTCACACCCAGTCAACAGATCTGGGTTTAATCCATCACCGTTCTTTAGCCCACTCTGCCAGCCCAGTTCAGACATGGCCATATGCAAATCAGTCTGACCCTGTGCGTCGTGGGAACAGTCCAGTCCGAACTGCCAATCCATGCCTTCCCTGGACCGGATTCAAGCTTCCTAGGACCGGTTTCTGGTGTTACAGCCGTCTTCAGCCAGGCTTGCTTGAATCCAGTGGCAAAGTGAGCAAGGGACTCACGTCTGAGCATACCCTGCCAACTTATGGCGAACAAAGCGGTAAAAAAGGGGGTGGTGATGGCAAAATAGGACCGGCTAGGAACCTTCCATTTGGGGAAGACTGTTGCCACAAATTTGAGAAAACCCACCCCTTCCACGAAAGAAAAAGGGAGAAGGTCCAGCGCTAGCATTTTAGACAGCTTTCCGTTATACAGACGTGCCGTTGGGTGGTTGCGTTCAAATGGCGCCTCTGACCAAAACATGCTTTTAATGGTGGTCTGGACCGTTTTACGTGATGATGATCCAGACTTCTTCAACCTAGTTAGGCTCATTGATGTACTTTTTCGCATTGGTGTCTCTCCCAGACTCTTACTGTGCCTCATAGATGTTGCTGGGGTAGAGGGTGTGGGCACTACCACTGCAGTGCTGCTGCCAGGGTTACTGGGTGTACCAGAAAAAATGTCTATCGCTTCTTCACCTCCCCCCTGCACGATCAGCCCCTCGTCATCATCAGATGCAATATCAATGGGTACATATGAATTTCTTGTACTTTTGGCTTCCCGTATCTTACTTAGGTGCGCCTCTCAAGGGATAGTGTGGTGTTTTTGGAGATGACCTCTCTGGCCTCCGGTACCATAGTTGGTACCAAGCTTACCCCGACTAACTACAGCTTTACAAATCGAACAAATGACTAGGTTTTCCGCCTTTTTGCTAACACTAAAAAAATCCCAAACTGGGGACTGGAGATGTCTGCTGGTGATGGAGGTGCTACTTTCAATGCCAGATGAAGTGGAGGATGGGCGTGGCTGAATTTGACTCTGTTGTGCACTTACAGCACCACTACTTGAGGTAATGGAGGTCGAGCTGGATGGAGGTCCCTGCCGGCCCTTCTGACGAGAAAATATGGAAGCTGTAGGTCGTGTTGGTGTAGTAGTTAAATGCATTGGTGGTGGTACCAGTGCCACACCGCCCACATCACGCCCAGCAGCAATTCGGGATAGGGTAAAAATGTCTGTCTGCTGCATGCCCGCTGGGCCTGGAGTGATGACTGTGATGACTGGGTCGTCGTCAGACTGTTCATCAGCAGCAGAATACAACACTTCTTGTTCGTTGTCATTACCCATAAGTGGAAGCCTTGCGGGAACCTTCCTTTTAGGCTTAGCTACCTTTGTCGGCTCATGGCGTGCCTCACTCTCAGACTGCATTGGTGGGTTCCAATCAACATCAAGATCATCAGAAGGAAGGGGGCTTGAAGAAGAACTTGTAGTAGCCCTCCTTGACCTTTTTCTTGCTGGGGATCTGGAAGACAATGGATCATCATCAGGAGGAGTGGCTTCCTCGGATGATACCTCCGCTTCAATCTAGATTTCCTGATGTGCCCCTACTTCTGGAGGAACAAGCATTGTGGGCAGTTGTGCCGCTTCATGCGCCTCTAGTTGCGCCTCTCCATGCACCTCTCCTTGCGCCTCTCCTTGCGCCTCTCCTTGTGCCTCCACTTGCGCCTCTCCTTGCTCATGTACTTGCGCTTGTACTAGTTGCACCTGTGGTTGTCGTTGCGGCTGTGCTTCTTGAACACTCGTCAGATCATGAGTTACACCCTGCGTTGATTGGATGATACTTTCTTGCGATGAGCCAACATCACTGGTCGATGGTGATTGAACAATTAAAGTGGCTGCCTCTGAAATACTCATGGTCTTGGACCTAACTTGGCGTGGTGGCTCTGAGCCCAATGAAGCGGAGGTGCTGCTCCCAGATTGGTCCCCGGCGGACCCCGCTGCTGCAGGCGTAGTTTTTGTTCCCCCAAAAAAGTGTCTGTAGGCACACCACGCTCCTTGGTATGTGGCGCCACTTGCTTCTTCTGCTCCTTCTTACTGGCAGTGGCACTGACAACTTTCTTGGTGGAGGAGCTACGGCCACCTTTCTTTGGGCCCATCTTCTTCAGATGTCAGAACAGCAGACCGCAGTTGCACGAGTTGCAGAGTTGTCTGTGGTCACGTGACGTTGTGCTGCACACACCGCAGCAGGACTTCTTCCTGGCACTGATGATGAACGATGACTGATTTGTGGTTCTCCTGTGCACCTAAAAGCAAAGAAAGCCAGAGGAACATCAGTTAAATAAATGTTGCATATGTCGTGCTTCAAATAATATTTGCAAGGCAAGTAGGCTATTTATTTTCACAACACACCCAAAAACGGAAAGATCCAAAATAAAAATTGCAATTGCCTGAGCACACTGCCTGGCTTCAAAATGGCCCCTTGACCCCCCCCCCCCCCACATGGCTAGGCCCTGCCTGTACCAGGCCTCAAAATGGCCCCCACCCACATGGCCAGGCCCCAACAACACCCCAAAAAGTCGAAAAACACACAAAAATCACCCCAATCCAATGCCATCCATGCCCTCGATGATGTTTACATTCAAGACACCCCACAGAAAGACTTGGCCCATGCACCACTGAGTACCCCTGGGCATAATGGATGAAAGCAAGGCAAACTGGGTGCAGGACTGAGCACACTGCCAGGCTTTAAAATGGCCCCTCGAGCCTTGACCCCCACCACATGGCCACGCCCTGCCTGTACCAGGCCTCAAAATTGCCCCCACCCACATGGCCAGGCCCCAACAACACCCCAAAATGTCAAAAAACACACAAAAATCACCCCAATCCAATGCCATCCATGCCCTCAATGATGTTTAAATTCAAGACACCCCACAGAAAGACTTGGTCCATGCACCGCTCAGTTCCCCTGGGCCTACTGGCTAGTGTAGCTTTACAGGCACCCCAAAATAAATAAAAAAATTCCACATATAACAGTGAGCTAAAATTCCAAGACATAAATGAGATTTAAGTTCAACAAAACTCACAGAAACAGTTGTATCATGCACCCAAGACTAACCCTGGGCCTACTGGATACTGTGGCTACCCACAATATATTTTTTTTAAAGTTGTGAAAAAGTTTTAAAATTGTAGTTGCAGCAACTGCAATGCCCCAAATAAACACCAACTTACTTGTAAAAACTCAAATCCAAAAGTGATCAAAACTCCAAAGTCCAAAAAGTCCTCAAATACAAATATCCAGCAGCAGCCACAAAAAGTAATCCTTCCAGCTCCAGATCCAAATGAAAAGTGACCAGGACATGGACAAAGCACTGGGAGGAGCCTGCTGGACAGGAACAGGAAGTTGGAGACTATAGGGGACTTCCCCCCCCCCCCCAAAAATGGACTCCTTACACACCAAAGTGCAGCCAAATGTCAATCTGAGGAGTTATTCTGATCAAAATCACCATTTTTAGAAGGTTTATGCTGCCTGCGGTGGATTTCTTGTGCAGAATTGCAATTTTTCCAAGTTCGGGAAAGCGAGCTGTTCAAATCTCCCGCCGAAAGTCAGCTGCGCGCCGCATCTACGTGTTCGCAATTGTTTCCTCCCGCGACGTGTGATCGAGGGCCCTGATGACGTACTCGCGTTGTCAAACTCTCTCAGTGCAAGATGGGGGCCGCAATGACGTACTAGCGGTCGAAAAACTCTCGCGCGATCACGCAGCAAGATCCAAAATGGCGCAGCACACGCAAACCGGGAGAAAAACAACTCAGAGAACTTAGAATCACGGTAAGTCAACGCAGCGCGCGCCATATTGTATTTTTCAAGTGCGACCAAGCAAAAAAATCCGCCAGCTTGCGAATTGCAGATTTTTTGTGCAAATTTGCGCGATTCGCGAAATTACCAAAAATCCGCAAATTCCGCGAGCGGAACGGATTTTACGCCCACGGTTAGTTTTACCTAAAAGAGGAGCATTACATTAAGCATTTTTCAATTGCAAAAACACAGCTTCTCACTGATTAGTCCAAGGAAGCGGCATGCATATGTCCTTTAATGTTAAAGCAAGCAGGGGTTTTGCAATTAGTGAAACATTTGGTAATAAACGCACAAACATTAGATTGAGTCAGTGGTTTCTGCAAAGTCTGCACCAATCATATCCTATGTGGGTGTAGCGTCTTACCCCCCCCTTCGACAGGAGGGGAACTAAATAGGTAACCTTCTGTTGACAATACTGTAATTTGGAAGGAAGCTAAGTGATGATATAATTTTCATTGTAGACTATTTCCAACCTTCTGCTGTGTTGATGTGTCTCCAATGAGCAGCCTGTGAGCTACCAGTATCTCACCAGGTACCTGTGAGTAGCTCTCCTGTGAGCAGTCCAACCTGTATTTCAAAATGAAAAGCATGTATTCATGAACATTATTTTTTAATTTCACAACTCATGAGCTGATGTCTACAGAAAAATAGGTGAAGTTGGGAAAATGTACTTAAAGCTATTATTTGAGTAGGAGATATTTACCTTGGTGCAAGGGGTATTGTAGCTATGGTTTGTATCTTGTACCCATGTAATATTTCAGTTCAAAGTTAAGCCTTTTTTTTCTTTTTCCCCTTTTTTCATTACTGCTGAAAACCCTGCCTAATGCGCCAATGTGACCATTGCTGCCACAAATGTATTACATTTACCTGAGAGGGGAGTCTTAGGAAAGGGATTTTGGACTAGAGAGGAGCAAGTAGCACTAGTATCTACCAGGAACTCACGTTCCTTGCCCTAGCTGTACAGTGCCATAGGGTCCAGCTTTATTGACTTGTTAATGAACCTTCTTCTGTCCTTCCTTGACTGCCCATTTGAGGGTATTCAAAGGTATTATAATAAAGTCAGTAGTCATCATTGTAAAAGCTTCTTTCTATCTGTTTGTATGTTTATAGCGCGGATATCATTACTAATATATTTTGACCATAAAAGCTCCTTCATAAACACAGGCAAGTATTCAAATGCAAATATATATATTAGTAACTAATGAGAGCTTGAGAGTTTTTTTGTAATGAGTTATTCATTAGTCAGATATCAATTAGATCACAGAATTCATAATAGAAAAATAAAGTTGGTGCAGAAAAACAACATAATTTACACACAGTACATTCCATACAGAAAATAATTCCAACTTTAAGAAATAAGGCACAAATGATGTCAATCAGAACTTATGAAGGGTTTACAAAATTAAAGCAAGAATGATATTAGCATAGAGCTACATCAATGATTATTATTTGCAGATTCTCTCATAGAGCAAAATTAGGCATAACGCAAATAAGCCTTGGCAAAACCAGTCAATACATAAAGCTTGGTGGTTTTAATAGAAAGTCCAAATATAACACAACCTACATCTAATCTGTCCTCTTCTCAGCTAAATCGACCTCCCTCTGTTCAGCTTCTTCTTAATATGTTCTTCTCTTTCATCAAAATCTGGCCTCTCCTGTTCTGCATCTGTTCTCTACTCTGCTTCCTTCTGTTCTGCATCAAAGTCTCAGTCTGAAAAGTGAGTTGCACCACTTCTGCTTCTACTCCTTGTAAAGGAATGATTTTCCCCTTCCCCTCACCACTGTTGTTTGGCCCCGTAAATTAGGGCATTCGTCCTTCCAATGACCCTTCCTGTAAGCAATAGGCACACTCAATTTGGCATAATCCTCCACTACGTTGCTGTGCCGGACCCAATGAAGATTGACCAGCCAGTGTTCCATTGTTCTCCTCCTCCTGCTCATATTTCCCATTAATTTCTGTCTTCCCCTATATTACAAAGCCTGTTGAACTAACACTATCATAATTTTCTTTGTTCAATTGTAAATAACTTTCATAATAAGAATATGTCTAAATGAGAGCAACCCTGTGCAACATGGTCTGTAAAACGCAATGCTAATTGTAGGTTTTCATGTTAACTGTGTTTTTATAGTGCTTAGCTTCTAGGCGCTATAATACTGTTTGGGGTCAGAACTGTGGCCCAGAGGGTTGTAGAGGCATGATTTTCACTATTTATCCTAATTGTAAGTGTAATATAATTCTCTTGGATGCATCAAAGTACTTTTCTTTTATCAAAAGGTAAAGCACTGACTGGGCATTAAGTTTACCAGCCGATAGTACAGTTTGCACTGTATTCTGAATGTCTAACCACACCTCACCTCACCTCTTTGAGTAAGCCTTGGACTGCTCTGTCTTGCTATCCTAAGAGTCAAATGCTGGAATGGAGTAATTGATAATCCAATTTTGGGTCCACTAGTACTGAGGCCCCAGGACACCAGTGGGGAATACTCCTGTTGATGCAATTGGAGCATAGTGATCCCTGAGTGCCCTGGTCCCCAGAAAGCCGGGTCTAACAGGGTGTGAACCTGGGGAGTAATGTACCTTCACTGAAACAAAGGGCCCAATGGGTTGGGCTAGCATTTGCACATAATGTGTTGTGCATCCTGAGCAAGGGGTGCGTCAGGCTGTTGACCAGCTGGACCTTGGGGTGGTTGGTAAAAGCATCGTCATCTGGGCAGGAGCAGCAATAAGGAGTAGTTTCTGTCCTGTAACTCCAGTTCTGTAGTAGGGGTATCTCTGTTATAGTCATAATCTAGTGAATAGTCCCGCCCATGTGCGTGGACCCCGGAGCAATCAAAAATAATCTCTTACAGTGTCAAAAAATGCAGAAATGCATAGACACTTAAGAGAAAATTTTAAAGACAGATAATGCAGCCTAAAAAGGCTACACTGTCCAGTACTTCAACTAGAAATTCCACCATAAAATCCACAAAACAGCAAAAGCCTGTACAGATTTCCATTGCTTTAATAGCAAAACTCCCTCAGGAATGATAGAGAGAAGAACCTGGACAAACAAGCCCCATAGGCTGCCATTATGTGGCTCAAAACAGGATACTGTGCCTTTAAGAGAATCTTCCAGAACCTTCTCCCAGTATCCCAGAATGCATAGCAGGTCCAACTTACTTTCAGTTCTTTTTGAAGGCGTAACACGCCAGACCTGTAGCATTCCTTAAAGGAATATGTCTCTCTCTCTCCACCGGGGAGGAGGGAGGGCGCTTATGACTATAACAGAGATACCCCTACTACAGAACTGGAGTTACAGGACAGAAACTACTCCTTCTGTAGTAGGGGATCTCTGTGTATAGTCATAATCTAGTGAATAGAATGGCAAGCCCATCCCCACACCAAAGCGGCGGTGGAGAAAAGAGAATCAACACCACTATAGTGCGAACAGATTTCGCAGCGAAGCCTGTCCAACCTGAGCATCTGCCCTAGCATCAGTGTCCAGGCAGTAATGCTTAGCAAAGGTATGAACCGACTTCCAAGTGGCCGCCTTGCAGATCTCTGCAATCGGAACATTACGGAGCAATGCTGTCATGGCAGCCTTGCCCCTGGTGGAATGAGCCTTAGGCTTACCTCCTAAGGTCTTATTAGCTTTTTGGTAACACAACTGTATGCAGGACACAATCCACCTAGAGATAGACTGCTTAGAGGTCACAAGACCCGTCCTGACTGATCCATAATTGATGAACAATTGGTCTGACCTACGAATATCTCTGGTCTTATCCAGATAGAATTTCAGCACCCTCCTAACATCCAGGGAATGCAAAGACTTTTCCGCTGGAGATGAAGGATTCTGAAAAAACGTAGGTAAAGTGATAGTCTGGTTGATATGAAAATCAGAAACAACCTTGGGAAGAAACTTAGGGTGAGTACGCATAACAACCTTAGCAGCATGAAATACAGTATAAGGTTCTTGGCAACACAACGCCTGAATTTCACTCACCCTGCGGGCCGATGTAATGGCCACGAGGAACGCCGCCTTCCAGGACAGGTGCTGCAACGAAGCCTTATGAATGGGTTCAAAAGGCTCCTTCATCAACCTGGACAGCACCACATTCAAGTCCCATGAAGGCGAAGGAAGCCTGACAGGAGGGAATACTTTCTTCAAGCCTTCCAGAAAATCTTTGATCACAGGGATCTGGAAGAAGGAAGTCTGTGAAGGGCATTTCCTGTAGACAGTCAAAGCAGCCAGATGAACCTTAATGGAATGGACATTAAGGCCAGACTGCGCCAGATGTAGCAGATATGGAAGGATGACATCTTCCTTGCATGTTGTAGGGTCATAGTTCTTAGACTTGCACCAGATGCAAAACCTCTTCCACTTGTAAGCATAAGAAGTCCTAGTGGAAGGTCGCTTAGCCTCCTTCAGTATGTCCATACAATCCCCTGGGAGATTCAGATGGCCATATTGCACTATTTCAGGAGCCATGCCGCCAAACTCAAAGACGAGAGGTTGGGGTGCAACATCCGCCCCCCGAACTTCGTGAGAAGGTCCGGCCTGCACGGCAGCTTCATGTGAGGAAGGAGAGACCGGTGAAGCAGGTCCGTGAACCACCACTGTCTGGGCCATTCCGGGGCAATCAGAATCATCTTCGCCCTGGATTGGGACAGCTTGATGAGAACCGCCGGGATCAGGGGAATGGGTGGAAAAGCGTACAGAAAGCTGTTCGACCAGTTGATCCATAACGCGTTCCCCAGCATCCCTGGCTGGTAGTACCTGGAGGCGAAGTCTCGGCATTTGCTGTTTTCGGCGGTGACGAACAGATCCACGTCTGGAGTTCCCCACCATGCGAAGACTTCTCCTAGTACTTCGTCGTTTATGACACATTCGTGGTTTTCCTGAATCAGTCTGCTCAGCTCGTCTGCCTGAACATTCTGCACACCTGGCAGATGAGCGGCCGTTATCGAGAGACCTCGAGCCAGAAGCCAATGCCAGATCGCCTGCGCCTCCTGAGACAGAGTGCGCGATCTCGAGCCCCCCTGCTTGTTGAGGTAATACATCGTGGTCGTATTGTCCGTCTGTACAAGCAGAGAGTTGGTCCGGAAGGACGGTCGAAAGGCCTTCAGCGCCAAGTGAACAGCCCTGAGTTCCAGGAAATTGATGTGGTACGTGGACTCCGAAGGGGACCACGTCCCTTGAATCTGCAGGTCTCCGGAGTGCGCTCCCCATCCCAGGAGAGAAGCATCCGTCACGATCGTCTGTGTGGGAATGTCCTTGTGGAAGGGAACCCCTCTGAGGAGATTTTCCGCTGAACACCACCACTTCAGAGACTGAAGAGCATGTAGAGACAGTCGTATCCTGTCGTCCCAAGATCCTCTCCTCTGGTCCCACTGATCTTCCAAGCACTCCTGCAGCGGTCTCATGTGCAGCCGCGCATGTGGCGTCAGGAAGATGCAAGAGGCCATCGATCCCAGCAGAGAAGACACCATCCTCACTGTCGTGGATGGAGTGGACATGAGAGCCTGAGCCTTCCGAAGGAGTGATAAACGTCGCTCTTCCGAAGGAGACACGCTTGCCGACAGCGTATTGATGGAGGCTCCCAAGTACTGGATGCACTGGACCGGAGTTGGAACAGACTTGGACATGTTGATGTGCAACCCCAGCTTGTTCAAGAGAACGCACGTCTTCTGGAAGTGTGCTTGAGCTTCCGAGAAGGAGGAGGCCTTGATCAACCAATCGTCCAGGTATGGGTAGACAAACACCTTGTTCTTCCTCAGGTGTGCCGCTACCACTGCCATGCACTTCGAGAATGTCCTGGGCGCAGACTTCAGCCCGAACGGAAGTACCGTGTACTGATAGTGATTGGTGCCGACTTGAAATCGCAGGAACTTCCTGTGTTTGTGTGCAATGGGCACATGGAAGTACGCATCCTGTAGGTCTATGGCGCAAAGCCAGTCTCCCGGTTGCAGCTGAGGATAAATCTGATGCAACGACAGCATGCGAAACTTTTCTCTGCGAATCCATTTGTTTGCCTGTCGCAAGTCCAGAATGGGCCTGAACTCGTTCCTGTCCTTCTTGCGGATCAGAAAGAACCAAGAGTACAGACCTCTTCCTCTTTGAGACAGAGGCACATCCTCTATCGCCCTTTTCCTTAACAGGATGTCGGCCTCCGCCTGAAGCTCGCGCAGTTGATACTGCGAGCTGACAGGAGGAATCGATGGAGGAGGGCTGGTGAAACGAAGACTGTATCCATTGCAAACAATATTCAGCACCCACTTGTCCTGAGTAATTTTTCTCCCCTCTGCCAGAAAAAATTGAACGCTTCCCCCCACCGGAGCGGGTAACGGACGAAGGGGAAGTAACCGCTCAGGGTCGAGACCCAGCCGGGCCCTTGTTCGCGGTAGAGGACTGCTGTGCACCTCTACCCCTCTGACGTTTTTGGAAGGGTCTTCTGTACTGCTGCTGTTGTTGCTGCTGCTGATGTTGTCCAGAAGACTGTCCCCTTCCTCGACCCTGCGAACCGAACCGTCGTTGGAACTGGCGGTAGGGTTTCTTTTCTTTGGGCTTCTCCAAGCCCACCGCCGTCAGGGTTTCAGCCTCGGCCTTCATCCTGGCCATTTCGTCATCTGCGTGTTTCCCGAAGAGGGTGTCTCCGGAAAACGGCAGATTTGCCACTTGTTGTTGCGCTTCAGGCTTAAGCGACGTCAACCGGAGCCAAGCATGGCGTCTCTGATTGATACCGTGGCAGTATCCATGCGCGGCCAGCAGGGAGATATCCGCCGTGGCGCTGATGGCCTGGTTAGAAACCAGCATCCCTTCCTGGACGATCTCCATGAAGTCCTCTCTCCGGTCGCGCGGAACGAGGTCCGCAAACTGTTCCATGGAGTCCCACAGTGCACGGTCGTATCGTCCCAACAACGCCGAGTCACTGGAGGCCTTCATCGTTGTGGAGGACGTCCCACACGCCTTCCGTCCAGCAGAGTCAATCCAGCGGCTATCCTTATCCGGAGGCACAGTGGAGGCAGGAGAGGTGGCATGAAGCTTCCGAGCCGCCGTCACAATCACCGAATCCGGTGCCGGGTCCTTTCGCAAGAAAGCCGGGTCCGACTCTGGCGCCCTGTATTTCTTGACGAGCCTGGAAGGCGCAGCTTTCACCACCGCCGCCGTAAGGAAGAGCTGTTCAGCCGGCTCAAGTAGTCCTGGCACCAAAGGCAGTAGGGGGAGAGACAGGTGTTTCTTATGCAATTTCTCAAAGATCACAGAAGTTGAGGGCGTAGGGGCCGTAACCTTGATCCCCAACTTCGCCGCCCCGCGCAGGAGAACCTCCTGGAACGTGCCAATGTCATCTATCGGGGACACCCTTGTCTCCGGTGAATCTGACAACGTAGATGAGTAGGAACGGGTCCCAGAGGCAGAACGGGACCTGGACCTATGCCTCCTATGGCGATGCCTGGATCTCGAGGAGGATCCGTGTCCACTCCTAGACCTGTCCCTTCTCCCTGAGCATGACCTCGATCTCTTGGGTCTGGGACGCTCCGCCGGCCTCCCCGGGTCGGACGCCTTGGGAGTAGGAGGAACCTTCGACTTAGGAGTCTTCTTCGGAGGTGTCGGGAGCCTGGGCATCGACACCGATCTCAGTGGAACCGGGGGAGGAGGAGCAGCCGGCACCGGGGCCTGCGGAGCCGGAAGAGGAGGCAATGCAGGAGGGGTCGAAGCCCTCGGAGGCGGGCCCCTAGGCAAAGGAGGCAGAGAAGGCGGTGCAGCAGGCTTCTTCGGGGTATACACCTCGGAGCACGCCGTTCCCGGCGAGCCACCATCCTGTCCTGACTGCGGGGAGCCCCCCACAGTCCTGGGCCTGTCCTTACGACCTCCTGACGTCGAAGATCGGTGCCCAGACGTCGACCGTGGTTCCTTCGACGGCGAGCGGCCCTTCGGCGTAGACCGTTTCACACTCCTCGGCGTCGACCGGCTTCTATGCCTCGACGTCGACCCTGACCAGATGGACGAACCTCTAAACCTCGACGACGGGCGATGACGCCTCGACGGCGACCTCGACCTCCTCGACGACGACCTCTTCGATCGCCTCGACGTCGACCTCTTCGATCACCTCGACGTCGACCTCCTCGATCGTCTCGACGTCGACCTCTTCGAACACCTCGACGTCGACTTCTTCGGCGCCGGAGACCTCTTCCGTCTCGACGGCGACCTCGACGACGAGGATCCCCTCGACGACGACGATGTCCTTGCCTTTGACGGCGAACGGCGGTGTCGCCTCGACAGCGGGTTCGACCGCGGCCTGTAAACGTCCCTCGACGTCAACGGGCGACGTTTTCTCAACCCAGAGCCCAGGGGAGACCGGGACCTGGCCGTGGACCTTCCTCTCGACGTCGTGGTCATAGCAACTGATCCAGACGGAGACCTTGGACGTTTGCTGGACTTCCTGCCCCTGAGGAGCCCCCCAGAGGCCTCAGCATGGGCAGCAGAAGCCCCTCCAGACCCACCTTGAGCCTTCAGTCTTCTTTCTTCAAGTCCCTGAAGTCTGATCTTCCTCCTGTCCTTCAGGGTCCTGCCAGAGAAGCCTCTACAGATCACACACTCCTCTGGGATGTGGGAAGAGGGAAGGCAGAGGATACACACCTCATGGGGGTCTGATTTGGCCTTCTTCCTGGTGCACTCCGGGCATTTGTCAAATAATGCAGGCATTATGGACAACAAAAGAGTGCAGAAACCCAAGAAGAAAGTCACCAAAGTACTTTAAAAGTACACAAAATCGAAATTAGTGAAAAAACACCAACAAAACCCTTGAAAAGGGAGAGCTCAATGCTCCAGGGTCCTGCTTGCAGGAGCCGGAAAAAAGAACTGAAAGTAAGTTGGACCTGCTATGCATTCTGGGATACTGGGAGAAGGTTCTGGAAGATTCTCTTAAAGGCACAGTATCCTGTTTTGAGCCACATAATGGCAGCCTATGGGGCTTGTTTGTCCAGGTTCTTCTCTCTATCATTCCTGAGGGAGTTTTGCTATTAAAGCAATGGAAATCTGTACAGGCTTTTGCTGTTTTGTGGATTTTATGGTGGAATTTCTAGTTGAAGTACTGGACAGTGTAGCCTTTTTAGGCTGCATTATCTGTCTTTAAAATTTTCTCTTAAGTGTCTATGCATTTCTGCATTTTTTGACACTGTAAGAGATTATTTTTGATTGCTCCGGGGTCCACGCACATGGGCGGGACTATTCACTAGATTATGACTATGCACAGAGATCCCCTACTACAGAATTCCCAGTTCATGTTTAAAACTCACTTATCATAAATATTAGACTAAAACAAAGCATACTAGAGTAGTGCACTGTCATTTACAGATCGCATATCATCCATTGAAATGGCCACAAAACCTTCCCACTAACATGTAGTCTTACTGATAAAAATACACAGTGCACAATGTTTGAAAATCGGGTTTCAGCAAAAATACCTAACATTTACAGAGCACCAAGAAAACACATCTAATTTGTTTTGATCCTATAAAAATAATATATATTTTTTCCTCACCACACAATTACAAAAATGTGTCTTCATAATTAGTGAAATATATTTGTAAGGTTTGAACTGTTCACTTATTAGCTATTCCAGTGCTGTGTTTGAGAAAAGGACCTGGCATCTTACAGCCTTTCATTTCACATGCTTTAACAGTGTGATTTCACTTTACAAAATCCTTGAACTTCAGTCACAGAAAACAAACTGACTTTTGACCTCTTTTTCTGAAAGCTGAGTAAATGTTGCAAGATAATATTTAAAAGCTTTGTTATTTCACATTCAGTTTGCTGAGTAAGCAGAACACCTGTTGTCAGCTCGCAATGGTAATCCCTAAAATAGCTCGTCCTTATTAAATCTTGCTCGACATTGTGAGTGGACTTTTTTCAAGCCCTGCTATTGTGGTGCATGCTTTTCCCATTTTTGAAAGTTTTCCCATATTGCCGGTCTCATTTTTCTTCCTTTATCTACCTGTTTTTTCCCTAAAAAAATAAAACATTGTTGTAAATACTGTATTTTGTGTTTAAATCTAAGGAGCCGTCCAGCAGCCACTCAAATCTTAATTTTCCTTTGTATATTTTATATAAAAAAAATATATTCCAAAGATTAACCCCAAATCCAAATGTCACCTATATCCTCCAATTGGGGTGGGGAGTGGAACAACTTGTCCACCAAATACGGACTTCCAAAACAACAATGAGAAATGCATTTCCTTAGTTTACTCATTGTCTCCTAAAATTGGAGACTCTAAAAAAATGAGAAATCTAATAATCCCAATCTCCCAAAATGACAAGTGTCTCCATTTCAATCAATTGCGCAAGCATGCATTCAGAACAACCTCACCAAGTTAATGTGGGGGCATCCGTCTCTCCGCACTTTGGACAAATGTGTCAGTCTGCAATCAACCCGTTCAGGACTTCTGCCAGGGAAATCCTGTTGCTGAAGGATGCCGGTTTGAAATGTCAGATGGCAGCTGTGAGAAACTGGTCGCTCTTGTTTATTGGGGCCCCCGCAATCTTTCAGTCTCAGATTGATCACCTCAGCGACAGACTTGGATGTCCCACGTAGAGGTCCCACCAGAGTCGCCATTTGAGGAAAGCAAACGTTTACGCTTTTAGTAACAAATTAAAGTGTGATCATTCGGAGGCAGACTTTTAAGCTATTTAATATGCTAGCAGGAACAACATACAACACGCACTCCAGCGAGAGTAGAATGAGCAAGGATCAACGTTTACTCTGCATATTTATACACAACTCAAAGGATAGCTTACGTGACTTCATACAAAATTGCTTAGCAGTAGAAATTCCTCTTATCAGCTTGAGGTCAGTTTAAAAGTTGCATCTCACCAGATAAGAATTGAGCATCAGTGGAAAGACCTTCTAATTCAGCTACATGTCATAAATAGATAAGTAAATTAGGGGACAATGGTCATCTTCCAGCGTGTCCAAAAAGAGTTGCATAATTGAGCAAAGATCATTGCTGACTAAAACAAACTTAGGAGCAAAGAAGCTTTTCTTGTGAGGGGGAGCTGTATTTGTGTTGAACGACATTTGTAGGCCTATTATATGAAATTAATGTGCTTTTAGTTCACTCTATAATCCATGTCCTAAAACCAATATTTCACAAGGTGATGTTTTGCCATTCCACAAGGAATTCTTAGATTATGCCCCCTACCTGTGGTGAGTGGCGTGGGTATTGTGCTGTGGAGTCAGTTGGCAATATGTGCAGCTCTTCTCTGTGATGCTCCCCTTCCACTGGTACATCCACAAAAAGGCGGTCTTAGTTGCATTACGTATTGCCATGTTGTTTTAGTGCTGTGGCTCAGTTGCTGCGCAGATAAGGAGGCATGGGACGTTGTTTTTTTTTTGGGAACCTCCTCAGGCAGGCATTTTCCTGCAAGGGGTGGCTCTTCCCCTGAATTACCCTCTGGATAGCTGAGTGCCCATGGATCTTGCCATGTCGTTATCTTTTTTCATTCTTTGGAGGGAGATATTCATTGTTGGTCCAAAGAGTAACTCTCCAGTGAAATGCATTTTAACCAGAACTGCCTGCATCTCCTGCTTGAAACAAGACACTCCCAGCCAGACGTGCCTCATGAGTGGGGTCCCTATGAACTGTTGTCTACTTGCAGTGTCCGCAGCAACAAAAGCAGACTTTAGGTAGGTGTTTCTAATTCCCCTTCCTGTGCTAATGCCTTGCCCCTCTTTTGATATTGCTTGTTGTAGAAGTCTCGCCATATCTCCCCACTATTAGTGGGCATAACTATTCAGGAGGGTGCTGAGAACTCCATTTTCCTGCCCACTATGTCCCCTCGTTTGCTCTCCAATTAAGGGTCTGTGGGGCGGCACACGTTGCAGTGTTGGTGACTATTCTTCTGTGCAAACTTGTGGTGACCTCTGATATATTCTCCATGCCATGTGGTTGTGGACCTTGTGGGCTTACAACGTTATCGAACCTCAAGTTTTCAACGATCGTCTTCGGTGTTTTTCTGTGTTTGGAGGTTTTCCTCAGGGTCAAAAAGTTTTTTTTTGTGTTTTTGGTCCACTCCACTGCATCCAGACCAAACAGCGGAAAAAAGAATCTGAAGATGGCAACCAAGCAATGGCGCTTGAGGCGTATGTTTGATGTCATAAGGGAGGGACACTACCAAATGGTCATAGACAACACCCACAAAAAAAAAGGAGAAAATAGAGACAATTCCAGCCCAACCACTAGATGGTGAATCCATAAAGAGTTACGCTGCAAAACCTTATTGTATCTGATCATTCAGTAGTATCACATTAATTAATAGTTTTAATATCCAACACCTTTGTACTAAAACATTTAAGCAGCCCAGCAATATGTTGAAACTAGTACAATACACCATTAAGTCACAGCTGCAATTCTCCTCATCATAGAGGAGTCAATCAAATCCATCATGTCTTGCATAAAGCAGATTTAGTACTATTGGGAATGTTAATAAAACAGTTTGATTTGAAGGATTGGGTAATTCTGCAATATATGGGCAGACTATTAAATACTTCCATGAGGGTCTCAAATGCTTAATAGAGTTCTTCAATGCCAGACAACACACATCCCCTTGCCACTGGTGAGCCGCTTGTGCCTTTTTAGATGGAGGCATTTGGTTTTCAAATTTAAAATTGTATAGCTAGCAATCAGGCCCAATCAAGCTCTTACTGTGCTAGCCCCCCCTCCCTAGTTCACTGCGTATTAATATATTTATACAGTATATTGACACTTTGTATGTGGGCATATTTAATTGTTTGAGCCATAAATACATGGTAACGTTCACTATTATACAATTCCACGAGTTCAAGTACGCTTCCACCCATATTGCTTGAATCATTACACATTTAGGAACACCTAGAAGATTTTTTAAGTATCTTCCTTTTATTTTATCCTAGTCTAATTTTGTCCAGAGATTCTGTATCGCTGCTCTATATAAAATCTGAGGCGGAACCATTGCTTTGTATGTTTTCAGAACTGGATGAAGGGAAGTTCTCCCATAGTCCCCAATAACCCTCTTAGACCATACTATATTAGATTCCACATAGATTTTTAGGATTTCAAATGGCAATTAAATTTGTTATTAAAAACCATACTATGGTTTTTGCAAAATGTTTCTTCCTCTACCATTTAGTTGCCAATTGACGAATTACAAGGTTTACTTGTTTGCCCTAGTACCAATATTTTAGCTTTTTCAAAATTAATAGTTAGACACACAGTACTTGTTAGAAGACTTTAGTTTCCTTTAGAGCCCTACTTGTGTCATATCAAGTAGGGCTAAATAATCAGCATTTAGTAGATGGGGGACATTAGCCCCCATTTTAGGAGAAAATGAGTGTGTGTTAAGTAGGGTTGCTGGAAGGTCTGCAGGACACAAGGCAATCAAGGTGGGTGCCGATTCACACCTTGGCGAAGCCTGTTCTCTATTGAAATTTTACCTGATAAGGATCCTAATTAGTCTAGCTTCACCCTTGCCCAACTACCTCTATGTAATTCTTTTCAAACCATCAGACTCCTGGAGATATTCATACCTTCTAAGTTCTGACAAAGAATCTTCTGGTTGACTAAGTCAAACATTGAACATTTATCAGGTTAATGAACCTATAATGTTTTGGGTCAGTTGGATCATTTTTCTTCATCATGGACTTAGGAATAGCACCACCCGCCCTCCAACTATTGGGGTAATGCCCTGATTTTGTAAATGATTAGAATGTAAGCACAAATAACCTAGACCACCACTCTATGTTGAGTTTAATTATTATTGCTGGCAAATCATCCGACCCTGCAGCTCTTTCAGATTGCGAGTGCTCATTATTCTTTTGAAAGATTTGGCGACAAGCTTGAAAATCCCCATTTGCAATGACCTCATTCTTGCTACTTTAACTGATGCCCTTATACAAACCACTCAAAAATTAACCCAGCTGTCTTCGGGTACTATACAACTGGATCTACGTAGTGCTGAATTTATCCCTTTCTGAGCCAGCCTCTAGACTTTTCTCATATCTTTACAGGAAATCACACATATCTTTTCCTTTCAGTTTGACTTAAAATAGTTCTCCTTATTTTTCTCAATTTGGTCACATATTCAGCTTCTAATTTACAAAACCTTTTTGTGATTTTTTATCCCTTTTATAGGCCATTCTTTGTGTTAGTTTTTGCATCTTCTTTTTTAAATCATGACAATGACAGCCCAACCATATTGCAGTCTTGGTTGACCTATGCCCTTGCCTCAGGTTATCGTTGCTTTTACAAACTTTTGCTTTCACACAATTCACAACCCCCCTTATTACCTCAGTGTATATATTGGTCATAATAATTTTTTTATTTGTTTAGTTTTTTTTCCCAAACATAGCAAAAAGTGCAACAGTCAGTAATGAGATACATCGTTCATTAAGCAAGTTATCATGAGAATGCAGGAGAATGTTTATGGCAGTCTGCAATTGTTACATCTCGCCTGTCAAAACCGGGTGAAGGAAGATAGGAAGGAGGGGGGGAGAAGGGAAAGGTGCCACTCAGCAAAGTCCCAAGGGATAATTCCAATTGTATTGCATATATGAGTGCAGCTGGAATACGAGCTGCCATGACAGAGCCGAGGCGCTACGCAAGGCCGATTGCTCAGCCGGCCAGGTCAATCGGTGCAGGGCCTACATGCGCATCAGTATCAACATCCTGCACCGCCGCTTGCATTTGCCAGTACGCGTCTAAAGGAGCCTAGATGTCTTTGAGTCGTAAGCACACCAGTATCAGCTCCCAATATGCTCATAACTGTTCCTGACAGTATGTGGCGTAACGCAGCCAGTCTTTTTGTTTGGGAGTGCTAGATGTATGAAATCTGCTGTGGGCACAGAGCATCGCGGGTCCTCAAAAAGGCCACTTCAATGCAGTTGCGCTGAGGAGTGGTATATTCAGTGTATGAAATTAAAATGTATCAGGCGTTTTAATCTATAATTGGGGGAAAGGGCCCTGGACTGAGCACAGAAATACCACCACTGGTCATCAGTGAATGCAACAAACTGCCAACGCCTCTCAGTCACTCCTCGCGATGGAAATGCGCACTGGTGAGGTCACCTGTATTTCAGTATAGCGTCTGGTTACTAGCCTGCACAGGCTGGGGGAGGGGAGTGTAGTCTCAAGAACTTGGAACGTAGGGGCAGCCGCAGTAAAAGCTTCATGCAGTGATCGGAGCGTGGCACACAGCTGATAATATGCGAGTGTGTCTAGTGTGGTGACGCCCGTTCCCGGAGGATCCTTCTGTGGGGTAATGAAAGTGACCTCCGGATATAGCTGTCCTGTGGTCGTTAAGTGGAGACTCCTCAGCCTGGAACAGGTGCCTGCATCTTGTGTGGAAGGTAGGGAGGGATGGTCTATTATGGGTACCAACGGGGCATATAAAATATTAACTTAGGCAGTAGGGTGTTCTATGCCCATACGGTGCAAGCAACAGCATCAATAGTGGTAAGTGGACATCTAGGTTTTAAGTTAAGTGCTGTCAAAAGAGGGCAAGGGGTAGCATGATCCTGCTCTGGAGCAGTGTGTGCCATGAATCTCGTGGGAAAGAGCCATGATGGGCAAACTGCACCTGTGCGCAGTAGAAATAGAAGTCCATATCTGCCGCCCCCAGATCTCCCTACTCAAAGAGATGTGTAAGCACCTCCCAAGCGATGCGGGTTTGTCGGCCAGCCCACACGAGCGACAAAAGGATTTAGAAGTTGTTAAGAGGATCAGCAAATTTGTAAAGAGATATAAAAGCTTGGGCAGTACTATCATTTTGGGTATGGCAGTCCTACCTGTGAGAGACAGCGACAGCCTGCAACAGCCCTCCAACCTCTCCTCCAGCCACACTACAAGACAACCGTAATTATCCTACAAGAGTTCCTGCAGGTTCCTGCTAAGCCAGATTATCAGATATCGGACTGACTCACTTGCCCAATGAAGTGAGTGTTCGGAGGAAAACTCTGTGGTAACTGAGGTTAAGGTAAACAATATAAACTTAGACCAGTTTATATTAATGCCAAACAGGTCTCAGAACCTAGTAAATTCACAGATCAGTTTGTACAAACTTTCGCACAGATTTCTGACATATGTCACATTATCCGTGTACATGAACACCAGGACTCCCTGTGGTGTAAAACCCAGCCTGCAGTGAGTGACGTTGCCACAACTGCGCAGCAACAGGCTCCATGGCGATGGCAAATAATAGCGGTGCCAATCGGCAGCGTCAGCCTTTCCCATCATGGTCGGATTTCTCAGTGGGGCAGGTCAGAAAAACTGCTGTGCAGCAGCCCTCTTGACCATCGAAAACCACCATGATGTCCTCAAGGGGCTCCCAGATTGGATGACTCGGGACCTACGGCTAGTGCTGTGGAAACGTCAGACAGGCAGGGGGAGCCACCAATTCAGCCCAGCACGATGAACAGAAACAGGTATGTCATAAAGGACAGCGAGGAAGAGATCCAAACAGCAGCAACATGGGTCCAGCCTTACCCTGGGGAGGTCCAAAGGTGGCATGAGCAGGCCAGCGGCTTATCAAGTCCCGCCCGCGATCGGCCCACAGGATTCACCAGGACAAGGGTGGTGACTTCTCCAAAAATGCAAGGGCCTAGGGCCCAACCGTGCAGCAAGCCCCCCAGAGCCCCGGGTGGGTTGGAGGGGGGGGGTATCAGGCTATTGCGGGCAGGTCACAGGCCAGTAGAGCAAAGCGCGCTCCAGGCCCACGAGCAAAGGCACATGGCAGAGACATCGGTCCTTTCGGCGTATGTCTGACAGCGCGGGCAGTGGTAAGCCCACCCATTCTCAAAGTGCGCTCGCGATGGTGGGTAGGATGCTCCTCCAGGTCGTCCCACAGCGCAGTTTCTTCTGCATCAGGCAGTCCTGGCTCGCAGGCGCAGATGGGAAGTGGGCTTGACTTGCAACCCTTCTCCTTCTCTGGCCCTCAGCGATTAAGCATATTGGTATGACATGCTTCAGCAGAAGATCCCTGATGTGGGCAGCCCACCCACAAACCCCAATGCCTCCTTTTAAGTCAAATTATTGTCGGATAATCAGCTACGGCCGGCAGAGCCTCACTTAATTGCAGCCATCTTGCAGTTGGGATTTCGAGCACCCCATCTGATCGTAACGTCTTTACGTTTTATCCAACTAACCAGGTTCATTGATGTCTGGGTGAGATATGCAAGGTGGTTGTCATCAATATATGTTGTCTGGCATTTTCCATAGGTATTCTTCAACAGAAGCACCAGCTTATTCTTAGGAAGTTTAAGCTTTAGCTCAACTCCTATAGGCCAGTGATCATTACCACATGTATTGACTACCTGAAAGTTAATTTAAAAAAAAGGTCAAATGCCAGGCTAGGGTGAAGATGTAATCTATGGGGGATTTCTGATCTTCTAAGATGAAAGTCTGCCAAGTTGAAAAGTCAGTTTGAAAATGACCACTGAGCCAGATAAAACTCCAACCTATCAAACAACTTATAATTTCACGTGTAATGCGTGTTCTTGAACATTTTGTTTTTCTTCACAACAAATTGTATTCAGTTTGAAAGGTATAGAGTATGCAGAGCCCTGCAGAGGCAGTACATATATTATATAAAACATATAATACCTAGTTGTAATATTCAAACACCACTTGGCCTGCAGAACATCAGACCGAAAATATAACAAACTACACAAGCACCCCCAAGGAATCGTAATTGTGTATTAATGACAAAAACCTGTCTGTAAAGAGTCAATGTCGTCAGACTATACAAGTGGATATCAACCCACCAATCGTTCAATTGGATGTGGTAATGCGGGTAAATCAATGCCTCTGTATGTTGCCCAGCAGGTCAAAATTTTCCTGTGCTTCGGTGGGCATCCCCTCGCCTGAAAAACCACGATTTCTGCCGCCGTACACCTGTCCATTGCCTTCTTCCACCCCGGTATACTGGGTGGAGACGTAGCTTTCCAATTCTGTGCAATATCTCTCTTAGCGAGAGTGAGGCCCAAGAACAGGAGGTGCTGCTTGTAGCGGTTGCCCCCCCAATCTCATCCGTGCTATGGAGGAGCAGCAATATGGGGTCGAGTGGAATGGTCCAGGCCAGAACATCGCCTAGCGATACAAAAGGGGATGATGGACGGAGCGTTTGAGCAAATCAAACACTCACCCCCAGTTAACTGTTCTGGGTTTAATCCATCACCATTCTTTAGCCCACTCAGCCACCCCATTTCTGACATGGCTATATGCAAATCAGTCTGACCCTGTGCCTTATGGGAACAGTCCAGCCCGAACTGTCAAGCCATGTCTTCCATGGACCGGAAACAAGCATCCTGGGACCGGTTTCGGATTCATAATCCTCATCAGCCAGGCTATCTTGAATCCAGTGGCCAAGTGAGCAAGAGACTCATGTCTGAGCATACCCTGCCACACTTAGGGCGAACAAAGCGATACAAAAGGGGATGATGGACGGAGCGTTTGAGCAAATCAAACACTCACCCCCAGAACATCGCCTAGACAAGACGTCACCAGAGTCCAGAATGGTTGAATCCCTGTACAGCTCCACACGGTATGGAGGAAGACGCCCTCATCATTGTTGCAGGGAAGACATTGAGGGGATTGAATAACACCCATCTTCCATAACCGAGATCGGGTGTAATATACCCATTCAAGGTACTTGAACTGGGTGAGATGATAGTGTGAGGACACCGCCGCATACTGAGGACTAGCCAGGGCCTCTGTCAAGTCATCATCTGTCAAAGTCGGCAGATCGGCCTCCCACGCCGCCCTGGTTTTATGGATGGTGTTCTGTGTGTGAGTATTAAGCTTCTGATAGATGTGTTTAATTTTATGAGCCCCAATGTCCCCCATTAGCAGGCGACCCTCTAGTGGGTAGAATTCAGGAAGAGTCTCCAAATGACGAATATGGGGGTCTAAGGCATACCGTAATTGCAAGTAGCGATGGAACTGAGATGTATGTAATTTATAGTCGGTTTGCAACCGTTGAAAGGACTTCATTGTGGTGCCTTGCATGATGTCCCCAAGCTTTGACATTCCAATGAGGTCCCACTTACGAAATCCGACCAAAGTGGACACAGAACGTAGGTATGTGCCCTGCCAGAGGGGAGTGGGGCGTGTCCATCTTCCCCACCAACCCATGGATTTAACTGTGCGTCTCCAGGTTTGCATAACTGTTTTGCAAGCTGGGGGGAAGGTTTCAAGGGACACAGCTGTACAAGAGATGTAGTAAGGGGGTACCAGCCATAGCCATCCATTCCACTGCGTATGCTGGATCTGACTGAGACCCAAACCATCATTCATTAATTACCAGAAGGTGAGAGGCAGAATAATATGTGTAGACGTCTGCCGCTGCAATACATCCACAGTAGGCTGTTTGCGTGCACGTATGAAGTGGAACCCAGATCACCCCTCCCACCCCTGACCCTCCTGGTAGGTCGCTCCCCCTCCGCACAGCTCCGCCTGTGTGCCCCTGCCGCCGAGGACTTGCACGTAAGTGTGCTCATCCTCCGTTTCTGTGCACGTTTTTTTGCCTTCTGTGCCACTGTTTTCCCCCTCTTTTGTGCCCCGTTTTTGCCTTCTGTGCCACTGTTTCCCCCCATTTTGTGCCCTGTTTTTGCCTTCTGTGCCACTGTTTTCCCCCTCTTTTGTGCCCCGTTTTTGCCTTCTGTGCCACTGTTTTCCCCCTCTTTTGTGCCGTTTTTGCCTTCTGTGCCACTGTTTTCCCCCTCTTTTGTGCCCCGTTTTTGCCTTCTGTGCCACTGTTTTCCCCCTCTTTTGTGCCCCGTTTTTGCCTTCTGTGCCAGTTTTCCCCCTTTGGTGCCCCGTTTTTGCCTTCTATGCCACGGTTTTCCCCTCTTTTGTGCCCCTTTTTGCTTTCAGTGCCACTCGTTTCCCCCGCCGCTGTGCCCCCTGTGGCCCAGCCCCCCTGACTGCCCATTCGCTGCTCCCGCCTGCTCCTCCCTCCCACCTCCCCATATATGCCAGACGCTGTGCAGTGAGGAGAGCGACCCCTGACCCTCCTTGTAGGTCGCTCCCCCTCCGCACAGCTCCGCCTGTGTGCCCCTGCCGCCGAGGACTTGCATGTAAGTGTGCTCATCCTCCGTGTCTGTGCACGTTTTTTTGCCTTCTGTGCCACTGTTTTCCCCCTCTTTTGTGCCCTGTTTTTGCCTTCTGTGCCACTGTTTCCCCCCATTTTGTGCCCTGTTTTTGCCTTCTGTGCCACTGTTTTCCCCCTCTTTTGTACCCCGTTTTTGCCTTCTGTGCCACTGTTTTGCCCCTCTTTTGTGCCCCGTTTTTGCCTTCTGTGCCACTGTTTCCCCCTCTTTTGTGCCCCGTTTCTGCCTTCTGTGCCACTGTTTTCCCCCTCTTTTGTGCCCCGTTTTTGCCTTCTATGCCACGGTTTTACCCTCTTTTGTGCCCCTTTTTGCTTTCAGTGCCACTCGTTTCCCCCGCCGCTGTGCCCCCTGTGGCCCAGCCCCCCTGACTGCCCATTCGCTGCTCCCGCCTGCTCCTCCCTCCCACCTCCCCATATATGCCAGACGCTGTGCAGTGAGGAGAGCGACCCCTGACCCTCCTTGTAGGTCGCTCCCCCTCCGCATAGCTCCGCCTGTGTGCCCCTGCCCCAGCTGCCGACGACTTGCTCGTAAGTGTGCTCATCCTCTGTTTCTGTGCCCCGTGTTTTGCCTTCTGTGCCACTGTTTTCCCCTCTTTTGTGCCCCGTTTTTGCCTTCTGTGCCTCTGTTTTCCCCCTCTTTTGTACCCCGTTTATGCCTTCTGTGCCACTGTTTCCCCCCCTCTTTTGTGCCCCTTTTTGCTTTCTGTGCCACTCGTTCCCCCGCCGTTGTGCCCCCTGCGGGCCCGTCCCCCTGACTGCCCACTGCTCATTCGCGCTGCTCCAGCCTCCCAGCTGCTCCTCCCTCCCACTTCCCTATATATGCCGGCCGCTGGCTTCCCGAAGGCGCACCGAAGGCAAGCCCGTCTGCGCCCATCCGTGCCTGGACCCCGCCCAGCGGCAGGAACCCTGGCCCCCGCACACACCACGATGCCGGCCTCCGCTACGACCCCAGCACTCTCCACGCACTCAACACCGGACGATCTCGCACCTGCTGCCAGGCCACCCCGAAACGAACCCAAGGACCCTTCTCCTGCTGTAACTGCAGCTTCACCAGCATCCGGCCCGTCAACCCGCCCAACATGGAAAACAACTTCCTCAGATGTATCCTGCTCAACACCCGCTCTGCCCGCAAACACGCCGTCGAACTCTGGGACCTACTCGACACCAACGCCCCAGACGTCGCCTTCCTAGCGGAGACCTGGCTGACTTCCTCCTCGGCACCTGACATCGCCATAGCCATCCCAGAAGGCTACAAGATTACCCGCAAGGACCGCACCAACGGAATAGGGGGAGGAATTGCCATCATCCATAGAAACACTCAAAATCTCGACACACGCTGACAACACCCTCTGCACCGCCGAACACCTGCACTTCCTGATCAACACCACCCTCAGAAGCACCCTCATCTACAGACCCCCCGGACCCTGACCGCAGTTCAGCGACTCTATCACCGACCTAGTCAGCACACACGCCCTCGCCTCCATGGACTACATCCACCTCTGGGACCTGAACTTCCACCTCGAGAACAACAACAATGCCAACTCCTCCACCCTGATCGACAACCTCGGACTCAGACAACTCGTCACAGCACCCACACACTCTGCCGGCCACACGCTTGACCCCATCTTCTCAGCGAGCACTCACGTCTTTTTCGACCGCACCACCGAACTCCACTGAACTGACCACCGCTGCATCCACTTCACCTTCCGGAAACCCACCAGACACCACCGCACCTAGCAGATGCCTCGTCGCAGCTGGGGCAAGATCACCGAGGACCAGCTAACCGCCGCCCTCGCCCAGAGCCCACCCACAGACCCAGATGCCGCAGCTCGCCACCTCAAACAATGGATCAATGACTGCGCCAACACCCTCACCCCGCTAAAAAAAAAAAAAACAACACCCACACCAGCAAGAGAGCCAGCTGGTTCACCGAAGACCTCCAGGCCTCCAAGCGAGCCTGCAGAAAACTAGATAAAAAACTGGACCCGCGAAAGAACATCGGAAAGCTACACAGCCCACAGAAACGCCACCCTCCGACACCACCAACTCATCAGATCCACCAAAAGGGCCGCCTAGAGAGACCGCCTAGACAACAACGCACACAACAGCAAAGAGCTGTTCAGCATTGTGAAGGAACTCTCCAACCCCAACTCCAACACCAATGACATCCCACCGTCACAAGACCTGTGCGACTCGCTGGCCACCTATTTCCATCGCAGACATCCACAACAGCTTCGACGCCGGCACCACCCCGGCAACAGCCGACACCCCTGCTCCCACGACCACCACCCGCCTGCTCGCCTGGACCAACATCAATGATGACGACACCATCAAGATCATGAACACCGTCCACTCCGGATCCCCGGAAGACCCCTGCCCACACCACATTTTCAATAAAGCCAGCAGCACCATCGCACCACACCTCCAGAAAACCATCAACATCTCCTTCGAGACAGCGACCTTCCCGGAGAATTTGAAGCAATCAGAGATCAACGCCTTACTAACGAAACCCAAGGCGGACCCCAAGGACCTCAAGAACTTCCGACCCATCTCCCTGCTCCCGTTCCCAGCGAAGGTTATCGAAAAGACCATCAACAAACAACTGACCAGCTTCCTCGAAGAGAACAACATCCTGGACCCATCCCAGTCAGGGTTCCGCAGCAACCACAGCACCGAAACTGCCCTCATCGCTGCCACCGACGACATCAGGATCATGCTCGACAACGGAGAAACCGCAGCCCGCATCCTCCTGGACCTGTCAGCCGGTTTCGACAAAGTCTGCCATCGCACACTGAGAGCACGCCTCCACGACGCCGGAATCCAAGAGAAGGCCCTGGACTGGACCACCTCCTTCCTCTCCGGGAGAACCCAGAGCATCCCCCCCCCCCTTCCGCTCCAAAGCCACCGAGATCATCTGCGGCGTACCCCAAGGCTCATCACTCAGCCCAACGTTGTTCAACGTCTACATGGCACCACTCGCCCACGTCGCCCGACAGCACGATCTAAACATCATCGCCTACGACACCCAGCTGATCCTCTTGCTCACCAAGGACCCCCACACCGCAAAAACCAACCTCCACGAAGGAATGAAGGCCGTCGCCAACTGGATGAGGAATAGTCGACTGAAGCTGAACTCAGACAAGACGGAGGTCCTCATCCTCGGCTCCACCCCCTCAGCCTGGGACGACTCCTGGTGGCCGACGGCACTAGAAGTACCCCATACATCCACCAACCACGCACAAAACCTTGGGGTCATCCTCGACTCCACACTCTACATGACAAAGCAGGTCAACGCCATCTCCTCCTCCTGCTTCAAAACCCTCCGCATGCTTCGCAGGATCTTCCAGTGGATTGCACCCAAAACAAGATGGACGGTCACCCAGGTCCTCGTCAGCAGCAGACTGGACTACGGCAACACACTCTATGGAGGAGCCCCGGCCAAACTCCTGAAACTACTCCAAAGCATCCAGAACGCCTCCGCTCGCCTGATCCTGGACATCACCCGCAGCAGCCACATTACACCCCACCTAAAAGACCTGCACTGGCTCCCCATCAACAGGATAACCTTCAAGCTCCTCACCCACGCACACAAGGCACTCCACAACACCGGACCAGCGTACCTCAACAGACGACTCAGTCTCTACACCCCGCCCGCCAGCTCAGCTCTGGAGACCACGCCCTCGCCACAATCCCCCACATCCGAAGAGTGACTGCCGGAGGCAGATCATTCTCCCACCTCGCCGCCAAGACGTGAAACACCCACCCAATCCACCTACGGCAGACCGAAGACCTTATAACCTTTAGGAGACTTCTCAAGACCTGGCTCTTCGAACAGTAGCAGCACCCCCCCCCCCTCAAGCGCCTTGAGACCCTCACGGGTATGTAGTGCGCTTTACAAATGCTATGATTGTTTGATTGCCATGGGAACCTATTCAGAATCGCATTAAGTTGTATGAACCACAAAGGAGGAATATTGTACGGGAAATTCTGTAACCAATGTAGCAGACATGGTAAGGATACCATCTTAAAGATAGCGGATCATCCGTATAGCGATAGGAGCAACTGGGACCATCCCGTGGTCTCACTGTGTGCCGCGGGGAGTAGCGGGCGATATATTGTGTCCATGAAATCATAGGGCACGGCGATATGAAGACCCCTACATATTTAAAGCCCTCTGTAGCAATGGATAATTGTGATGCCCAGACCTGGCGCCTCTGATCCCCAAATATGGGAAAGAGTGTGAATTTGGATGAGTTAGTGCTCAACCCAGTGGTTTCTCCGAAGATCTGAAGAATCTGAAGGACATGGGGTCCCAAGAACCACGGGTCCATCATAAAGATGAGAACATCATCCGCATAAAGCGCGATTCTGTCTGATTATTCCTGCGTCACTCAACCTCCCGGATCAGAGGGTCCTGGCACACCCACACCGCCAGTGTCTCTATGGCCAGGGCAAAAAGCAGTGGAGATAAGGGGCAGCCTTGTCTCGTGCCTCGACAAATAGGAAAGGGGGCCAACCGGTATCCTGCAACTCGGACAGATGCTGAGAGATCAGTATATAACAGCTGGGTATACACTATGAACCGTGGACCAAGATTTATGGCGTGAAGGAATTTGAAGAGGGATGTCCAACTCAAAGAGTCGAACGCCTTATCTATGTCAGTCAGTAAAATCGCTGCTGGCCGACCGAGTCTGTGGGCTCCCGCTATTGCATTTTGGACTCGCCAAATATTATGTCGGGTGGAGCGTTGTGGCATGAAGCCAGACTGATCGGGGTGAATGAGGTCTTGGATGCACAATCAAAGGCGGTCTGCAAGGACCTTCCTCAAAAGCTTAAGTTCAAAATTAAGCAGCAAGATAGGACAGTACGAAGCCGGGTCCTCAGGGGGTCGGCCAGGCTTGAGAAACACCACAATTTCCGCAGGACGCCAGTCTGTGGGTAGGATACGCTGCTCAAGGGCTTCGTGTAGTGCCTCAAGCAAGTGTCGGCCCAACATCATAATGTGCAGTCTCATAAAATCGCTGGAGAATCAATTCGGTCCTGGCACGTTGCCAGGGTGAATGCTAGTCAACGCTGCCCTTAATTTGTCTACAGTTATGGGACCATCCAATGTGTCTCTAACTTGATCGGAGAGCTTACAGGGGGAATATCCAGCAGACTCATCTATAAGGGTCTCCGATATGAGCTACCGCTGTTGATAGAGTGTGGTGTAAAAAGACGCAAATGCTTGGACTACCGTCTCCGGGGAGGTACAAAGCGTACTATCTGCGTTCCGTAGAAGGGGGACCTGAACAGGGGCTGTCTTGGCATGGCATAGCCGATGAAGCATTTTGCTGGACTTATCGCCCCATTGGTATATCCAGTGTTGTGTTGTCAATCATGCTTCTTTAGCCTCATCTGTGAGGAGTTGGTGGATTTGCTGCTGGGTAAGTAGGAGATTACGCCGAGAACTTAGGTCTGACCCTACTAATACTTGCGCCTCTAACTGGCGTTGACAATCTTCTAGTTCTAGAATCTGGGTCAAGCGCTTGAGTTTCTCACCAGTACGGAAACTGAAACTTAGATCCACTCTCCTGATCGACGGTTTAAGAGCCTCCCACAAAATTATACGCGATGGGGATGAGTCTTTCAGGCATAGTTTAATCTGGACTGGTGAGTGATCTAACAAACCTCGGGAAAAGATGGACGTGTGGAACACTCTGTATATGAAGCTGTGAGGGAGAAATATGTAATCCAGTCGTGAGAGCGTGATATGCACGGACGAGGTATATGAAAACCCATGAGTCGGGTTAAAGGCCAGGCAGGTGTCCGACCACCCCAATGTATGAGCCAGAATGTTTAATTTGGAACTGGAAGGCAGAGGTGTCAGGTCTCGCAGAACGCCACCTGTCTTGGGGTGTCATAACGTCATTCCAGCCACCATCCAGGATTGTCAAACCGTCAGCGAGATCGCCCCAAAGCTGTGTGATTTTGTCTACGAACGTTTGTTCCAAGGAGGCTGGGGGGGCCTATATGCTCCCAATGGTTATCTGTTCTTCTGCGGCTGTGCCTGAAACTACTGTAAACCGCTCACCAGGATCTGTCCAGTGTTTGGAAATGAGGAATGGCACGCAGCGAAGTATCAGGACTGCCGTGCCCCAGGTGCCGCGTGTGAACCCTGAGTGGTACACAGTGGCGAATCCAAACCTGCCAAGGCATGGAGGTTTATTGCCTAGAAGGTGAGTCTCTTGAAGCAGAAGTATATCTGCGTCATACAGTTTGCCTAAGCAGAGTACCGCTCCTGGTTTTGATTTTGTGTAATAGGCCCCGGATATTCCAAGATATGATGTTCAGTTCTCTCAACGGAGAATTATGGGTTTGCTGTGATATCTAACCACTCCATAGTCGAAGTCTGTAATTACTATAGTGTCCGCGTGGAACGTATCTGTGTGTTCGTGACTAGAACTTTACGAACAGGGTAAAACCAACAAACCCCTTCCCACCACCACCCTCCTCAATACTTCCAAAAACAAGGAGTATCTGTTGCGGCGGCAATCTTTACCAGGGCCCCAAAAGTGAAAACCCAGGGACCTCCACCAAAAGAGCCCACCCATCCTAACATTAAAAAACTTAACACCAAATGTCCAGGGGCATGGACGGTCTGTTCGTAGCCTTGAGCAAGTACGAGTGACCCCCAGTTATTGCATTGTAAACCATACAAAGGTGTGCATCTGGCCGAGTTGCATATATCTCTATGTCCAGGATCAGTCAGTTGCCTCGTCTTGAGTGTGGGCCCTCCAATTGGAGCGAGATCTGTGTCGCCGCCTCGTAGTACCTCTATTTAGTCTACCTCTGTGTGAGCCCTGAGAAAAGTCCAAATCCAGCGTTGGCGGTGAGTATGGTTTGAGATGCGCCCTTTCATCGGCCCCAGAGAACACCACCATGGGAGAATAAAAAAAAAAGAATGATTTGTAGTTGAAGATTACCTTCTTCCTGGCAGGATACAACAGCATATAGGACAAATTCAGCTCCCGAAGTCTGCGATTCACAGCTACAAAGGATTGGTGCTGCTGCTGCACCAGTCTGGCCCAGTCAGGGAACACCATAATCTGATGAGAATGAAAAAGCATTTGGTCCTTGTGGGTCCTGTCGAACCGTAGAATGGTGTCACGATATGTATAATTAAGGAGTTTGGCAATCACAGGTCGCGGTTGTTCTCCCAGCGGGGGCTTCTTAGTCAAGTAGACATAGATTCAGCTGGTAACAGGGTTTTGAGCCATCCTGTAAGAAAATCGTCCATTGACGTGACCTCACATCCCTCCGGAAAGGCAACCAGGCGTATGTTGTTGCGTCTGGCCCTACCTTAGGAGTCTTCAATCAGTGAAACTAGTTCTTGAGTCACGACTGAGCTTGTTCACTTTCTTCTGGAGGGTCGTCACTGTGTCTTCCACCGTGGAGACCCAGGTTTCGGCCTCCGTGATCCTGTCTACTGCCTCGCGGAGTTCTTGACGCAGGAAGGAGACTTCGGATCCAACAGCGCCTATCTGCGCCTCAAGTGCGGCCCGCGACTAAGAAAACACTGCCAACAGGGTGGCATTGTCTGGGGATGGACACCCGGATACCTCTCCACCTGGGCCCGTAGGAGTTTATTGGTCCAAAGTGCTCTGCTTGGAGGTGGCTGCTCCAGACTTGCCCTTATCCATTATGAGAAGGAGGTGTAAATAGGGCTGAAGATAATGCGCAGGTGTAAGGTGATCACATACTCTCTTCCACGGCGTTGCCGAATCGGAATCTCAGGATGGTACTGCTCAGAACAAGAGCCTAGCGCATTACAACGGTCACCACGATCTTCGCCGAGGCAGGATCCCAAACCAGGCCTCACGGATTCTGGCCTCCCTGACGGCAAGCAGCTCCAGGCCTAGCCCGGCCACTTCTGCTGCCTGGGGAGGCCAGCCAAGTGGGCCCCCTAATGCCGGACCCCGACCTGGTAGCCACCCCAGTTGGTACACACTATGTTTCTGTGGCCAGGGGCTCAGTCTCGCCAGTCCTGGAGATCTTGCGGGGCTCTCTACGTTATATAGCCCCTGTATTGCGGGCACACAAAAGAAAAAAGAGGGGTGGAAGCTCTGTAGGAGAGGCGGCAACTGAGGGGCTTCAGATGGTCTGAATATATAACCAGAGCCTTCCCGGTGTGGAACCCAATGTCAATGGTGTTCAGACGACTGGGTATCCTCAGGCTCACTTGGACCCCCTCTGCACCGCCTCCTGTGGGGCTCGCAAGCCCTCGTTCTGGTGCAGATGGGCGTGGGATGGAGGAAGGATCGCCCAAATGCGAGTCCAAGTGCCAGCCGGCCCGACCCAGAGGCCTCGGGGGCCCCGGCCCAGTGCGTGGTCTTTGGTGGTCAAGTCTCAGCCCCCTTCCACACTGGTTCCATGTCCCGGGGCCCTCCTCACGCCACCAACAAGGGAGGAAGCGGGGGAAGAGGACCCCTGCTGACAAGCAGCACCCCCCAGGCCAGTAGACCGTGTGTCCGTCCGCAACCACCAGCAGGCCCCGGGGAACGTTGGATCCCTACCCGGGTACAGGCTCCTCACATCAGCGGTCTCTGTCGTCTGGGCCCCAGGGCAGCCCGATGGAGCCAAATCACGGCCGACACTCCTCTGTCGGCAACTCGCCCGCAGGAGGGCTACTTGATTGGAGGTCGCGGGCTCTCACTGTGCCGGCAGGGTCTGGTGGGCACAGCTCACTTCTCCTCTATGGGCTGCCTCATTGCCAGCCGCCTCTGCACACACACCAGACCACGACTGGAGGCGATATCGCGGCATACACCGGTCCCGTGGCACACGACGACCTCTCCTCTAGTCTCGATGCAGTCGTTAGGGAGGCTGGGGTCAGGATCAGTGCCGGATATCGGCGGATGTGGGCTCAGGCAGACGGAGCTCTGCTAGAGTATGTCTGCTATGCTTGGCTTACAAGCCACGCCCCGTCTTCTTGAACTTTTTAGGAATACTGCCATTGGTATGCTGTATGCTGACAACAGATCGAATTGTGCAATACAGTCTTGGTAAGAGTTCAAGCAAAGGCTGAAATCCCCCAATACAACAACGGAGGCATTCCCATACATTGAACATACAGTACTTAAATTGACATTCGTGAATGCATTGTTTTCTTGATATATTGGCAATCCACCAATAACAAATAGTCATCACGATTATTGACTTCACAAAAGCACAATTCCTATGCAAATTAATTATGCATGCATGTGACTACTCACATCCTGTTCTCAGTATATTTATCCCACGAGCCATTTTGGTACGAATTAAGGAGATTAAGCCACCGGAGCGGCATCCTGTCCCGAGGGATCTTGCGGAGTAAAAAATGTGAACGAAACTAACAAACACCAGTTTTTCTCCAGACAAACTAGATTCCTGGAAGCTAGTAATCATGTTTAACAATCTGTATCCAACCATCTATTTAACCCATGCACGCTCCAAAAATAGACCCAACAGGTTGTCTGGGAAACTCATCCTAGTTTAAATTGTTACAGCTCCCAGTTAAATTTCCCCACCATGGGTTCAGGCAGAAATAACTGCCAGCCATCCAACCGTCTGAATTTTGCCATAACACACTGGTTTGAGGGACGGTTACCTTTAAATTTTCCCATGGCCCTTAACCGTACTCTACCTCTTCCTAGACTATTCTTAAACGTTGGGAGGTTATCTCATTGACATTATTCTGGATTCTTATTCTTTCACCACAAGAGATTACAACCAGAAGTTTAAGACTTCTTTTCATTCTTCATCTAATACAAATCTGACTTGCTTAATAACTTTTTAGGAGCTGGCTTTCAGGGATGAGCAATTTTTAAAGGCCTGGAGTAGGTCGGATCTAATCATCATCTTCCTTTTTTTTTCCTTTTTCCCTAAACTCTGAATCTAAGAAGAGATTATCCCTTATGCCGACTTTATCCTCACAATCATCCCACTTTCTCACGGACCTTTCTTCAAGATTCATTTCCTTCTTTGGAGAAGGCTGTTCTAACTTTTCACTGCACTCCAAATGGTTCTTTCTTTTCACCTTTACCAGGATTGGGTTTATTGTTCTTATTCGTTTGGCATTGATGTTGTATATTTTTACGGTAGACACATCAGATTTTTTTTGTTTCGAAGATTCCTACCAACAATCTTACTTTGGGCAAGCAAGTTTTTTTTGGGAAGCCTTAAACGGTTTATGGATTATACTATTCTTGTTGTTTCCCATTTCTTCCTCTTTCTGATACCATCCCATAACCCATGTTTGTCACCTCTTTTCTGCTACAGACTAATCTCTGATGAATTCTTAATGGGGATTTTAGCCTAGTATAACAATTAAGATGGTTTCTTCTTGTTAACATAGATATTTTAGAAACATATACTGTAGGGTTCCCTACTAAATGTTCCCCATCCAGTGGGAGGGCATTACTTTCTGTAATGATTTCCATATCTGTGGCACTAATAGTTCTAACCAAATAAGGCCTACAACCATGATTACTTTTTAACGCCTAGATTATAGATCTTAATAAACAAGTAATAGTCTTCAAAGCATCATTATTGAAAACCATTGATACACGAATACCATGTAAATAATTTTACATGAGAAAGATAATGTCCATATTCCCCGCTCATAGCACACGTCTGTCTCTCCATTGCCTGAATCCTGCTCCCTTCCTCCTCCCCTGACACTAGTTTCTCCTAGTCTTGTTACTTGAAATTATGAGTCATTTGTGTGAGCAGTGGGGGAGGAAGAGCGGCATGGGCCCAGATCCATTAAATGAATCAACTGAAGGGATATTATTACCTGGGTTCATTAACAAGGCATACAATTAGATACTGTTGTCCGTATCTTGCCCGGAAAAGAGATGCATGTTGTGCCATCTTTATTGAGTTTGAAACGCTTCCACACAAATTCCCTAATTTCAATTTCAGAGTGGGTCAAATCAGCTGATAGACCAACCACGGGCACTGCTGCCAATCTAATCCCGGCTTCTCCACTTCACCAAATTGTTTTATCCTGAGCGAATAGCACATCCTGTGCCACAAATCCCATCACAGCCAAGTTCAGGGTGCGCAAAAAGACCAACTTCAGCCACATTCGAATGAAAGAAACTACGCCACAGACTCTCCTGGACTTCTTAACTTTTTCTTTTGTCCCGGCTGCTATTTTGCTGCTGATCTCGGCCGCTTTTCTCTGGACTCTGACCCGCCATCTAGCCCTTTCCCTCGTCCTTTAACCCTTTTCCCCTTGATGATCCTCAAATGTTTCTTCCCTTTGCTGATCTGCCTTTTCTCCATACCCTTGTAATCCTCCCACCCTCCCTTGGTGCTGTGACTGCATCCCCCCCTCCGACCCCACTTAATGGAACTCTGCTTTTCTGTATATAGAGATAACTCTAATCACTAGTATATGCAGTAGACCTGTGTACTATCTACCATTCCTATGTTAATCTTAGAGGATATCCATTCGTATCCCTTCCCTATGTATATAGTGATAACTCTAATCCTAATCACTAGTATATGCAGTAGACCTTTGTAGTCTCTACCATTCCTATGTGACTCTTAGAGGATATCCATTCGTATCCCTTCCCTATGTATATAGAGATAACTCCAATCACTAGTATATGCAGTAGACCTTTCTAGTCTCCACCATTCCTATGTGACTCTTAGAGTATTTCCATTCATGTCTCTTCTTTCTGTTTGTATCTCTTCCTTGTGTGACTACATCTTGTACATTTGCAATTTTTTCTGTATGTATCTTTTATGTAACACATGTAATCCTTAGTCCTTATGTTTTGTAACTGGTTCTTATGTAAAGCGCTCTGACACCTTCAGGTAAAGTTCGCGCCATATAAAATCGCATTAAATAAATAAAAATAAAAAATAGCATGCTAACTGTGCTACTCTTTGTGCTGTGCCTGGCATTACTCTGCTCTCCTTATGTGTTACTTTTACTGGGTCCCCTATACCCCTCAGGATTCTTTTCTTTTGTAGTGGCATTAGAACCTTGGGCAAATTATACTCCTATTTAGTTGCTTTTTGTATTTCAAAAGTCCGGATATTATCTCTTATGAGTCTTCAAATAATACACACAGGCTAAAATTACAGCTGGCTCCACTGTTTGTCCTCACCCCACGTAATCGCTACTGCTTTCCCCCTGGTATGTTGAACTGTGCAGATAAATATACGGATGGGTCACCCGGCTTCAATTCGCTGGTCATACAGCTGATTCTAGAGCAGCACTCTTGGTGCTGAGCCAACAGGAGCCCACCACTGGGCTTAACTTTGTGTTCCTTGGCCCATGTTCCCGACTAGAGGTGTGCCAAACTGGGCTCCGCTCCACTCTGCTCTTGCCACAATCCTTACTGCAGCAAAGCTGACCTAATGGCTCCAGGTCCAGGATCCGGTTTAGATTTCAGACAGATTCAATGGCCCAGACAAATAACTCGGAAACCTAAGCCTCTTAAACAGTCAGAAACAAATCAAACCGCTGCTGCAATTTGCCGCTCGCACGATTAATATTTTTGGGAGCTTTATATAGCGCAAATTCGACTTGAAGGTATCACAGCGCTTTACATGACCACCAGTTGCATTACAAATGGACACATTCATTTTGTTAGGCATGGGGAGATTAAGTGATTTGCCCAGAATCACAGGAAGTTGAGCGTCCCTGCCGATACTCTAACCAAGTTCCCCAGCTTTGAGGTCGACCGCTCTAGCCATTAGTCATACCGGACATCTCTGCTTCATCATTTCCAGGGCTAGTGAAGGACTGGACTATTTAAGGCCCAGCGGTGCCAGGGAACAACACCTAAACCTTCGTGGGGTACCTGTTCTGGCGCACTAAAGACAGAGACACGGGAGACTTCCTTCGGCATCAAAGATCAGCGTTTATTACTGCAGGGATGCAAAAGTCATGAGAAGTACAACAGAGTGTAGGTTCCAAGAGTCTGCTTCAAATTGCATTTGTGGATCGCTCTCTTTTATACAAGATCTTGTCATTGCACAATATGTAAGCAAAAGGTTACAGCTCAGTTCCCACAGTAAAATTCAAAAGGATCGCTTTCATGTATTCAGAACCCCGGAACATAATTACATTAACATCACCAGTTCCAACTGTAAAAGCACATCTTCCCACCATTAGGTACATTCCACTTGAGTTGTAAATAAGCAAGAGAAAGAGACAAGAACAGCTGCAGGGAAGTCAGACAACAGGGAGGAGAGGGTGTGAGGATCATATTGGATGCGTAATCGTAGCTTAAAAGGGCTTCATCCCAGCACGTTCGAGGCTGAAACAATAGACCGGCACGGCAGAATCACCTTCGAGCGGAGGCAACTGCTTTAGCAGTGTCCTCCCCCTACTCATAAAAGACGCATGAAAAGGCATATGCTTCTTCCGTGAAGCTTGGGAACAAAAGGTCACGATGCGGACAGTTGCCTGTTCGCTGACTACGTGAGGGCAAGAAACAAAATGGATGCCGTATCTAAAATGGAACCCAAGGGTTCATTGGAAAAACCTGTAAATGAGACGAACTCTTCTGAGTAGCATGGCGATACCGCGTACACTTACTAAACTCGTCATTTACGGTTCATAGATACCACACTCGTCCATATTCGGCGATGCCCAAAACGTCGTAACGATTTTCACGGAACCTCAGACGCTCCTTTTGCCCTCATGTAGGCAAGAACTAGTCGAAGTCGGAGTCAATCTCGATTCACATCAGATCATTCAGATGTTGTTGGAACATAATTCTATCCATCAATGCCTCTTTGGTAACAGATGGCCTTCTTATACACGTTGTAGCACAAAGGCCACATAAGGCAGGACCACACTGTACACAAAGACAACACGTGAACAGAAACGTCACAACAACCCCTATAACCATGAGAATCTTCCAACCCCAAGTTGACATTAGATTCCAAAACCATCCTAGAAGCGTCCAATCTCCCTCGCCCACGTGTATGGACTCCGAGATTTTGTGCAACTTGGAGATGGCTTGATAAACCGTTGGAGCGTTATCCGGTATGAATATACAGCAGCTCAAATGGATGACCTTGCACACACCACCTCTATCTGCTAGAACAATGTCTAGAACCATACGGTTCTGTAACGTCATAAGCCTATCCGCTTGAAGCTCTGCTGTCAGATTACCAAGGGCGCTTGCAGTTATGTTAGCAGTTGACTCTACTACACGAGTTAACTGTCTCAGATTTCTGCTATTGACCATAGGGCCCCAAAACGGTAGAAAACCCTTGAAGAAGTCTCCTGCTTCTTGACCGGAAGTATCCTCTTTACTAATGACGCCTCTCACAACTCTGATTTTGTGATAGTCGGCAGTAACAGTGAAAGTCGGGGGCAAGAGATTTGCAATATAGCAGGTACCTGAGAAGTCATGAGGTAACCACGTATATGCTCGGTCATAACATACAAAATAGGTACCCTTGGCAGTCAGAAAGACAGGGGAAAAGAGCATCGGTAGAACGTAAGTATCCACACAAGCACTCTTCCCAAGCTGGGCTCTTGGATTTCGGCCACGACCTTGCAGACAAAAGTGGCCTAGGTGAGGTACAATCCAGATCAGAGATGAGCTTTTAAGCTGCCTATCACCCACTGATATACTATACTCAGCCTCACTAAGGTACTTATAGGCCTGCACTTCCTCCTCTGGGATGAGCGAAGCATCAAAAATGTCTCTATCTAGATCAGCCATCGCTATCGCCAGAGACTTATGGTACGGGCCAGGACCAAAGCTTGCTGAGCGTGGCTCTCGATGGGGGTAGGAATCTAGTGCACTACGGAACATGATTTGGAATGCCCGAGCTGACCCTTGGGGGCTGTACGGAAGAACCAAATATGGGATACCCCTGTCCATGGTATGTGGCATTAGCCCACACACCCAACAATTTGTAGTATTTACCACCAACTGATTCTGATGCAAAAGTTGCACAAAGGAATTGTTTCTAAATTCCGCACGTCTGACTTGCTCATGTTGGGGCAGTAGGTGAAAAGAATGTGGAGAAGCAGTAGAGACGAAATTTAGATCATGAGAAGGAGAGGTAGGTAAGGCAGAAGGCAGTAATGATTGAAAACCAAAATATACTCCACCCACCAGCAGCATAGAAACAGTTAGGAACAACATGAAAACCTGTAATAAAAAACATTTTGTTCGAAATGTGCTGTACAATTTAGATCTTTGCGCCGTCTTTTCCTCTAGCTTCGACAGCTTGGAGAACTCCATCCTCTAACAACCGTCCGCAACGTTCTTGACGCACTTCGTTCTGAGTAGCGATTATCAATTCCCAGGAGTTCCCAGAAATCGACAAAAGAAATTGACCTAATGTCAATAACTGCTAAACAGAAAGAAGTACCCGCGCGGCCCTACGGCCAACCCAGATGGCAGGTTTTAATCAGTTAAATAATCAATTTTATATACGTCTCCTAGCTGTTCTGGAAAAGAAATACATACATAATAAAATGTCCACAATGGTCAAGGCAAAATGTGAGGGGGTATTTTGAAATCAAAATAATAAAAAAAAATGTATTCATCTTTATTGCGTGTACGAAGAAAGTATCGGTTTCTTCCGGGTCGAGTCTGATCTTCAAACAGTGGATTGGATGGCGAAAGAGTGTTCGATTGTTCAGGCAATTGTTCAGTACTTGAATTCTTCAATGGTGAAGGAAAGGAAGTTGTTTGAGAGGAATCAACAGGGGTGTCAGATAAAACTGAAGTGTTCCCTATGGGCTGAGCTTCGCTAAATGGGACAAAGCGCTGGGGAACGTCAGTTTCAGACGAGGAAAAACCTTTACGTATCCATGTGTCTGCCGGCAGAGGAAGCGGAACCTTCTTGGTGTGGAAGGGTCCCACAAATCTCGGCTCAAGGTGACGTTTTCGTCCGAAATTACGGGTGAGGACCCAGTCCCCTGGTTGGAGCCGATGACCAGGACCCTCTGTTTGTGACGGCAGAGCCTCAAAAACCTGTTGATGAATCAAACTCAATTTAGCAGTCAGATCATATAGATAATCAATCAACATTGGATATTCAAGTCTGTTAAACTCTTTAGGCCTCGGAACCCCCCAAATGTTCGCAGGACGGCCGAACACAATCTCATATGGGCTAAGCCCTACTCGAGAGTGTACAGTAGCCCTGGTCGATAAGAGAGCTAGAGGCAAAGCGTCGGGCCATGATAAACCAGTCGTTGCCTGGATTTTAGCAAGCTTCAATTTCAGGGTGCCATTATATCCTTCCACCAAACCTGCTGACTGAGGATGATTAGCACTATGAAATTTCTGTGATATTCCTAAACCACGACACACACTCTTCATCACACTTCCCACAAACTCACTTCCGTTGTCCGACCATACAATCCGAGGCATGCCGTACCTGGGGAAATACTCTTTGAGCAGAATTTTAGCTGTGGATAGAGCAGTATTATCCTTAAGAGGGTAAGCCTCAATCCATCTGGAGAATGCGCATACTACGACCAAAACATACTTCAAATTGTTGCATCTCTCCATATGGATGAAGTCCAATTGGATAACTTCGAAAGGACATGTAGGAGGGGCAAAATGACCAGGTGGAGTGGGGGTGCCCTTACCGGGATTATGCATCAAACATACCATGCAATTCTTAACCACTCTCTCTGCACATTTAGTAATCCCATCATTCTTCCATACAGGAGACAATAACTTGCATATGCCCTTCGAGCTAATATGTGCTGTGCCATGGGCCATTGTAACAACAGCAAGCACATATGCATCCGGTAACATCCATCTCTGTTTCTCTGACAAGTCAACCCAACATCCATTCTCGTCTAACTTTCCCGTGCTTTCTTTCCACTTAGTCTTTTCCATTTCAGTGGCCTCATTCTGTATTTCCTTCACACTTTCAACTGTGTCCTCACACATGCTAGTCTCGGCTGGCCATCTTACCGAATTCGCAACGTACATTCGATTTGTCAGATCTCTAGCTGTCTCTTTAGCAGTTTCGTCTGCAAACGCATTACCATGACCAACATCATCTGTCACTTTTCGGTGCGAACTACATTTAATTATGGCCACCTGCTTAGGCAATGTAAGTGCATCTAAAAGGTCATTCACAAGCTGTCCATGCTGAATCTTCGTACCATGCGACGTAAAAAATCCTCTTTCTTTCCACAATCGCCCAAAACTATGTGCCACACCAAAAGCATACTGACTGTCTGTAAACACATTCACCCGTTTTCCTCTAGACAACACACACGCTCTCGTCAAGGCAATCAACTCAGCTGCCTGAGCCGAATTCTGACTCAATCTCGCAGTTTCCACAATCGTACTCAACGTCACTACAGCATACGCAGTCGTCACATCACCATTCGGTAACTTAAAACAGGAACCATCAACATACAAAGTACCATCGGGATCTACCAATGGAGTATCTTTTAGGTCAATACGACCCTTCGTTTCTTCTTCAGTTCTCAGATAACAGTCATGTGGTGCTACATCACTTGACTCCGTGTTGATCGGCAATAATGTTGCTGGATTCAACACATTACACCGTTTTATCCGTATGTGACTAGCCAGTAACGTCAGCTCATACCCAGACAACCTTGCGCTCATCAAATGTTGAGTTTTCGTTCGGTTCAAAAGAGTGTCAACTGCATGCGGAACCATCACCGTAAGCATATTATCCATGACCAGACCTGCGGACTGTCGAATGGACGCCGCAGCTGCCGCTGTTGCTCTTAAACAACTCGGCAAAGCTCTAGCTACTGGGTCTAAGGTCGAAGAAAAATATGCGCATGGGCGCTGTTTGTCACCAAATTGTTGCGCCAGAACACTCAACGCACAACCATCCCTCTCGTGAACGTACAGTGTAAATGGCTTACTGTAATCAGGAGTACCTAACACAGGAGCCGAACACAACGCATCACTTAATTCAGAAAAACCTTTTTGACACTCTTCAGTCCATGGCAAAGGAGTCGGAACATCCTTGCAGGTGAGCGCTAACAATGGTTTCGCCAATAGTGAAAAATTTGGGATCCATTGTCTGCAGTATGACGTGATACCTAGAAAGGCACGTACATCTCTCTGAGTTTTTGGCACAGTCATTTGGGTAATCGCTGCAATTCTTTCTGGGGTCAACCTTCTCCCATCTTTTGACAATAAGTGACCTAAGTAGGTTACTTCTTGGCAACAATATTGCAGCTTGGAAGGTGACACCTTGTGATGTAAGTCACATAAATGCCGCAACAACGATACTGTAGCAGTTCTACAAATATCTTCGGTATCAGCAGCTACCAACAGGTCGTCAACGTACTGAATCAAGGCTGCGCCTGCCGGTAATACAAATGATCCTCCGAAACACCCACACCACGTGATTTTAATCCCTTGCAAGCCATCCACGGCTTTTTTAAATCACTTATCGTCACGACACTTCCCAGAACTAGATTTATCATCCCTAGAGGGTATGCGGATGGTGTTTAATTCTAGCAGTTAGTCTGGGAACACAATTGCTGCCACTTACTTGGAGCACCCTGAACGGAAAGGCGCTAAGGCATAGCTTTACAAATAATTGTTTGTTTGTCTTATATGTCTGTCTGTCTTTTTGTCCCACAGGTGCCAAGACACTCCATAATTAGGAGTGATTTTTCGGAATGAGCAATTGCTCTTCCTATTTTTATGCACTTTAACACTTTTTTCATTTTCACTTTCACGTCCCCAGGTTAGGGTGGACGATTAGAGAGTCCATACCGCCGGGGTTTAACATTGTCCTGATGAATGCCTAGGTAAATTGAAACCTACACTAAGGCTGAAACATGTTGACTAAGTTATTTCTGAATTAAACCATCCATTACCTTGGCTTTATAATTCAGTCACATAGAACTCTTTTTACTGTGTGTTAGGGATCATTAATAAAAATTTTTGTAGATACCCTTTAGACACTTTTATAGTTTAATTTAACCCTCCAACACACCCATCACACAATACCTGCTCCGCAGTCTCCTGGCGTCGTAGCACATCGAAGAGGCATTAGGTCTCTTCGGTGGGGCCCGATGATGAAGCATGACACCGACCAGGTTGGTGTGTGAGGGCTTTCTTTTCAAACCCAAATAGGGTGTGAACTTCTCGAGTCTTTGAGGCTCCATTTAAGTGGCTTATAAGAGACATTAACCTCTCTTCCTTTGTTTATTGTTATATCACTGGGGATTAAGAGAGTGTTCCTGTAATTCCCTACCTCTCCCATTGTTTTTTGTACCTTAGCAGCGCACAGCTGTGAGAGTCTGTTTTTATTCCAGGCAAGATAACCCATCTCGTGTCATTGCCTGTTTTACTTCTTTGCCCTGATCTCATCATGGCGAATTTAGGCTTAACATATTCGGAATCTGAAATAGAGGAACTAATGTCCGACCCTACTCTATTTGCAGATCCACATATTTCCCAAGCCATAGCTAATACCACGGAATGGGAAAATCTCACCGAAAAAAAGCGCGAACATATTCGGACGATCTTACATGGTACTATTATGAAACAATACCTCATTGCAAACACAGCACCAAGGGGCCTACTAGTCACCAATGCCCCTCGCATCTTCCTCAATGATGCAACCTTCAGGAAAGATTGGGCCATGATCGCATGGCATTGCACGCGTGATTGGCTGGTCTTAATTATAAAAACAGCTTTCAGATTATCTGAGGCATTATTGATCGAAATTAGAGAGACTGAATCCACCTTCAAAGCCACAATAACTGGCTATAAGAAAAGGCTGGACGAGATAAACAAAGAAATGAATGAGTATAAGGACAATCTAATGCAATCAAAAGCTACAAAATTCCAAAAAGATCTAAAAAAATTTGCTTTTGATACTGTATATCCTTACTCTGCAGCCACTTTCGTCCCCCCAGTCAGAAACACAAACAAATCAGATCAATCAGAGGATAATTCCTCTGATACCAGCGGATCGAGCAATGATTCCTCCATGAAAACAAGAAGGAGAGGGAACCGTGGGAATAGAAATAACAGAGCGAGATCTGGCAACCCGAATTACCATCAACATTGGCAACCACCACAGATGGAGATGGGCCCAGCCGCCTACCCTTACCAGCAACCCCAATACCCCTTCATGGGTTGGAACCCAGCCTTTATGCCCCCAATGCAATTCCAAAACCAATACAGACCGCCTTTTTTAGAGAGCGGCCGGAGGGGAAGGGGCAGGAGGAGGGGCAACAACAACAGAGTCTCCTGGACCGAGGACGACTCGGTGTCGAACCACACGCGCAGCAGTGCCCAACAACCAGGAACGAGCGGACTGTAAGTCTAGTAACTAATTTGTCCAAACGAATCCTGTTACCAATTGAAAACCAGGTTTTAGAAAAAGGCCTAGGTTTCGTCCCTACAGCCAGACCCGACAAATTCAGACTCCATTGTGAACTTGCCGGTTTTTTTCGGAAACTGAAATTAAAGGCATTTTTTGAAGGAAAAACAGACCCTAACGAAACGATTAGGAAAGGAGATACTGGGCTGAGACCCAATTCAACATTCACCCCTCCTCCTTATACGGTACCAGCAGCCATCACTGCTTTTGAACAGGCAGTGTTCAAGGATTTGGAGGCAAGCCAGAACCCCAAAGTATTCGGGAATTTCACGACTGCGGAATATAAGGCACTAGAAGCTCTACAAAATGACAATTCAATAACCATAAAACCGGCCGATAAAGGCGGTGGGATTGTCATACAAAATACAAGTGACTATGAAAAAACCTGTGAAGATCTTCTGAATGACAACAGGAATTATATCCCACTAATGACTGATCCCTCCACTGACCTGACTAAAAGGATTACCGCTTTAGTCAAACAAGCTGAAGAGAATGGACACATCTCTAAGAATGAAGCAGAATTTCTGAATACCAATGAAAATATTATCCCATATTTTTACACATTACCCAAATTACATAAGAACCGTCTACCACCACCAGGTCGCCCAATAGTATCCGGCATTGGATCACTTCTGGAACCTCTGTCAAGGTTCTGTGACCAATTCTTAAAGCCTTTGGTACAGACAACCCCTTCCTATCTGAGAGATACTAAAAGTCTACTACGTCTCCTGGCAGACATCACATTCGAGGTTAACTCAGTCACGTTAGTGACCCTGGATGTGGAAAGCTTATATACCAGCATCCCCCAGGACGATACCATCAAAGTCCTGGGGAAGGCATTAGACTCAATTGAATGGAATTATCAAACACCGAAAAAATTCATTATTGATTGTGCAACAATAGCACTCAAAGAGAATTTTTTCTCTTTCAAGGACAAGTTGTTCCTTCAATGCTCAGGGACTTCGATGGGTAGTACCTTTGCCCCAAGTGTGGCAGGGCTATAAGTGGCGGATTTTGAAGCCCAACACATCCTTCTCCCAACTGCGAAACTTGGCTCGTCAATGCTTTTGTGGAAACGTTACATTGACGACATTTTGTTGTTATGGACAGGCACTGAGACTAATCTGGAAGCCTTTTTGGTGTGGATCAATACCCTAGATAACAACTTAAGATTTACCAACACCACAAGTAAAAGTGACATTGTCTTCTTGGATGTACTAATCACGATATCTGGCACTTGTCTAACCACTAAAACTCATCATAAACCAACAGCAAAGAACAATCTATTGGAATTCAGTAGCTTTCATCCACGCCCCCTAAAAGAGAACCTGCCCTATGGGCAATATCTTAGGTTAAGGCGTAATTGTAGTAGCATTACGGACTTCAAAGAACAAGCCTCGAGTCTAACTGAAAAACTAAAAGACAGAGGATACCCTCCGGCAATCCTTAACAAGGGCTTCAAGAGAGCGAGAAATCAGCCTAGAGAAGTCTTGCTAGAAGAAAAAACCAACAGCCAAGACTTGGTACCACTTACTTGTGTGACTACATTTAATGGGCTGTCGAACTATATGAAAAAAACCATAAACAAGCATTGGAGCATCATAAAATCAGCAAAAAAAGACTGGGAAAAACCAATGTTCTCTTTCAAAAAAGGCCGGAGCATAAGAGATGCCCTGGTTCATACTCGCCCGAAACAGAAAAATGACCTTCACACACCCTCAGTCACTACGGCATGGGGCCTTCCCCCCATTACAGGGCATTATCCCTGCTCAGACTGTAGCATATGTCACCTAACAGAAACTTCAAAATCACTTGCGTTGGAAACAGGAAAAATCTGGACACAAGTTGCACATACCAACTGCAACTCAAACAATGTAATATACCTGATAACATGTCCCTGTTCCTTACGTTACATCGGAATGACAACTAGAAAAGTGAAACAGCGCATTGGTGAGCATCGGAGTAATATCCGATGCAAAAAAGCTACAACTAAACTGAGCCGACACTATCGGGAACATAACCATACCCCAAATGATATGAAATGGACAATAATTGAAAAAATTACTGGTACCACGAACATCACTAGCAGGCTCTTTGAGAAAGAACAGCGGTGGGTGTACCGTCTAGGTACCAACATCATTGGGCTCAATGATGATATTCCGTGGAATACAGTACTAAATTGATGGACCCCCGCATCTCAATGAACACTAGGTCATTAACAATTCCTGAAAAATCTGACAAGAAATAAAATCTCTTAAAAACATTTTTTCAAGATAAGAGAAAACTAGAGAAATGAGTACCTAATAAGACCCGTCTGATCAGTAAGCGCACAAGAAATTACCATTCTGTTGCTGAATAATAGGACCTTTGGAACATCACTATTCAGCAAACGTCATGTTGACCTCTGCGCTCCCACCTACATTAATATTGGAAGATCTGAACTATAACGAATGAAGCCCAGACATAATGACAACAATGATTGTATTTCGAATAGCCAAAGGCACTTAATTCTGACATGCCGTCTTGTTTACATTCTCGCAAGCAGTGATTGGCCAATTCATTCGAGCCTCCCTTTGGAGACACAATGTAATTTCCTACATGAGCGCAACCAAGCCTCGTTTTCACCAAGCCTTACGAGCGCGACCAAGCCTCGCTTTCCCTGAACCCCGCCCACAGGGAAGCACAGCCCGTCCTCGGTCTGGTGCAGCCACGCCCACCCGGAAGAGCGCCAACAACGTTACACAGCCTTTAAAAACATCCCCACCGGCCCCGTTACCTATCGTCGGGGTCCGGTTGAGGAACTACGAGGTGTATAAGCGGGCTGCGAGTGCTGAGGGCGTGAGTAATGCTGCAATGACGATCGGACAATACCACGCAATCAAGCTAAGTTGAACGCGATTCCGAATGTTTCTAGCCTATTTTCTTTTTTCTTAGGATGTGCCAGGGACACTCCAACCCCCCTCCTGAGACCCATGGTGCAGATAGCGCCTAACTTTAAAGTGAGATATGTTCCTTTATATCAAACTGATGTGTGTGGGTCACTGACTCTTTGTCCATTGATCCTCCGAAACACCCACACCACGTGATTTTAATCCCTTGCAAGCCATCCACGGCTTTTTTAAATCACTTATCGTCACGACACTTCCCAGAACTAGATTTATCATCCCTAGAGGGTATGCGGATGGTGTTTAATTCTAGCAGTTAGTCTGGGAACACAATTGCTGCCACTTACTTGGAGCACCCTGAACGGAAAGGCGCTAAGGCATAGCTTTACAAATAATTGTTTGTTTGTCTTATATGTCTGTCTGTCTTTTTGTTCCACAGGTGCCAAGACACTCCATAATTAGGAGTGATTTTTCGGAATGAGCAATTGCTCTTCCTATTTTTATGCACTTTAACACTTTTTTCATTTTCACTTTCACGTCCCCAGGTTAGGGTGGACGATTAGAGAGTCCATACCGCCAGGGTTTAACATTGTCCTGATGAATGCCTAGGTAAATTGAAACCTACACTAAGGCTGAAACATGTTGACTAAGTTATTTCTGAATTAAACCATCCATTACCTTGGCTTTATAATTCAGTCACATAGAACTCTTTTTACTGTGTGTTAGGGATCATTAATAAAAATTTTTGTAGATACCCTTTAGACACTTTTATAGTTTAATTTAACCCTCCAACACACCCATCACACAATACCTGCTCCGCAGTCTCCTGGCGTCGTAGCACACCGAAGAGGCATTAGGTCTCTTCGGTGGGGCCCGATGATGAAGCATGACACCGACCAGGTTGGTGTGTGAGGGCTTTCTTTTCAAACCCAAATAGGGTGTGAACTTCGAGTCTTTGAGGCTCCATTTAAGTGGCTTATAAGAGACATTAACCTCTCTTCCTTTGTTTATTGGTAATACAAATGAATCAAGTTGACTTTTAAGGGCTTGACTGTAGATCGACGGACTCTCACAATAGCCCTGTGGTGCACGTTTCAGTCTAAAACTGCGACCACCTAATGAGAATCCGAATAGGTCTCTGCTTTCCTCAGCAATCGGGATACTAAAGAAAACATTCTTTAGGTCGATCACCGTGAACCAGGAGGCAAACGCTGGAATCAGGGTCAACAAAGTCGTGATATCAGGGACCACGGGGAACTGTGGAATCACGATTTTATTTACTTCTCTCAAATCGATTATGAAACGGTACACAGGAGGTTTAGATGGATCAGTTCGTTTTAAAATGGGTAACACAGGACTATTACACACATTTCCCCGAGTTTCTTCAACGACGTCCTTTTCGATCAGATCGTGTACAATCGTTAGTAGCGCCCGTTCTCCCTCAATGGAGATACGATACTGAGGTATACGTGGCAATCGCACATTTGGTTTCAGCTTGATCATATAAGGTGGGATGTCCAAGAGACCCACGTCATTGGGACCTGTGGCCCATAGAGACGCAGGAAGGGAGCTCAATTCCGGCGGAAGTTTATCGATTGACAAGTACATAGGAGAGATTACTCTCCGACCTAATGTAAGCTCCACTCCTTCAGGAGAGCAATACAATGTCGCATATAACCGTTTTAACAAATCCAAGCCCAGAAGATTCTCACCACAACCAGTAGATAAAATCAATGGAGCCTCCAGCTCACGAGGGCCAATTGTAAGGTGTATAGGGCTAGAGACAGGATTGCTAACAGGGGCGCCAGAGAATCCAACGGAAACATTTGTTAAGCCGGACAAAGGTGCGCCAGGGAGTTTCGAATGCATGATGGAACTTTTCGTCGCACCAGTGTCTAACAGAAAAGGCTCAACTACGCCAGATGTAGCAACTGCGACGTAAGGCCCACTCTGATCAACCGGAACTGATACTACTCCCTCTCTCTGTCGGTGGCTGTCCTAGTAACGATCGTTTACAACAGTCTCATGTTCAACGTAATAGTCGTCCGCATAATACTGCGCTGATTTATCGGACCTTACATTTCGCTGGTCAAAACAATTAATCGCGTCCGAGGATGTATTAGGGCGCTCAGTCTGATTTTGAAAGGTACCGCGGCCTCTACCTCGAGATGCTTGTTGAGGACCACCACGACCCCCTCGTGCCGATACACCATTAAGGCGATCACGTAAAGCCGGACAATCATATTTTATATGTCCCTCTCTTCTACAATATGCACACTGGTTAAACCCAAGCATAGATCTGAAGTCAGAGGAGTCAGGACGTGACTGTATTCTGGAGGATTGCGATTGTGGTCTATATTGCTGTTGCGAATCATTTTGATTTGAACGTGGAGGATACGCTTGCTGCAACAAAACCTTCGTTTTGAGCTCCTTCGTCTTCTTATCTACACGATCACTTTCTTCTTTTTCCCTATTCTCATAATATTGAGCCGTCGCTAATATCTGTGCAGTGGTTGAAACAGCCCATGCACTTTCTGAATTCTTCAATTTGTTGCATAGTTCAGGTAACAAATTTAACACGAACTTATCAACGAATAACCGCTGACCTCCCTCAGTGCTCATATCCTGACCACTATGATCGACAAATGCTTCCTCGAACCTAGTAAAGAAGTCCGAGACACTCTCGTGTTTCTTTTGCTTACAAGCTGATAATTTATCCCAGTTAACCCTCATCGCTGGCATGAGAGTTTTCATAAGTGTAATTATTCTCTGAGGTAGATCCGTAATTAACTGCTCAGGCTTAGCCCCACCAACTTGTCGGCCATCAGCTGCTATTAGTGCAGCCCAATCACCGCCTAACTCATTCGCATGATTTTCCTGACAAATTTTCGCCCAAACCGGTTGTGGCACAACATTACCGAACAGCATGTCGATGTCGGCAAGGTTCATAATAGTAGCATCTACCAATTGGGACAACTCCTTATAGTAACCCGCCGGATTCTTGCGTGGATCAGGCAAAGATTGTTTCACCTGCAAGACTTCTGATCGCTTCCATGGGAGGTGTATCCAAACTCTTTGGAAATGTGGAAGAATCGGAGGATTAGCAGCAGGAGCACCTGGCATGTATACTGGCGGAACTTCTCTCATGGGATACTGACCAGGAGCCGCTTTCCAAGTTTCTAAGTCGTCATCATTAAATGACACGCGAGAAGGCACTGTGGATCTAAAGGATAACAATCGCTCTAAGGCACGTCGTACATCACCACCTACAATCATACCGCTCGAAAATTGACTCTGAAGTTCAATCATATCGGGCGGTACGTTATCTAAATTGTCATTATACCATTCTTCCCTCAAAAAGTTACACATTTCTTCGAACACGAATCTCTGTGTCGGCTCATTAAACTGAGAAAACGTCTCGAAAACCATGCGTGGAGGGTAGTTGGCAGGATGTCTTATCCACCTATGTGCCATTGTCACTAACGTCTCTTTTTCCCTTCCACTAGGGATCTGACTCCGTCTTTGGGGAGTTTCAGAAGTATCGGATGGAAATAACTGACCAGAAAGCGGTGAATAAAGGGTAGCAACAGTGTTAGGGATACGATTACGAACAGAAGGAGAAAGGAGAACAGGAGCCACAACGTTTGAAGTGACGGCAGACACAGCAGAAGCAGGCAAGATAGTCGGGGTGGCAGGGACAAGAGGCTGAGAAGGTACAGGCAAAGGAGCAGTAGGAATAGAGACAGGTGGTGGGACAAACGTGGGACAAACGTAGGACCAACAACGGGCTGACCCGCAGCCGCCGGAACAACAGGAGGGACAACAGGAGGAACAACAGGCGGAACTACAGGAGGAACTACAGGGGCTGTAGCACCCTGTGCATAAGGAGGTGGCGATTTCATCAAATACGCTAACAGGGGATCCTCCTTTGAATCCTCTTCTTTCTTATCAAGACTAGCTGGTAAAACCGGATAACATTTGTCTATCCTCATGTGATGTAATCTAGTAGAAACTTCTATTTCTTTTTCTTCTTTATCTCGCTGACATTGTTGTACAACTTGCATTATCGGAACGATCCCTTCTCTTCGATCCTTTTTAAGCTGTTTGATTTCTTTCTGCTTGGCCTCTTTACGCCACAACCGAAAGGAATCAAACATAGCTGGCCTAGCTTTCTTTTTAAACAACTTAGCTTCAAGATTATCTAAAATCGTAAGTTCAAAACTTCCGTGCGGTGGCCAACTAAGGACACCATCTTTTTTCGTGTAACGGACCCAATATTTATTATATATAATAGGGCCCACACCATGTCGACTATAGAGCTCATATATCGGAGTTCCAACTGGAGGTATCGGACACGAGTCCTCCAACCGGGAATCCTTGTTGCAACATTTAAAGAAACCAAGAAAACCACTATGGCTAGGCATCGTGCACACTAACCTAGTATCAAACTTCAAGGGTTACCGAAGTACTGAATCTTCGTGAAAGACAAAACCCTCGGTTTTTGGCAATTGCAACTGTCAAATAACAACTAAGAACCAACAACTAAGAACCACAAATGCAATGGAACCATGCAAACAACAAAGCTTCAACAAGCTGAAACAACAACTAAGGACTGGGAGCGACCCACAAATACTTAACTGAGAGCTTCAATGGCGTCACCAGGAAGGCCCGTCTATCGTCTCGCTGTACGAAAGGTCTACGCCAGACGTCGAAAACAGGTCGACAGTCAGGGCATCGGTCCGTCGCAGCCGTCAGGAGGCGGGAATCTTCGCGGGAAAAATCTTCGGACCACTTATTTCGACAACAGGATCGATGAAGCGGGGTGCACCTTTTCCTCGGAGATTTCACACGAAGTTCCTCACAATCGTCAGGCTTTGGACCGGTACCACCGATGTCGCCCCACGTTGGGCGCCAACTGAAGGACTGGACTATTTAAGGCCCAGCGGTGCCAGGGAACAACACCTAAACCTTCGTGGGGTACCTGTTCTGGCGCACTAAAGACAGAGACACGGGAGACTTCCTTCGGCGTCAAAGATCAGCGTTTATTACTGCAGGGATGCAAAAGTCATGAGAAGTACAACAGAGTGTAGGTTTCAAGAGTCTGCTTCAAATTGCATTTGTGGATCGCTCTCTTTTATACAAGATCTTGTCATTGCACAATATGTAAGCAAAAGGTTACAGCTCAGTTCCCACAGTAAAATTCAAAAGGATCGCTTTCATGTATTCAGAACCCCGGAACATAATTACATTAACATCACCAGTTCCAACTGCAAAAGCACATCTTCCCACCATTAGGTACATTCCACTTGAGTTGTAAATAAGCAAGAAAAAGAGACAAGAACAGCTGCAGGGAAGTCAGACAACAGGGAGGAGAGGGTGTGAGGATCATATTGGATGCGTAATCGTAGCTTAAAAGGGCTTGATCCCAGCACGTGCGAGGCTGAAACAATAGACCGGCACGGCAGAATCACCTTCGAGCGGAGGCAACTGCTTTAGCAGTGTCCTCCCCCTACTCATAAAAGACGCATGAAAAGGCATATGCTTCTTCCGTGAAGCTTGGGAACAAAAGGTCACGATGCGGACAGTTGCCTGTTCGCTGACTACGTGAGGGCAAGAAACAAAATGGATGCCGTATCTAAAATGGAACCCAAGGGTTCATTGGAAAAACCTGTAAATGAGACGAACTCTTCTGAGTAGCATGGCGATACCGCGTACACTTACTGAACTCGTCATTTACGGTTCATAGATACCACACTCGTCCATATTCGGCGATGCCCAAAACGTCGTAACGATTTTCACGGAACCTCACTAGGGTAGGTGAGATAGTAGCTTCAGCAAAGGGGTAGCAGCAAACAGAACCACAAAGAATTGACACTTCACAGCAATGCCCTTTCTTTAGCCAATGGAAGGTTTAGCTGACCTGGAGGTTTCAGTTTCTGGGTGCTGAAAGACACTTGTCCTTAATTACTTGATACATTCTCAAATACACTAATAGGTCAATTTTCAATATGCGGAATCTTAGAGGGTCACAGTTCAACCTACCTAATTATTAATTAGGTTGGCTGCAAATTGCAAATAAGTTTAGTCATAATCACATGGATGATGCCCTGAAGGGTCAGCAGACAACCATGTCTGTGATTGATCATATAAAATAAACATGTTATTGTTGGAGCAGTCCAATTTCCTTAAAAGAAAAGGGCTGCTTTAAAATAAAAAAATATTTTTAAAGCTTTTTTATTCTTTAAAGTTTCAGTGCAAGTGGGCAATCTTTAACCCACCTTCACAAAGGGGGAATTGGTCCAAAAGGACATCTCTTCCCTTTTGAGAATGTTTTAACATTCAACTTGGGAGTCAGTAACTTTTCAATGGCTTGTGACCGGAATCCGGGTTGCAAAATATTGATAAATAAGATACCAATTCACAATTTGGAAGAGACACCCACAACAAATCCATTCCACAGTGTGAATCTGTAATCATTTGGAACTTTATTTTAGGAGTGAGTAAAAGGTTTACTAATACTAAAATGGGTCGCGTACATAAGAAATTCCTATTTTGTGGTTGTACACACTACGGTATTGTGAATTACAGTGCTTGGGACTGAAAAAATACATTAGTACACATGGTGCCTTCACTTTTTTTTGGTCAAATCTTTTTTTATTATGATTTAAAAAAATGAACATTACATTGGGTATTCCATTTCACACATTTCATCTTAGCGGCCGTTCCTGGGTAGAAGTGCACCGACAACATGTCACGACTAGAGGCGCCGTAGCAATACATGCAATTAGTCCGCAGGAGAATCATGAGAGCCCAGGTGTGTCCTTAAATGGTGATTAAGATTCAATACACCCCACCTCCCTGCACGAGGCAACAGGCCTTACATGTGCGTCCTAGTAATGATCATATGAAACAAAACAGGAACAACTAACTGCGGCACTGTCACCGAAGTACATTACAAAACTCCCCCCCTTCTCGACCCCCCCAATCCACCCGAACCCCCCCCCCCCGCCCCACTCTTACGCCCAGGACACACATACCACCTTGGCTAATGCTTCCTCACCTATTTACCGTGCCATGTACTAAATCGTGTGTCAGGCGTGGCCACCGCTGCGCACTCCCTCCCGCACACCTGATATGTCAGCCTAATGTACCGGCGCCCCCCTCGTCCACTGCACTCCCTGCCGCCTGTAGTCTGTTTAGCATGTGTTCCCATCTCTCTGCCAATGGCTCCCTCCGAAGCCCCACTATTTCCTCCCGCCGAATGGCTGTCCATTCTGCACTAGCCCATGACGAGAAAGACAGAACCCATGCTCTTACATTGGGCGAGTCCCTCGCTTTCCATCTCCTAGTAAGGTGTCGCAAAGCTGCGACCATCCCCAGATTAAGGAAACGAGATGACGCTTTGTCTTTGGGCGACCTCTTGAAGTGATGCAAGAGATATTCAGGCCAGTTACAAGGGATGATGCGACCGGTGCATTGTGCAAGTAGTACATGAACGTCTCTCCAATATGCGCCTAGGCCTGGACAGCGCCACAAAAGATGGAGCAGATCCGCATTGACCTCCTCGCATCTGGGGCAAGTCGCATCCACCCTATGAAAGTATCTGTTGATAAGGTCGGGGGTGAGGTAGGCCCTATGCACTATGTAGACTTGGATTTGGCGAAATCGCATATTTCTAGGGACGCGCACCGGGCTTTTAAGGATCTTTTCCCATTCTCTGTCTGCCAGCTCTCGCCCCATATCCCACTCCATTTCCCCCTAAGTGGGGAAAGGTCCATTTCCGTGTGCGTCCGTAGGGACGCCGCGAACCACTTAATTAGGTGTCTGCCTCTGCCCATGACATGTAAGTATTGCACTGTCGGGTGTTGCGCTGGCTCTACCTCAACATCTCCCCACCGAGCCGCCATGTGGGCCGTGAGAGATCGGTGCAGGAGGTAACCCCCGGGTGGGAGTCCAACGTCCTCAACTAGTGCCTCATAGGGTATCAACGCACCATCCTGGTACAGGTCGCCCAACGTCTGGACGTCCACTTCATGCCACTGCTCCAGCACAGAGTGCCTGAGCACCCCCCCACCTACGGGCGAGCCTTCCAGCGGCACCGCAGGTGCATGAGGGTACACCGAGCGCGTGAGGTACAATGCCCTACGGAAGCATTTATATGCCACTGCCAGCAGCAGCGGGATAGGGCGCGCCGGCGCTGCCAACGTGTGAAAGAGCGCAGTGACCCGCTCCAGTGACCCACTGGAGTTGCGCCGCTAGGTAGTGGTGTTCAAAACCGGGGGCAGCAAGCCCGCTCTTATCAGTTGGCAAAAACAGCTTCCCAAGGGCCAGACGCACCCCAAACAAAGTCTGAGTATCTTATTAAGATTAGACAAGAACGGCGCAGGTACGAACAGTGGCAAGTTCGCAAAATAATATAGAAGGCGAGGGAGCAATACCATCTTGGCCAGAGCCACTCTACCGGTAGGCGTCAGGGGAAGCGTGGACCAGAAGCCAATTTGGGCTCTGAGCGCCGTCACAGCTCTGCCTAGGTTCCCGTCCACCAGGTCCGTCGGCTGGCGTTAGATCTGGATCCCCAGATACTTAAACGTGTCCGCCCGCCACTGGACTCGCGCGCCGTGGAGACTGTACTCCGGGTCGGGTACCCACTGTCAAATGCATAGAGGCATGACTTGCCTGCGTTCACTCGGAGCCCCTAGAGATCCGCGAAACGGCTTAGCAGTGAGGCCAGCAGCTCCGGTATGCGGGCCACATCACGGACAAAGACCAACAGGTCATCGGCGTACAAGGACACCTGATGAACTCCGTCCCCTAGCGGGATGCCATCCGCTAGAAGCTGCCGCATGGCCGCAGCCAAGGGCTCCATGGCGAGAGCGAAGAGCAGCGGCGACAGGGGGCAGCCCTGGCGAGTACCCCTGCTTACCTCCACCGCATCCGAGCCACACGGTCCCATCCGGACACGGACCACCGGTCGATTGTACAGGAGTCTCGCCATCTGCAGAAAGTTCGCCTCCAGTCCATACGCCTCCAAGACCGACGCCAGGTATCCCCACTCTAGGCAATCGAAAGCCTTCTCCAAGTCAAGCACCAGGCACCCCGCCCTGGGCCAAGCCGCCACTGCCTCCGCCGCGACCCTGAAGTACCTCCGAAGATTCAGGGAGGTGGACCTCTCCGGTACAAAACCATTCTGATCAGGGTGTACCAAATGGGGAACCACTAGCGCCAAACGTTCCGCAAGGAGTTTGGCGAATACCTTATAATCAGTGTTAAGCATCGCCAGCGGGCGATAGGAGCTTAAGGACAGGGGGTCTCTGCCGGGCTAAGGCAGGGACACTAAGAACGCTCCCCTCAGAGATGGCGGGAGTTGGCCGGCATCTATCGATGCCCTGTACATCCGAAGGAGCTTAGGCGCCAGGATGTCTCTGTTGGCTTTATAATACTCAGCCGGCAGGCCATCCGGCCCTGGTGTTTTCCCGGTCGCCAGCGCTTGGATCGCATCCCCCACTTCCTCCAGCGTGAGCGGAGCGCCGAGCTCCTCGTTCTGACCCTCCGTGGCCGACAGCAGTGCGATCGACTCCAAAAATTCGGTCAGCGAGTGCGTGTGGCCGGTGCTACGGGGCCTATAGAGTTCCCGATAGTGATCGGTCAGCGCCCGGTGGATCTCGCGCTGCGTGTAGACTAGTACCCCGTCCGCCATCTGGATGGCACAAATCGGAGTCATGTGCTCTGTCCATCGCACCAACCAGGCTAGCAAGCGGCCAGCCCTATCGGCTGTGGCATGCGTCTTGGCAGTGTGCGCCGCGTAATTATGACACCTCAGGCGTTCAAGCAGGACTGCATGCTCGGCACGCAGGTCACCAAGCTTGCGTGCATGTCTGCCAGCCCCTTCCCCGTCCCTCTCATAGAACAGGAGCTCAGACTCTATGCGAGCAAGAGATGCAGACACCTGTGCGCGGATATTCCACGTGGCACCCATGCAGTGGCCACGAATGGTCACCTTGTTGGCATCCCACTCTATCCCAGGGTCATTCACTGTATCTTCATTGTCTTCAAAATAGGAGAGAATGGCCGTGCTCAGGGAGGACCTAAACTCAGCGTCTTCCAACGCTGCAGGCTGTAATCGCCAAGTGGGCACTGGGGGTCTATCCGCCGCTCAACTGAACTGGAACCACAGGGGATTGTGGTCGGAGTGTGTCCTACCTAGGTATTCTGACCGGGACAGGAGGGGAGCAGAGACTGGGAACCTACTATGCGGTCCAGGCGGACATGCAGGTCTTGCACTGCCGAGTAGTAAGAGTATATTTTATCCACAGGATGCTGTACGCGCCAAAGGTCGTAAATGTCCCAGTGTGCTAACCAATCCCTACGGGCCTGTGCTGTCGATGTCGCTGCCGCTGCGCGAAGGGGCGGAAAGGAGCGGTCCAGATGGGTGTCCATGACCATGTTAAAGTCACCACCAATCAGCCAGGAGAGGCCCGCGTACCGCTGAAGGATGGGGTTTAGGGACGCCAGGAAAGTGGGCTGGTCCACGTTGGGGACATAGATGGAACCCAGCAGTATCTCCTGCCCATTAAGCTTCCCCCAAACGAAGGTGTACCTCCCCTCAGTGTCCACCAGTGCGTCAGTGCATGTAAAGGGGACGCCGGCTCTTACCCATACCAGAGTGCCCCGCGCCTGTGTGGGGTAGGTGGTGCCATGGATCTGCCCTTTCCAGCGGCTGCGGAGTCGGCCCAGCTCTACCTGGGACATATGTGTCTCTTGGAGAAGTGCGAGCCCCACCCGGTGTCGCTGCATGGAGGCAAAGACCGCATATCTGCGCGAAGGGGTGTGTGTACCGCGGATATTCCAGGTCATAATGTTAGTGCATGCCATGATGTGTGTTGTAATGTAGTTACTCGGGGGGTGGGGGGGGTCGCCTCACCAGGCCGGGGACTGAGTCTATGGGGTGTATACACTGAGCATCGCGTCCAAAACATATAAACCAGAACCACCATTGTAAGCTTAAGGGCGGTTTCCCAACGAGGTAAGCGTCCAAACGAATTAGAGTGATTACTCTTTAAAGTGACGTGTCCGCAAGCCAAGGGTGCGTGACGGAGCGCGCTGTCGGTGGTGTAGCATATCACGCCCTCGTCCAGGGCTCGCATAGAGTTGGAGGTGCTCATGCAGAATCTAATCAGGAAGGCGCACCGAGTCTAACCAACGGCTCCCCCCGGGAGCAACGCGCGTGGGAAACACCGGTCTCCTCCCTACGCAGGGCGTGGCTGTGTACCTATGGCACGCCTCTGGGACCCAAGCTTGCGCGGGGCACATGCGCATACAGTCAGCTAAAAGAACATGGAATAACAATCAAATAAAGGATACAATGAGCATTGCATTTAACACAGGTAGCATATCAGACTGTCTAAAGTCCGCCTCTGGTCACATGATGAAGTCCGCTGTCTTAGGAGTGACTACAGGCATCGCAGCATCCTCAGACGTAACAGTAGACGGCGAAGAAGAACCACTGGCGTGTGCTTCGCTTAGCTGTCCGCAGCTTAGGCCAGTGTTTGCGCTCACTGTTCCCATCGTCGCAACCGCCTCGAGGGCCTCCTGTCGTTCCTGCCGCATTTTCTCTGGACTGGAGCCAGCCCGTCCCGGGCCCGCACCCCGCCTGGACCCCTTCCTCTATCTCCGTGATCGCTGTTCTGCCATCCGCCCCCATCCGCCCCCATCCGGATCAGACGGCCTCGTCCCCGACCAGCACCCTGTCTCCTCCAGCCAGTCCCAAACCTCCGATGAGGCCTCAAAGAAGCGCGTGCCCTCCGTGGTGACCACTCGCAAACGGGAGGGGAACAGTAGCGAGTATGGCAGCTCCAATTCTCATAGCTGTCTGCTCACTGCCAGATAGGAGCCACGTCGTCGCTGCACCGTCGCCGTGTAGTCAGGAAAGAACAGCACCTGACTGTTGCCCACTTTGATGTCTTCCATCTGTCGCGTTTCGCGAAGCACCACATTGCGGTACCGGTAGTTGAGGAGTTTAAAAAGTAAAGGACGGGGCCAAGTACCAGGTCTCTGAGCTTGCGCCGGCACCCTATGTGCCCTTTCCACCACGAAATGCGGGGACAGCACTCCAGTCGGCAGGATCGTCCGCAACCAGTCCTCCATATACCGTTCGGGGTTCTTCCCTTCTTCTCCCTCCGGCAGGCCCACCACGCGGACATTGTTGCGCCGAGAGCGCCCTTCCGTGCGATCTTCGAGGACATGGACTCTGTCAATTAGATCCTGCAAAGCCGAGGCGTGGCTGTGGACCACGGGCTGCAAGTCCTGGATCGTTTGGCGCTGCACAGCGACCGACTGACAGCTTGCGATGATCCGTGTGCAAGTGTGAAGTTGGAGGTGACTTTATCAAGTCGCGCTTCCAAGGAGGTTTTGGTCTGCGTTAGGGTAGTCCCAATACGTTCCACCGCTGCCAAAACAGTGTCCATCTTGGCCGCCAGGGCGGCCACGGGCTCCACTTTCATCCGCCTCAGCTCCGGTAATGGGTCAGGACCTCTGGATTCCTGCTGCTTCGTCTGCGACTTGTCTCGCACCCTGCCCATTGCGAGCTGCTGCGCCGTGGGCATCCACACGCCCGTTCAGATGCCCCCTGTTTCAGCGACTCAAGGGTTGTTCCTCCTCCCAAATCCTGACCGCCGGCGTGGTCCCAGCACCGGGAAGTGCCAGCAAACAGCGGGGATGTTCAGCGCGGCCCAGGGACAGAGGCCTCCTTTCCCGCAGAAGGTGGGCAGGGCCTTTAAAACAATATGGCGCACTGCACAGACTTGCTCAGCTCCTCCGCCCCCCGATCTGGTCCTCCGCAAATCCGTTGCGCCCCAGGTCCCACGACGGTGTCCAGTGCCTTACAATGTCCGCGTGGCGTCCCGAGCCCCCCCGACTCACCAGGTCCGCAGTCCACGTGAGGTCAGGGCGACCGAGGAGCCTCCATCTTAGAGTCAGGCAAGGCAGATGACACCGGGCAGTTACAGGCACACAGCAGTGCACCCACCATCAGAACCACACATCAGCAGGTCTTGGCAGCGAACAGAGGACAGCAGGGGGTCCCAGCCAGGTGGAGTACGCCTCACCATGCATCATGGGGTCTCATTTGCAGGCTCCGGCGGGCCGAAATCACGGCGCCATTTTGCGCTGTGCGCGCCAAGTATGGGTCCCAGGCTGCAGGCTGCAATCAGATGAGGTCTGCCGGAGTTCGCCACACCTTCAGGGCAGCCCAGATGAACAGAGCCGTTACAGGAATAATGTAGGTCCCGGTGTAGCACCGGCTTGGAATCAATGCCTCACAGCTCGCCTCTGCCCGCAATGCTGCCGGCAGCCACTCGCCGTGAAGCCACACGCTGACAGGGGACTTGGGCGCAGGCTCATACCGGCACGGCCGGTCCCCCCCCAGGCACTCCTATTTCTGTAAGTCAGGGGGGGGGGTGTCTCTTTCCGGGGGCCCCGCTGCGCACCAGTCGCCGCCTCACCTCCGGGCACACAGACGCTCCCGTAGCCCCCGGGCGCCACCAGGCATTCACCGCACGTCTTCCGGGGCAGGTCCGCACTCCCGGTCACACTGCCCGCACTTTCCCAGTCTCCGAGGCGTCGGGGCACCAGACAGCCTCCGACGTCACCGTGCTCTGTCCTTGCCGCGGCCCCCGCCGCCACCGAAGGTCCACGGCCTCAGGCTTAGTCCCGCACAGCGCCGTCTAGCTCTCCGTGCTCCGCCTCCACTGCCTGGAATTTCGCTGTACTTCGTCCCAGGGACTGCCCGGCACTATCGCTCACTAGCCCTGCGTGCTCTGGGACAGGATCAAGCACCTCACAGGATAAAAGCAGGATATGTAAGGCCCCGTGGACAGAGCTCTACTCTTTCATGTCCGCCATGTCAGGCTGCTAGCCTCGCCACCCTGCACATGGTGCCTTCACATTAGGTTAATGGCACATAAGGCATTTGGCACATGGTGGTGCCATCACATGGCAGTCAGAGGAACTAATATAGCACCCATCATTTCCTTGCTGGGTGGTGCTTAATACCGTGACTTGCTTCCAACTCATATACTTGACTCCTGACTCTGCTTCTTCAGAACATAGCTCCCAATGTTGTGCATTTGGGGCAGCTCTTGTTCTGCAGGAAGGCAAGAGAGCTCTTTAAAGATTCTGTCATAACTGTTTCCCAAAAAGTGTGGGAAAACACTGGCTGCTATACACCAACTGGATTACTCCGGGGAAAGTAGACCAAAAGGTGGTGAGGACAAGGCTTTAGAAGGTGGTGAGGACAAGGCTTTAGAAGGTGGTGAGGACAAGGCTTTAGAAGGTGGAGTACTGACCTGATAACATAGCACGAGAACAGGCAAGAAAAAGTTCTTTAGATCACAGTTAAAGTATTATGGAGTGCACTGTAAGAGAGGGCTAGATATAAGCATGATGTTAGGGAGTCCAAGACAACTCTTTCCACAGAGACACCATTCTGCTTTTAGCAGTACTCATGAAGATTTAGGCAGACGCTGAATAATAGACATACCCCACACAATGTGTGAGATTAGTAGTGACTGAAATTCGGTTCTGGATTCTTCCAGCAGTATGAGCTGCAATAGGTCCTAGGGTGATAAAGAACTATTGTGGATAAGTTTGTGATAGGAACTCAAAAGTTTGAAAAGAATCCATAAGGAATCCCTGGGACTTAGCTGACAGGAAAAGGTGAAATGTTCCGGGGGGAGGGGGTCGAAGATGGTTGGGTTAGCCATGTTTGTATTTGAGTGGGTTATTCACTAGAGAAGAAAAGATAAAATTCATTTTCTGAGGGATTAAGTTCAACTGAGAACTGAACACCCAGTTCATTAGGATCTCTACAAAGGAGTTCACTGTGGGTGTGTCCTCAATAGGGGACCCTTCTGTAAAGCTCGGTCTTGTTAGCATATCGACAGTGATTTGAGAAACAGTTTCTGGTTCCATCAGTACGTTGCAGGGTAGCCACAAGTTAAGGACAGAAGATATCAAGGATCTATGAGTATTAGTACATGTTACCGTATTTATACTAGTGAGATGATTAAAACAACAAGTTACTTACCATCGATAACGATATAGCAGTAACAAACATAGGTTAGTTATAGATTCCTCACCTTAGAATTACTGCCAGGCGTCAGACTGTATTCGGAAAGTTTTTCGTCAGCAGTACCCCTGCGTGTTGGAATGTGGCGTCTCTTCTTCTTTCGAAAGATGCGGAAATAAGGTGGGCAAAGTGATGGTTTGGCTAATGTGGAAAGAAGTAACTACCTTGAATGAATGAATGAATATAAAACTTTTAAAGCGCAAACTTAGCCCGAAGGCATCAAGGCGCTGCAGACAGGATCAGTATATCAAAGTTCACAGATTACTAAAACTCAAGGATTAAGGGAAATGAGGGCTGGGGCAAGAGAAAAGCCAGGTCTTCAAAGATTTCCTAAAGGAAGAATGTAGTTTCAAATTGGAGATTGAGAGAGGAAGCAGATTCCACAAGTTGGCGCCTAACAGCGAGAACGCCCTCCCCACCAATCTGGCTTTCCTGAACCTAGAAACTGTTACCCAATTCCAACTGGCAGATCTCAGGATCTTGCTCGGGAGAGATCTGTGAAACAGTTTATTAATGCCTTCAGCACCCCTTTTGTGCAAGGCCTTGTGTACCATACACAGCGCTTTATACACAATTTTCCTCCCAAGTGGGAGCCAGTGAAGGCTCCTAATGGTAGATGAGACAGAATGAAATTTAGGAAGACCAATCACCAGCCTAACCGCTGCATTCTGCACCAGTTAGAGTCAATGCAGGAGCCCCCCATTTTTTCCTAAATAAAGGGCATTACAGTAATCCAACCTGGATACCACAAGGGCGACCACTGCCTGTTTCCAAGCTGAGAGGGAGAGAAAACGAAAGATCTTCCTAAGAGTCCTCATCATCCCAAAGCATGTTGCGATGGTTCTATTTATTTGTGACTTTAATGACAAAGAGGAGTCTACAATAATGCCTAGATTCTTGGCACTTAGACAGGGGACAGGGCAGGCTCCTAGAGAAACAGGCCACCAGGCCTTTGACCAAATATCCAGCTTGTCTCCAAAAATGATAACCTCAGTTTTATCCCCATTGAGTCTAAGATAATTCTCCACCATCCATGCAGCCACAGCTTGCATGCAATTATTAAAATTTGCTGCTGAGGCTGAGACACTCTGTGATGGAAATCAGAATCTGAGTGTCATCAGCGTAGGATAGGACTTCTAAACCAAAAGACCTAACCACAGCAGCAAGCGGGGCTACATAGATATTAAAGAGAGTCGGACTCAATGAGGATCCCTGAGGTACTCCACAAAAATGTTTTGGGGGGCAGATGAAAATGTACCGATCTTAACTATCTGTGACCGATCCGTAAGGAAAGATGAGAACAAGTTAAGTGCAGATTCCTCTATCCCAATTTCCTGGAGCCTACCAACCAGCCTACTTGGGGAGATCGTATCGAAGGCTGCAGTCAGGTCAAGGAGGATCAGCAAGGTGGTGTGACCAGCATCAACCTGTTGCCGAATGTTGTAAAAGACAACGGTTAGTGCCGATTCTGTGCTGTGCTCCCTCCTGAACCCATGCTGCGAACCATCGAGCAGTTGGTATTCCTCCAAGTAGCAACTGAGATGGCGGTTAAGATGTCTTTCCAGGATTTTGGCAGGGACAGGCAACAAAGAGATAGGCCTATAGTTTTTGGATTCAGTTGGATCAAGGGAGGCCTTCTTGAGCAGGGGTTTTACCACTGCAGTTTTCCATGCGGTGAGAAATTGGCCAGCAGAGATGGCGGAATTGATGACAGTCGTTAGAGAAGATATAACTACCTCTTTTCCCAGTTTCAGGATCTTAAGAGGACACAATTCAAGTGGGGACAGAAAAGAAGGTCTAGTTCTGAGAACGACCTTGTCCGGATGAATAGCCAGAAAGGGAGGCTTGGAAGAAAGAGCTTGTAGCTCACCTACCCTGCGTGCAGAGGTGATGGCCACCAGAAAGGCAGTTTTCAGAGTGAGAAGTCTGAGAGGACAGTTATGCAGCGGCTCAAAGGGAGCACACATAAGATAGGTAAGAGCCAAGTTCAAGTCCCACTGAGGTATTACGAAGGGAACAGGAGGAAAAAGACAAATAATGCCCTTAAAGAATCTATTTACAACAGGGGACTTGAAAAGAGAAGGCTGACCAGGAAGCCTAAGGAGGCTGCAATGGCCGAGAGGTACCCCTTTAGAGTGCCCAGAGCAGAGCCCTGCTGGGCCAAAGAAAGGAGGAACAGGAGGACCTCAGAACCAGGGGCGGAAAGGGGATCCACAGCCTGTGCACCATGCCACAAATTTGTTCCATCTGCAAGTGTATACCGTCTTTGTGGAGGGACGCCTGGTTGCCAAGATAACATTGCAAACTTCGGGAGGCAGGTCAAATGACGTCAACTGCCGCCGCTCAATCTCCAAGCAAGGAGGTGGAGGCTGGACAGGTTCGTGTGGAGGACCGTCCCCTGCTGCTTCGATAGAAAATACTCCCGAAGAGGCAGTCAGATCAGAGGACCGATGGCCATATTGAGCAGCTCAGGATACCAGACTCTTCGAGCCCAATCCGGAGCCACAAGAATGACTTGGGCCCGGTCGAGCTTGATCTTCAGCACTCTGGGCAGACATGGTATAGGCAAAAAGACGTATAGAAGACCGCAACTCCACTCCTGACAAAAAACGTCACCTAGCGAGTGCCACCTTGGAAATTCACTTAGAATTTCCGACATTGCGCGTTCTCTTCGGTGGCGAGTTGTTCAAACCAAGGCTCTCCCGACTGTTGAAAAAGAACTAGCGCCACCTCAGAGTGAAGCCGCCATTCGTGATCCATCATGCACCTGCGGTTGAGTTTGTCCACCCTGGCGTTCAGAGAACCTGCCAGGTGTTGAACCACCAGGGAAATGCCCTGATGTTCCAGCCATGTCCAGAGATGGAGAGCCTCTTGACATATGGTCCACGACCCCACCCCGCCCTGTTTGTTGCAGTGCCACCTGGCGGTGGTGTTGTCCGTGAACACCTGCACTACTCTTCCCTGGACAGAGGGAATGCTTTGAGTGCTAGATGAATCGCCAGAATCTCCAGAAGGTTCATGTGGAGCCCGGACTCCGCTGGAGACCAGAGGACTCTGATCTCCGCCTCCCCCCATGCTGTGCCCCCATCCCAGAAGTGATGCATTGGTCACCACAGTTAACTCTGGTTGAGGAAGGGAGAGGGATCTTCTGTTGACCCAATCCTGGTTCGTAAGCAACCACTGCAAATGGCGTGCTGTGCCCTCTGAGATAGGGGCGCAATCGGACAGGTTCCCCTGACTGTGTGCTCACTGAAACTTCAGGTCCCACTGCAGAGTCCACATCAGGCCCAGTAGCAGGACGAACGAAACCCGGGATGGAGGATGAAAGATCGGAATCATAGCCTGAATATACCAGACTCGCTGTTCGGGAGGATAGACCCAAAACTGTGTCATGTCCAGAACCGCTCCGATGCAGAGGAGCTTCTGAGAGGGAGTCAGGTGTGACTTCGGCACGTTGATGGAGAACCCCAGCGAATACAGGAGGTCCGCCATTGTCTGGAGGTGGGAGACGACTGACTGGGGCGAGCCCACCTTCAACAACCAGTCGTCGATATAGGGGAAGACTGGAACCACTGATCTGTGCAGATGAGCTGCGACCACAGCCAACACTTTCGTGAACACCTAAGGGGTGTTGGTAAGGCCAAAGGGGAGCACAATAAACTGAAAGGGCTCGTGGCCTACCGTGAACCGCAGGTAACGCTGGTGGGCCGGCAGGCCGGGGATGTGAAAATAAGCATCCTGCAAGTCCAACGCCACCATCCAGTCTACCTACTTCTAGGACAGGAACTCGTTTGATGGCACCCTGGGCCAAGAGAGCCATAACTTCCTGTTGGAGAAGGGCCAGATGATCCCCGACATTCGATGGTACTGAGGTGGCATGGCTGGGGGGCTAGCATCGAAGGGCGTGTGTGGGGGGGGGGGGGGGGGGGGGGAGTAGCCCCTTTGGATTATCTGCATAACTCACCTGTCCGATGAGATAGTACGCCAGTGGGGGCGATGATGGCAAATTCTTCCACCCACTGGCGTGTGCTGGGCATGAAAAGTCAAACTAGGAGGGTTTGGAGGCTGCTGCAGAGGGGGTGGTGGTGGACTGGCCGCCCGCTGGCCCCCAAAACCACGGCAGTGGTTCCCACGTGCCCAGCCGCTCTGGGGCTGAACAGCTTGCGCCGGCCTGTGGCCCTGGAGGGAAAGTGGTGGGACACCCCTTCCGTAGCCACAAAAAGGGTGAAAAGCAGACAATGCAGGGCATGTGGCGGAGAAACCCAAGGACTTGGCCATAGCCTGAGAGTTCTTGAATTTGTGACTCACTGGAGTGCACGTTTTTCTGTTTATGCGGTAAGCCGTCACCAACCCGTTTTATTTCACTCCTTTTCCCTATAGTTTTGCCACCTTATTTTCCAGGTTTCTAACCTGGTTATGTTTATCCCGGTTCACTTCACCTTCTTCGGTGCATGCTTAGTTCCGTTTGCCCGGGGCACTTTTAGACTTTTCATTATTTTCGGCATTTTTCGCCTGCGCTTTCCTTATTCATTGAGCATGCAAACTTGTCACATCACATTCAGAGCGTGCACTTTCTTTGGTTTTTTTTCGAGCATTTCTCACATTTATATATAACCTTCCCTGCACCGTCGTTTTTACGTCATCATTTAACATAGGTAACAGCACGTTTCAGCTCACTTGGCACCGCTCAGTTTTATTCATTACCACCATTTATTACGACATAGGACTATTTCAGCTCCTACTGCGCGCTATATTGTCTCTATTCTTTTAGACTCCCCCTGATGAAGAGCATCGCTCAAAATGTATAGGGGATGCATTTATGAATGACATGTACAGCCATAAGTTTCTTTGAGATTGCTACAATGGAGTGATTTGTTTTGAATTCATTCAGCAATTGATTCAACTGATTTAACTCCTTAAAGACTGGTACAAAATAAACCATTTACCAACGGAAAGTATTTGAGACCACCTATTGATTTCACATTTTCATGCGTACCTTTGTGCGCTGGGAGGATTCGAGATCTATCTTACACTGTGTAAGATCCTTTTGTTTGATTTCGTTACAGCGCCTCACAGTCAGAAGGTGTACATCTCGACACCCCCATAGCCTGATTAAATCGCATTGAATTATTGAGTACATTCGCATCACTTCGGAGTGCTGTGGACCCTTCATAGATTTGTTTCACGTTCTGACTTTACCACAGGCACCCAAGACAACAACATGTCTTATATGGACATGGCAAATTTAACAGCAAACAAAGAAGACACTTTTGAATTTTCTATTGTAGATACAGATAGAATATATGCGCTTGTTCAGGAGCCTGAATGCATTTCATCAAGCACTGGTTCAGTGCAATTCAACAGTTACTGTACGCTTTCAAGAGGGAAATAAACCAACGGTTGCACGCAAGTACATTAATCAGATACCATAAAGTACAGCGCATACCCAGAGGGCTGCGCATACCACTTAAGTCAACTCTTTGTAAAAATAATCCGCGATTCACTGAAAAATGGTACGGAATCCTCAACAAGTGTTCACTTGACTTAATCCTTCTTATAGTAGAAGAACTTTCTAAACTCTTGGAAGAACTTGACGGAGAAGTTACCCAACTTAAACAAGAACTGAGCAGCAAACTTACACCAGAGGAATTGGTTAAAACACTCGAGGATGTTAACATTCAACTTGAAAAATATACAAAGAAAATTACGTAAATTCAAGAGGGACACAGTGGATTACAAACTCGTGAGGTATATAATTGGGCCGAAATATATGCAGCGCGTAGACAGCAACGTCCTTACGGAAATAGATTGACTGATGGAGATACTTCCTCATCAGATGATTCATCGTGCAAACCTGGCCAAAGAGGCCATCAACATCCAACACCTGTGCCACAGGAACAAACTCCCTCTACTTCCAAACAAACAGTTCCTACCTCGACTTCTGCTGCCTCTTCTTTTTTAGGATCAGGCTCCGACGCAATCGGCGACCGAGGAGGTCCAGTCATACAAAATGTTCAGCAACCAGTGGCGAAATCAACAAGAAGCCATCTGACTTAGTCATCAACATCTCCAGCACTCAGATTACAGCCGCCCAGACTCAAGTTTCGGAGAAGAATCTCATTTGTTCCAACTTACCATTCCAATGAATTAGAAACCCAAGTTTGTTTTTACAAGTTTATGAGATTTCTGCGCCTGAAACATTTCTTCCAAAATGTTTGCAACTCACAGTCACAAGAGGATACTGGAACATTATTAGACCTCCGTCCCAAGAGCCATTTCCAGGCTCCAGTTGGCCACAAGATACTAGATACATTCGAACTGCTGGTATAACAAGACTTACATGCTATTTACCAAGGGTCATCCAAACATCGTTCCAACACGCCATGAACGCCTTGTTCTAACACAACTGGCAAACAACCCAAGCATAACTATCTGCAAAGCAGATAAAGGTGGCACTCTGGTCGTCTTAGACAGTAGTTTTTTTCTTGACAACATTACAGAGCATCTGAACGACAACACCTTATACATGGAAATACAGTCTGACCCTACCTTGGACTTTACCCGAGTCCTCGGAACCATTGTGAATAAAGCAGTTACAGCAGGGACTATCACTGAAAGAGACAAATGTTTTCTCATGAAGGATCATCCTCAAGTGTCATACCTGTATATGGTTCCAAAGATTCATAAACATGCTACCAGACCACCGTTCCGGCCCATAGTCAGTACACGTAACTCAATCCATGAACCCATTGGAGTATACATAGACAGACACCTTCAACCAAGTGTGAGGAACATGCCAAGTTACATCCAAGATACCACCGATTATCTCAATAAACTGAACAACATCATTTTAAACCCTGATGAACCCATCTATCTATGCACCATCGACGTTTGTTCACTATACACCTGTATTCTGCACAACCTAGGACTATAAGCCATGGAATCAGCATTACTTGCCACAGACAAACCCCTGAATCCCCAAGTGTTCCTAATGGAACTCATAAAGTTCACTTTACATCACAGCTATTTTACCTGCCTCGACAAATTTTTCATTCAACTTTACGGCGTGGCAATGGGCAACTGTGCCGCACAGTCATATGCGAACCTTTTCATGCATCAATTTGAATCTGAACACATCACAGCGAACCAAGAATGGAGTAACTATTTAACCTGTTATCACCGATACATCGATGACATCTTCCTGATGTGGAAAGGTTCTGAACTTCAATTGACAACAGCTATCAACAATCTCGACCAAGTAGACAGCAGGTTACAAATTACATATACAATTAATCAATCGCAGATTTCATTTCTGGATGTCAAGATTCAGATTGAGAACAAAAATCTCAAAACATCTGTTTTCACTAAGCACACAGACCGCAATAACTATTTACATTTCACCAGCTTTCACCAGGTGAGCCTAAAAAAGCATTTGCCATACTCTCAACTTCTCAGAGCTAAGCGTACTGCATCTACCACTGATTTGTTCAAAACTGATAGCTCGATCATAGTGCAAAAATTTCATCAAAGGGGTTATCCAGAGAACATCATTAACTTGGGGGAACAGAGAGTATCAATGAAAACAAGAGCGGAACTACTAACTGTTAAACAGCGCACAGAAAATAAAGACAGTCGTTCCTGTTTTGTGTCAAAGTTTTCTACTACCAGCACTCAGATTAAAGCTTCCATCAAGAAACATTGGCAGTTACTACAACTGAAACCAGACTTTAACAACATCTTTCAAACTCAGCCCATTTTCGCTTATCAACGCACCAAGAACATCCAACAATTACTCAAAGCTAAGAAAAGTACCACAAATGTTACTTACAATGGAACTACACCTAGTTAAAACTGCGGAAATTGCAACAGCATCATCAAAGGTACTGTGATCCAACACCTCACACAGGGCACACCTATCCATCTTAAAGTGAATGCCACATGTGATACCACCAATGTGGTATATCTTCTCAAATGCCCCTGTGGCTTTCCCTATGTAGGGAAAACTAAGAGAAAAATCAAAACCAGACTTACAGAACATCGCAGTAACATCCGGACTAAAAATCGTCAAATCCTGTGTAGCGGTACATTTCACTAATCATTCACACAATGTCAGCCAGTTACGTTTCCTGATTCTGGAAGTCGTGAACAAAGTTACAGGAAGAGATAATAAGAAATTTCTCCTACAAAGAGAACTTTATTGGATGCATAAACTAAATTCCATTCATTCGAAGGGCCTCAACGAGAGACTTGAAAATAGCTGTTACTTATAAAGCTTTCTTTGTGCTTGTTGATGTCACTGTTCTTGTGTTTTGACCCCTCTGTTACCTACTGTTTGTTCTTTTCATGCATGTTTTCACACCAGTTCTTTTCTTGCCTCATTTGTTGCTCATCACACTCACATATGTTCTACTAGCACATTTAAAAAAATTTTTTTTACTCTTTTGTACTTTCATTGTTTTAATTTCTTATTCTTTCCATTACTCACCATCGCTCTTATATGTTTATATATCGTAGTCATTTCTATCACTTTTACACTCTGCTGCTATTCTTCTTTGATGTTCCATCCTTACCCTCCCTATTTGTCTAGTTTTTCCCTTGTTGGTTTGTTCACACTTTCATTCTCGTTCTATTCCTCTCTTTGACTTGAAACGCTGTTTCCACCCATCTATCTTCATTGGTTTTGCCTTTGCTTATTGATTCTTATTTTCATCACCTCCATTATTTTGAACCTTTCCAGACTCGCTTGTTTTATTCACAGTAGCTGATCGGGTCCCTCCTTTACGACAGTCTTGTTTTTTTTCGTTTTTTTCATTTCATTACCTTTGATCCTTTCACTTCTTTACATAGCTTTATTAACCAGATCGATGCTCAGCATATTCCCCTCCTGTGCTGAGATTTGCATATTCCCTTTATTCATGACGAGCTGGGCTCGTCATGAGCGTGCGAGGAGGCTACCTCATGACGAGCCCAGCTCGTCATGAGCGTGGAAGGGGTTAATCCCATTCACCCACTGGGATTCATTCACATCGTGCATTTTTCACAGTCCCCTTTCTACGTTTTCTTTGCATATGCACTTTCCTCTCTTTTCTATGTTTACCAAACTAATAACACGGTCCTCGCCTTCGGCGTGCAGAATGATAGACCCGAATTCGTAACTCACTGGAGTGTATGTTTTTCTGACTATGCGGTAAGCCGTCACCAACCCGTTTTATTTCACTCTAGTTTTGCCACCTTATTTTCCAGGTTTCTAACCTGGTTATGTTTAACCCGGTTCACTTCACCTTCTTCAGTGCATGCTTAGTTCCATTTGCCCGGGGCACTTGTAGACTTTTCATTATTTACGGCATTTTTTCGCCTGCGCTTTCCTTATTCATTGAGCATGCAAACTTTTCATGTCACATCCAGAGCGTGCACCTTTTTTTTTTTTGAGCATGTCTCACTATTATATATAACCTTCCCTGCACCATCGTTTTTACATCATCATTTAACATAGCTAACAGCATGTTTCAGCTCACTTGGCACCGCTCAGTTTTATTCATTACCACCATTTATTACGACATAGGACTATGTCAGCTACTACTGCGCGCTATATCCTCTCTATTCTTTTATTTTCTTTTAGACTCCCCCTGATGAAGAGCATCGCTCGAAATGCATAGGGCATGCATTTATGAATGAAGTACACAGCCATAAGTTTCTTTGAGATTGCTACAATGCAGTAATTTGTTTTGAATTCATTCAGCAATTGATTCAACTGATTTAACTCCTTAAAGACAGGTACAAAATAAACCATTTACCAACGGAAAGTATTTGAGACCACTTATTGATTTCACATTTTCATGCGTACCTTTGTGCGCTGGGAGTATTCGAGATCTATCTTACACTCTGTAAGATCCCTTTGTTTGATTTCGTCACAGCGCCTCACAGTCAGGAGGAGTACATCTCGACATCCCCATACCCTGATTAAATCGCATTGAAATATTGAGTACATTCGCATCACTTCGGAGTGCTGTGGTCCCTTCATAGATTTGAAACCCAAGGACTTGGCCATAGCCTGAGAGTCCTTGAAGCGCTCTAGTGCACAGTCTGCTTTGTTGCCAAACAGGCGACGGCCATCGAAGGGCATGTCCATCAGGGTGTTCTATACATCCCCAGAAAACCCAGTCAACCTCAGCCATGCATAGCGTCGAAGGCCTACGGACGTTGAAATCGTCCTACCCAGCGAGTCAGCGGTGTCCAGTCCACAGCGGATGGTAATCTTCGCTGCGTCTCTCCCCTCGACAACTGCACGGGAGAGCACGGCCCGGTCCTCCTCCGGGCACTGAGGCAGCACATGCTCCACCGTGTCCCACACAAAGTGGGAATAACGGCCCAACAGACATGCAGTGTTTACCAACAGCAGTCCCAAGCTGGAGGAAGAAAACATCTTCCCAAGTTGGGCCAGCTTTTTGGATTCCCTATCAGGTGGGGTGTTAGGGAAGTCGCCTTCGGATGTGGAGGCTTGGACCACCAAGCTCTCAGGGATGGGGTGTTGTGAGAGGAAAGTGGGGTCGCCCGGGGCCGGGCGGTGGCGTCAGGCAATCATCCTATCCACAGGATCGCCTGTGTTGGGCCTGGACCAGGTGCCCAAAGGGATGTCTTCAAGGGCTTCATTGAACGACAGCAGGGGCTCCGAAGAGCTCGCTGCCGGCTGAAGCACCTCTGTCAGATTAGTCCTGACTGCTACCATAGGTAGCTCGAGATGGAGAGCCTCGGCCGCCCTATGCAACACCATTGCATAGGACGCTCCCTTCTCCGTAGCCACGGTAGGAGGAGACAACATGCCTAGGTCTGGGGAGGTATCTAGAACACTGGCATCTCCCAATTCCTCTCTCCAGTCCGGATCATAATCCAACTGGTCGGTTAAAGGGTCACCAGACACCGTCCAGTCTTCCTCACCCTCCTCTGGCTGCCAATCTGGCTGAAAAGGGCGAGGGTATAACACAGGCACAAAAGTACCCATTGGTGCTGGATCCGGCGTCGGTCAACACCGGACCGGCTCCGTGTATCTACATTGGGGGGGAAGTCGGCTGGCGGTCCAGCCGGCACCGGACGTGGTGCTGGTGGAATTGGCACAGGTGGAGGTGTTTCGAGGTCAAACGGTGCCGATCCTGATGCAGGCCTGGATCCAAGGGGGCCCTGCGGTGCCGAGGCCAAAGCCGCTGGCTTCGAAGGCTTAGGGCCCCCAGCCGAGTCCGCGGGGCTCGAAGGAGCAGGCGGCATTGGGCACCCCAAAGTTGGCATGCATCGCTTCGTAAAATTGACAACGCTGGGCAGGGGGCGCTCCAGTCAGGCTGGAGTCGACCCTATAGGCTTTGCATGCGGAGTGGCACCACCCGCACCCTTCGTCGTGTCGGCCGACGGAGGGGAAGTCAAAGAGCGACGACGCTTCTTCCACTTCTTATGCTTCGACTTACCTGACCCCGAGTGCAAAGACTTCGAAGAGGAGTGATGATGGCTCCGTGATCTGTCTATCGACCTCCCATGCGACCGGGACCTCGACCGACGCCGAGCCGACTGCTGGGCCTCTAGTGGCTTCAGGGACCGCTCCCGCAAAGACTCGGGCAATGGTTCAGAAGTTGGAGCACTACTTGGGGGTCATGGTTGCGCTCCAGGCAGTAGAGGCACACGCGGTGCGGATCAGTCGGTTACAGGAACCACATGCCTTGAAGCCGGGCATCCCTCGTGCACCAGGAGTCGACAGACTCAAAACACAAAGTCGACAAAAGTAGAGAAAAAAGTCAGTCAAGAAACGACTGGAGAGACTGCTCTCTCCGGATCTGCGCTTGCAGGTGTGGAAAAATCAAGAACTGATGTCAGTACGCGAGGCTGGCATCTATGTAACTACCGCAACGTCATCCTGGCAACTACGACGCCGAACGCAGTGTCTACCGACGCCACCTTCCAACGAGCAGGGTGTACTGCTGACTAAAAACTTTCTGGATCCAGTCTAATGCCTGGGGGTAATTCTAAGGTAAGGAATCTATAACTAACTGTTTCTTTCAGATATATGTTTTACTTAACATTTCTAAGGAGTCCCTTAAAAGGAGTTGGGATTTAGAGTGGAAAGTTGCATTCCCTCTGAAGAGAGGGGGTACTGTAATCTTCTCCAGACTTTTTATCCCACAATGTGCACATCATGCTTCGCAGACATATAGAAATGCATAATAACTGATCAAAGACAGCATACACAGAAATGCATAATAATTGATCAAAGAGCATACACAGTGATAACCTCAAATGGTAAAATATGGCATAATTAAGATTTCTTGTTCATATCAGGCTTGTAGAAAATGATCTATATCAGTGACACGTGTCATAGTTTTTTTTTGTGACGGGCTGACCCTGCCCACTAAGATGGGGACTCCTAAATAAGTTATACAAGTATAATTTTCATCATGCAAAAGTCCCATATTGCTTCAAAGTAAACATTTTTAACTGTGGGTTAAGCTTTATTGCTATGAAAGCAAAATTAATAAAACCAATACTGTTCCTATGAATCACTACATCAACCGAATTCTGATGTTTGAATACATTTTATTTATATAAGGCTTCCTATACAAGGGAATACACAAGAAGTAGTTTTCTTATCAATACACTAAACAAATTAATTTAAGAGAAAAACACATCACAATCTATAAATTACTTAATGCACAACAAACCTTCTTAACATAAATATGCATGTATTACAGCATACATAATCCAAATTGCAGGTAAATCTCAAAAAGAAACCAAATATCTTTACATCTTATATACTGGTTTAATGGGAAGGTGATCAATGACAACCATTAAGCTCAGTTATCAATTAAAGTCCATATGTCTCATCAACCTGTCAGACTTCAAGATGTTTCAATTGTAGCGAATATGATGACAGTCACCCTAATACATGCATTTTCTTTCATACACATGATCACTTTTGTCAGATCTCCCTATGCTATTACTAGTCTGCACATTTTATTGACTTGTATGCAACATTACTAAAATACAAGATATACAATTTTCTGCCTTGGTTCACGCATCTGGTAAGAAATTAGCATGTAATCCAGAATTCCAATGTGAAGGTAGGTTTCAGTGACTTTTTAATAGTCAATTCAGAAAGCAGAGGATTGTAGACATCGCCATGTTTAACCATCACCTCAGGTGCTCAAACTCTTGCAGTCAGAATTAAGCTGATATCCGTTTCTAGTAAGACACAATCATCTGTAGGAAAGGTTAACGAAAATATGCCAGTGTTTCTTGGAAGGTTATATAGGTTTCACAGCAATTGCTAGTGTCCACAATAGTATAATTACACATTTGTAATGAAAGTTTTAATGAATGCTTTAATTCCTTAATGAGAACATAATCTAATTGCGAAATACGTTGGTGGACAGTCCTAACTATATATTGATGCACACTGTAGCATTGTGCCTTTAGCTATTGTTGATTTAGGACTAGAAGACCAATCAAAGTGCTGGATCCTAAACAGAAAGTAAGGAATATACAAACTATTTAAGGTATCAAGAGAAACTAAAGACAGTATGAAATGTGTCTACCTTTGTAAACAATGCAGTTGTGTGTTAAAAAAAGTAACAGTACAATAATTAGCATATATAACCTAGACATGCTGGTCAAGCTATTATACAAGTAGTGTAGTGCTTACAAAGAAGTATATAGATGTCAAATAGTCTTTACGTTCTATTGAGTTAGATATTGCAAAAAAATGTAACAGCTCTGCAGCGTGTGACAAATCAAACTGAAGCTTATGGAATGAAACATTCCAATTGTTTTATCACAGGAATGCAGCAACCATGATATTTAAATGAGGCAAACTTCAAGTACTTCCAATATATCTCATCAGGGCATATACAAAAACAACAGTTACTGTACACCTGTATATAAACACACAGGGTGTGTGTGTATGTTTACAAATACATATACACATTGTGTATATAGACTCTTGGCTCCACAGGAAATATGATGTAAAAATACAACATACATTTAGAATAGTACGTCAGTTTTGAGCATAGGAAGCCAAAGGCAGAACTCTAATTTTGTCAGCCTTCTTTCTTACATTTTAACATATATTCTCCAATAATCGGTTTTGCCCAGCTAACAAAATTCAAATGGAATGCTTTTTGACATCTTCAATATGCACATTAGAACAGAAAACATTTTTGTATGCAAGATTATGAGTTGTCTTAATTAAACAAGAGTTGCTCTGTTAACACATTTAAAACACTGTATTTATAAGAAATTACTGAAAATATTTTACACACCTGAATTTGTAGTAGAAAACTGACACCTCCAAGTATTTTATTCTTTTATTTTTGTGATGTAGTCTTTCACAAAGCAGTTAGTATAGTAAAATCCAACTGAGACTCTCTAACTGGGCTTAAATAATGTACAGGGAAATCCTGAAAACGAGTCTTGCTTTGGTGGAACTAGTTGATGCAGAGTGTTAAATGGAATTAAAGAAAATTAATAGCTGTATCTATCCATTCAAAAAGTCACAGAGATTGGTATACAAATACACCACTGTTTCCATAACATGTAAATCAATGATTGTAATGAAACCAGCAACCGTGATCATCTTTAAAACAAAACTACAATAACTTACATAAAAAACTACCTTTCAAATGTACAAATTTGCATACGCTAGGTCATGTTCAAAATATAGAGATGCAATAAATACAGATGACTGCATTCCACATGCTTAGAACATACATCATAACAGTGGCAGAATGCAAACAGTCTATATTCTGTTCTTAGTAGGAAATAATGCTAGAAAAGCAATAATTGTATTCTCAAAATACATATTCTAATGCGCTATCGGGCAATTGCTTTGAATGTATTTTGGCACAGTTGAATCCTACTTTACAAGACAGAAAGAATTGACAGTTCATTGGGAATGATTAAAGCTGTTGAAATTAATGAAAGGACCTGCTCTTATCAGCAGTTTGCATCTTTAACTTTGACACAATAGACAGTGCCCACCTTATAAAACACACAGGGCTATCTTTTTCAACAGCCAATTTGATAGCTGCTGATTCTTAGCAAACACTGACCTCTCCAAATACAGTCCAATACTACATAAAAGATGCAGTAATGTCCATGTTCAAAGCATCTTTGCAGGGCCAGAAGAGCTACACTTCTTACACAATCAGGGTTCAGGAACATACTAAATGATGAAATCCAAATTCCGGAGGCAATGCTTTAATGACATATCATTTTAAGACTTAAAATATCTTTCAGGATGACTCCAAATAAAGCAAAGTTGCATTATATGAAATCAGATCAAATGCATGATGCACTTTTATGCTCTGCATAAGATCATGTTTGATTTCTGCTCAAAACAGTAATTGAAGAAGACCTACAGCACAGCTTAGGGCTGTTCCCATCAGAGTGCATTACAGCTTGGAAAGGGAACAGAGCTGCTGTCTGTTTCACATGGCCAATGTAATTGAGTTGTGTTTGAAAAATATTCTGTCCCACCTGATAACTACATAATTAATGACTTTTGCTTTATAGTTCTTTACTTACCTATATACATTTGCAGACCATGCAGATTTAATTTTCCTATCATTTTCTACCACAAAACAATTGGGTCATTCTTTATATACTTATTTATGAGGTAGAAATATACAACAGCTGTTTTAGTTGCCATTGTATTTTTATCAGATCACAAATCTCTGAAAATGCCAAGAGTGTGCTACCTAATTCTTTGTCCAAGGTAAACTATTTCTTCCTTCAGCCTCATAAAAAGAAATATAATCCTTTCTTCCGTTTCATCTATACTGGTCTGCCACTTAACTGTTTTGTAATGTGATATAAATCTGCATTCAAGGTGGCAAAGCTCAAATGGATGCTTTTATAATCGTACACTATTTGCCATGAGCATGAAAAGAAAGAGCCCCCAGAAGATAAAAGGAGGTGACTGAATTCTTAGGTGCAAATTTCTGAACCCCTTTATAGATGACTTAATAAAGTGAAAACTGGTAATAAAATAAATTCAGGCAGTAACCTAAATGACCCAGATTGCAAACATAAAATATTGCAAATTCATTTAGAGGAATATACTTGCTACCAATGTATAAGAATTTATAACAGTTTACTATTCACAGATTTATTTGGCTGATCGATCAAACAACAAAAAATAATAATGGTGTCATATTTAAATTCATTAAAAGATGTGATTTTGTAAGTAATTTAACCATTTTCAGAGGGAGGAAGCTATGAGATTTAAGTAGACTTAATACCTCAGTCACAAGAGTTAACAGCACAATTATGACCATGGTATCATTAAAAGAACAGAATAATTAAGATTTACAATTTAACAATAGTATCGGCCAAGGCTAGATTTGTTTTCACTGGCTATTTCCCTTGGGTGTGGGGAGGTCATGATTTGCTTGCAATTAGCATGTATAGTCTTACTACAGCCTGCTGCACATTTCACCCATAGAATTGCTCAGGGAAAGGGGTACATTTTAGGGACAGCTTTAGATGAATTATTCCGCATTTTCCAAAGTAAATCTAAATGTCACTAAAATAAATCAAGAATATTCAAATAAATAATATTTATATTTCTTTTATGCATAGATCAAGTTAACGCCATATGCACTAGGATAGTGGATTTGTGTCACCAACTATTAAGCAAGGGCGTACCTTCTAAATCCCACTATCAGTATACAATGTGTTTGTGAATTGACAATGAGCAGTGTCAATGAGTATTTATTGTCATACCTCAAGCATAGCTATGACACTGACAGCATATATTAAAAGAAACAGATTTCCAGGATTAACTCATGCCCAAATTATGAATGCCTAGTTACCAGCACAAGTTAGGTAGTCATAAGATTTTCATTTGTGCATTCCATAGCAAAGAGAACATACTTATTATCAACCTGCACAAAGCACTCCTGCTAAGAATAGAGAGGGAATCAATGAGGAAAAAAATACTACAGTAGAAAATTCAACTACTAAATATAGGTAGTGGAAACAAAATAAGATACAAATACCAAAATTATGGTATTTTTAACAATCCAATATTCTGCCATTAGGAAAATTGTAGCTGAAGGAGGGAAGTGTCTCCCTTCCATTTGGAGCATTTGTCATCACTCTCTCTGGCAGTGGTAACTTGACACCCAACATTCACTTTCCCACCAAATATCAAGCTTGGGAGAATGCTAATCGTGAACTATTATGACCTATTCTTTTATTGGTGGCTGGATCAAAGCTCATCTACAATCAAGGTTCAAAACACGTTTCTGACAGCAGTACCAAACGTAAAGACGTGTAAGATAAAGGACAAGGTCACAGAAGCCCTGCAATGCTGATAAATGGTCCCCATGCCCACTCCTTATACAAGAAGAGAGCCCACACACTAGTAATGCTTTGAAATTTTTGTTCCCTTTCATTGCAATTAAATCTTTACCCTGTATAATTTTTTCTCACAAACTAAAACCGGGTTATGCATTGGACACTGCCAGCCTAGGAAACACAGTATATATATATATATATATATATATATATATATATATATATATATATATATATATATATATATATATATATATATATATATATATATATATATATACACACACACACAAAAACATTTGAGAATTTCTCACCATTTATTACTTTCAATGTGCTTGCTAATATTGAGCTTTGAATGATTTTGGCAATTTGTGGTGTTAGCCTACCATAGTCTGAGTAATCATACACCGAACAAAATATGTTGAAGCAATAAGGTAACCCAAAAGAAGTTTAGAAGCCAAAAGTCCCGAACCCTAAGCCTGGCTATGGGGAACTGCTACCCTTCACATTTTCTTTTCTTCTGTGGTATACATGTTGGTGAAACAAAAATATTAAACTGAAGCAATGATAAAACTGCGTTTAATATAATGATAACCAACATCCAAACAGCAGAAAGTATTTTGTTTGCTGTTGTGAAATGCTCCGTTTCTAGAGAAGCCATGGCATACATGAAATGCTAATATGAATCTGAGTGAATACACTTTTGTTTAAGTATAAGATGATAGATGGTAACAAACTTACCAAGAGTGAAAAGGAGAGAGTAAATGTCCTTTTACACTAGTAACAATGAAGAGCAGAACCTTCTGATAGATCCTTTCCTAACCCTAAATACTACTTAATGGCTGGATTCAGAAGGTTTATGAACTGAGACCCTGATTTAAAAAAGTAGTAAATCTGCACTTCTATAACAATTCTTATAAATGTGAGTACTTCTTTTTTTATTCACAAACTCTTCCAGTAGTACACCAATTTGCACTTTAGAAAGGCAGCCCCGATGAGAAATTGCAATTTAAAAAAACAAACTGCTCTTTGGGGAACATTTTTCCCAGTGTAGAAAATCCTTCACTACGACCAAGTTTAGGGATGCTCCATTCTTATACTCACCCTAGAAGAAGATTTACTCCAGAGCTTTGCTTAAGCAAATCTCCTACGATTTTCAGGGTTAGAAAGTGTCAGAAAGGAGTATGTGGACGCCCAGTGTGTGGGCATTCACAAACTCCCAATGCAAACCACACCTTGATCCTATTACTCCTTGCATGGCCTTTACTGCTTAATTGTACAAAATTGTAGTGTACAATTAAGCAGTAGAAAATGCATTTGCTCATCCTAGATTTTCTTTTGTGGAAACCTAATAGATGTAAATCCAGTCAATTTACAGCCGAAAATTGGGTTGTGAATCGGGCAAAGTGAATCTTTTATCATTCTAGTGAGAGCAGTGCTTGTTTGAGGGACAGGAATGCACTTGCATGTAAAGAAGTTACCATACAAAAATGACAAACATAATCGTGAAATGGGGAAAAAGATTAATTCCATGATAAATCATGTAAGGGAGCATTCTATTGCGCCTTTCATTCTTTTTTTGTCCTTCCAAAATGGGTGTACTTTTAGCCTTCTCTCAGGATTAGGGGGTAATAGCAAAGGCATGCAGTCTCCGAAAAGAGAGGACATACAATACTGCCAGAGAGTTGATGACATATAACAGAAAACATGAACAGGGGCTGTCTCGCTGAAACAAAATTCTTAGCACAGGAAAGGGACAAAACCAATATAAGCATTACTTCAGCTTGGGAGACACGCTAACAGACTAGTAGCAAAGCAGGTGACCACAACAGGCCTGAATAAAGGATTCCCTAAAGCCTAAATGACATTATTTGGAGAAAAAGAAAGTACATGGAATGACCCAAATGGAGCAGCAATTTCCCAGAACACGGCAGAGCATCACTCCTCGCCTTCCCCAAACCAGCAGAAAGAAGACACAATCAAACCTTATGACAGAAGTGTCCAGATGCTCATATACATATAGAGAACTGAAGGCACAACATTAAAAAATGCATCAAACTACAAAAGAAATGGCTATCAGTGCACCACCATGCCCGTTTCTGAAACTCTTGAGCTGAACCCATTTCTTTGTATCCCTCCACAATGATGAGTGGCCACATATTAACATAATTGAATCTAAATGTTGCGTAATCAATTCAAAATATTGCACAATGTAGGTCTACTTGTGCACTTATCTAGCACTTCTCTAACTCTGTGGTAGAAACTCCCCTTTCGTTTTGTGTCAGTGCTGGGCTACTACAATTATTTTTGAAAGGCAGCATAAATACCTCAAATACCACAGGTGAGGTGAGAAGTATGGGATCAATTGCCCAAATTTACTTCATATTTACTTGGCAGTATGGAACCAATGTTCATGAAGTTGCACAAAGCCTGGCCGTCTGGCGTACATCCACTTTGCGAGACAATCATAGAAAAATAAGCAATTTGATAGATCAAATAAAATGTTTACTCATCAAATGTGCAGCTAATGCAACATTAACTCGTCATCTTTTTTATTGCTGACGTAGTTCCTTCACTTGATTACTAATTACATTGAGTCACTGCCTTCGCAGAAAGTACTTCTTTTGAAAAAATATGTTTTCCTGTTCATAAAAATAACACAATATCTATTGAGATACCAAACATCTACGTGGCTCAAAGCACGTAACCGTAACATCACAACAAAGACTACTACTTTTTAATCGATGCAATTCAGTCATATCAATACCATTTGTAAAAGGAAAAGAGGATTATAGAAAACTCATACTGGCTTTTGGAACGAAGTGTCCAAGACTGAGCAATAGTAAACAGTAGACTTGCAAAGTATCCCCAAGAATACACCTTCCAGTTAAGATAGTGACAACTACGTTGAAAATAAGTGATGGAATGAGACTTTGACACAATGTCTTTATAGTTTTTCTTCCGCATTGACTGTATAAGCCCTCGTCAAACTGTTTAGAACAGGGTGTTTACATTTTTCACTTCTAAATAACATTTATTGAATTTTGAGGCCCTGTATCTGCCCGATTTGTTACACTGTGAAAACTTCACAGTACAAGAAACTTGCAGAAGAAAAGAACAGTTTGCAATATTAGAACAGAGCATCCAACAGCATCAAAATTCGCACATGCATAGTGGAACTATTATTCCCAACACTGAATACATTTAGATGGCAAGTAAAAAAAACAAAAAAACGTGTGCATGACTAGAACTGCATTGTGTACAAAGAAATATACGGGCGGGTAACTAATTCAGGAAAGCAATGTTTAGCGGCAGAGCTTTTTTCTTCTACAGTACAAGTGCTTGTGCATCAAGTATAAAATGTAAGCCTTTAATCACACAGGATAACTTTTTTTAATACAAAAAACCCCACAACGAAGTAAGGCACTGTACTTTTAACTAAAAACTGCAATGCTGTCAAATCAAGCAGAGGATCTTGAATAACACAGTTTCCTCTGCTTTGGAGAGAAACATTGTCTCTGCCAGAAGCAGGTAATAGTTGCACATAGTTATGGGTATTTTTGCTTTTTAGATTAACTGTGGATTTTTGGAAGGCCCGTTACAGCTTATAAAAGTAGTTTTTGTGTATGCAGAACAAAGGTGACCTATAAAAGTTTAATTTGCCATGGCTATTATATTCTTCATCGCTTTGTAACTAGTCGCCTTTGTTTGGTGTGTGCAAGTGGGCGAGGTTGTGACTTCAGTTTGATCTTGTCCTCAAACACATCATTGGTGACAATAGTCTTCATGGACCTGGTGTGAGCTTTTCCAACATAGGGCTCATTCTTACGCTTTTTATTTGACTTGCAAGAAGACACTTTTGCTCCTTTGGCTTTTGGAGAAGTTGCCAACAGTGCGTTACTGGTCATTTTAGTTTTACCTATGATTTTATTCCCTTTTAACAAGGATGGATTATCTATCTGTACAACAGTCTTTGATTCTACCTTTGCTTTTTTCTCTTTTAAGGATGCTGTATTTGACCCTTTACCAATGCATTCCAGCGTATCCTGTTTTCTAGCAATTGGGACATTTGTCTGTGAATCTTTCTGTTCAACTTTACAACTAATTTTCTTAACTATTGGCCTAATCTTACCAGATGAAATGGGAGAATCATTTGCGTCGCTGGAGTCTTGCTTTCTTTTCTTTTTCGCAGGCTCTGTGTCTGATTTGATGAAATCAAGAGATTGCTTTTTCTTTTTCTTACTTTTCAGATCCTCTTCTGAACCATCACAGTATCCATCATTTTCAACTTGTAATGTACATTTAGGAGACTTTAAAGAAGTAAGGCAAACATCTGTTTGACTTGGTTTTTTTTCATCTTCATTTGGCACCTTTTTGCCACTGCTTATTTCACTATTTACCATGCAGTTGTGGGATCGCAGTTTTCCTCTCATGTTTGAATATTTTCTCAATATGCGTGCACTGTCGGTTGTTTTCACATTCTGAGTAGATTTAGCATTCCTATGGTCCTTAACTACATCTAAATCTGTTTTAGGAGATGAGCTGGTGGATGTGCTAGAATCACTGTCCTCGATAGGGTCACGGAATTTAGCCCACATTTTTTGAGTTTTTGAATTATTTTTTAAGGGCGATGCTGCAGGAAATTTCTTTAGGTGTTTCTTCAAGCGTTCAGCCTGTGCACTTGGGGGATAAGCAACAGAGGAAGCACACCTCTGTACAGGAATCATTGCCATCGGAAAGTCCCCAGGCAATCTCGTAGTTACTTTTTTGACAATCACTAGAGACTTTGTTTCAGTTGTCTCTAAGAACCACTTACATATATCAGACAACTTGAAGGCCTTCATGAACAAAATCTGAATAGGAGAAAGTTTTTGAGCTTCTGAAGGACTCCTGATCTTTCGTACTCTTTTTTTAGTTTTCCAAATTTCTTTTAACTTATCTGACTTGTTTTTTGCTCTGTGCACTGGCATTGCTTCTTTATCAAGGAGAACCCACCCTTTCTGAACCTTCATGTACTTTGCATTAAAATCAGCAATGAGTTCCTGGTTTTCTTCTTCTGCAAGGCTATTTGCATACTTTACCGTACTGGTTTCTTGAGGCTCGTCACTCAGAGCCACAGAGGGTTTGCTACATATATTGTCTTCTTTCCCAGAGGATGAACCAGTTTCTACCTTAGCATTAACAACTTTAGAATTTTCAGCTGTAAGATCCATTTTATTTAATGCTTCTCTGTTTGAGGCCAGCTTTAAATTGTGGTTTCTTAAAATTCGATTTTTTTGTTTCATGAATGTTCGGGAGAGCTTGGGTGTGTTTCCGCTTGAACTATTATAAAATCTCTGTGAGCTGGCCAAGGAATCGCGGCTCTTGGACCCAACAATGACTGGTTTCTTCTTAATATTATCCAAATCCAGTGTGTTAATATGAACTTTTGTCATTTCAGTGTTTTGGGTCTGATTAACTGGACAATTTATAGACAGTTTAACTTTACGTTCATTTGTGTTCATATCCACCAGGATTTGTAACCCCTCTGGTGGATAATATGCAAGATTAGATTCAGACTTGGAGAAAACAGTGTCATCTTCAGCAATCCTTTTAGCTTGTATGTCTTTAAACTGTCTTGTGATAACAGGGTATTGATCAGCAGAATTTTCAGAATCTTCTAGATTAGAGTCACACATCTTTTCCAATAATGGCTTATTTAAACAATCTACTGGAAAACTGACAGATAATGCTTTATGCAAATGCACTGTTCTTTGAAAACATTTAGCACCAGGACTTTTAACAAGCTTAATTTTGAGACATGGAACTTTAAGGTGACTGGAAGCAGAAAATTCATTGGTGCTTAAAGCTGCTGAACATAAGAACTGACTTCGCAGGCATCGGTCAGACTTAATGACATTAGATTTCTTTTTCTTTTTTGATTTCTTCTTAAGAACATTTTTATCTAGATTCTGCTTTTTTAGAGGTTCAGACTTTTTATGATTGTCTTGCACAGTTTCTGATTTTCCAACTTTCTTTACTTTTTTGGGATTTGTATTACCTATCAATTCTGCACATGTCTTCTCTCGATGTGAACCTTGTTGTTTTTTTGCTGTATTATTACTGCAAGCATTTACAGCTGATCTTTTTGATGTATTATTATGCAGCTTGGCAGGCTTTTTTGATTTTCTAATGGAAGCAGCCGGAAGAGAAGCAGAGACATTGCCGCCACATTTATCTGATTCGACTATATGTGATGGGGAAACGCTGCCACATTCATCTGATTTGACAGTATGTGAAGGGGAAACAAGGGCAACATTTATTACTCCTTCTCCTCTGATAATCTCTGAGGGAGATGCTGGTTTAATGCATATATCATTTTCTCTAACAGAAATCTCTGAGGGAGATGCAGGTATTAACTTAGCTCCAGAATCATCTTCTGATAAAGGTACAACCCCAGAGCATTCAATCATGTTGCTATTAGAAATGGGAAAGGAAGATGTATATTTTGAGTCTAAAGCTTCTTGTACACTTAAAATTGAGGAAGATGCATCTCCATTAGCAACATCATCACTATGCAGATCTAAAGTAGTTGTTATAGAGTCCAAAACTTCTTTTTCATTTGACACATTCAAGAAAGATATTGAGTCTGACTCTTCTCTGTTTTCTTCGGAGAAAGAAGCACCATTAGAATCAGAGGATGTTTCAATGGGACAAATGATGCGATTCTCAGAAATATCACCACATACATCCTCTGAAGATTCTGTAGTTTCTACTGCTGCTTCAATATGAGCATCTTCTGTGGAAAAATCATCTCTAGAGCCAACAGGATCTTTTCTAGGTGTATCTTCTAATGAAAGAGCTAGAGTAAAGTCTACACTATCTTCACCATAGGACCCCTCTGGGGAGTAGGGAGATCTACAGTTACCAAGATCTTCTTGAGCATCTTTGAAAGAAAGAGTTAGTCTAGAATCGATATGACATTCCTCAAGTGAACTCTTTGAAGAAAATGCAGCAGTGATGTTTACAGGTCCTTCAACATTTGCAATTTCTTCAGTATCAAGTGATTCAGTGTTTCTAGACTGCGTACAGTTTATATTTTCAAAAGTAGGATCATTGTTGGCATTTCTGTGTAGTTCTTCCAGCGACTCTAGAGTGGCATACTCTGATCCGGGGCCTAGAGGCGCTTTTTCAAATGGAGCAACAAAGGGATAAACAGGAGTAGAAATTTCAGGATATGCTGTATTATCAACAATTTGATTGGTACACTCAGCATCACTATTTAGTTTGAAATTCAAAACCTCTTTTGAACCACCTGTGTTGGAGTCCACAAAGCCCTTCTCCATAAGAAAGCTAACAGGAGCTTCTATGCTGTGCACTTCAGAGATGTTTTTATTTAGTGGTGAGGCGCAGACCTGTATTTCTTCAGGTGCTCTTGTAAAACTTTTTGCTAGCTTCGTATCTTCTTCATATTTCACATTGGAGGATAAAGTGACAGCTTTACATTGAAACTCAACAGAGATATCCTCTTGGGTCTTTTCTGCATGAGAAACTATTGCCATTAAAGGACTAGCTGCAGCTTCCCTTGCGACAAGCAAAGCAGAATCTCCTGGTTCAAGCTGTAATTTTCGCTCAACAGCTATAGAGGAAACTTCATATTTATCTTTATGACATGGACTTCCTGGTAATGATACATCAACAGAAGTTACATTAATTTCAGTCTTTTCTGGACTTGCCACCACAGCCATTTGCACAAGGGGAAGAGTGGTTGACAAAGACTGGCTTGGAAATACTAATCTTTCTTTTATAAGCTTTGAGCAGTTCAGTATCTCTACTGCCTTTGAACTACGAAATAATGTGCGAACAGTGGAAATCTCACAATATTCGCCGTTGAATAAGTAGCCACGGGTACTTTTTCGTGCAGTCTTTCGTGAAGATAAAATCGACCCCTTATTTTCAAACTGGCATTCAGTTATTGGTTGGCTGATATAAACAACATCACATTGATTATCATAATCATTTATACGCACTCCTGAAGCTCTTTTACAATTGCGAACTGTTTTTATTGTGTCTGGAGCAGGCTTCATGTTCACATGTTTACTGGAAGCCTTACGTAATGTGGGGCAATTATCTTTGGAGTTATCAAGTTTACATTTAGTACCCTGGTGTAGAGGATTACCAACTTTATGTCTTCCTTGAGCAGTTAGACTTTCCTGGTTTGGACTTACAGGGCGTTCATTTATTACTAAATCCTCTTTCAGGGAAGACATTGTTTTCGACTGCAATGAATTTCCCAAATCTACTTTTTTAGCTGAACATATCACATCAGAATCAAGAGTCTCTTCTGATAAGGTTTTCAATAAAGCTTTCTGAGACTCATCGCTATTGGTACCATGATCAATGGTAAGAGATGGAATTTTTACTTCAACATAACAGTTGACTGGCATCTTTTCTCGACTGTGTTCTTTCTCTTCGACAGAGTTTTTTACATCAGACGTTGATTCAGATGTAGCAGCGGCAGCACCTTCATCACTTTCAGAAATATGATCGAAATTTAATATTGTATTTGATGCAGCAAAGCATCTGGGGGTGAAGACTGCAGTTGGAGTTTCAAAGCTACTTTCTGATAGATCTGTGGACTCTTCTTTAATAGTACTAATGCACTTCTCTCCATCCGAACATCTGCCTTTTGTAGAAGACTTTGTATTTGTCTCCTTCAAATGTTCACAGCATACACAAATTGAGTTACGTGAATCGGAATGATTTACATGCAGTTCCGAGGCTACATTATCCCTTTCTTCAGAAAAGACGTCATCTTTATCCTGCATGTTGGAATAATGTGTATCACACATGCTACAGGCAGACGCATTTATGTCTTTTGGTGATAATTGTTCTTCAATATCCAGGTCACTCAACATATGAACATACTGCTTCTGGTGATGTGGACATAATGTGACCATTAACTTTTCAGGTGTGGGCGCCTTCTGTGTTTCCTGATGAATTAACTCTGACGGTGAGGTTTTATCACTATAAAAAAAAAAAAAAATACACATGTAAAATCATTTAAAGTCACATAAATTGGGTTTCCATAGTAAATGCATTTTCTCAGTTAATGTTGCTTTTTCTTCACATTTCTCATCTACGTCTACAAGTCTAAGTGAACTAATCTGTATTGTATCCCAGTCCTATTCACTAAGAGATATTACACTAAACCTTTAACAGTGTTAAGCATCAGTTCCTCCAATTATCTGAACTGGAAATATATACTTGGAAATGAATGTTAAAATATAATCAGATTGAAGAGTTTGTTCAGTTCAGGAATGTTAGCGTTATTTAAACTTCTATGGTTACAGATGCAAAAGCACAACATTACATGTTAAACAACATTTTAGAACCAGCATCCGATATATATATAAAAAATGAATCAACACGTCTTCATGCATTTTACTTTATATCCCAAGACATATCTTAAACCCATATTACCCAATTACTTCCACATTTCATTAGTAAAATTGATTGCTCAAGGACTTGCTTCTTGTACCTTAAAATTAATGTCAAAAGAAGTAACTTAACTGTCTCTTGTATGCTCGTTCAATATTATCTTGCACACTTCCAGCACATGAGTAATAAACTTGGTCACGTTGTAATTTAAGTTTGTATTTTTCAGTCGTTATCTTCATCACAGTTTACCTTCAGTGTTAATAGGACCATTCTTATAACACTGCTGTATGGTCATAATTGTAGAAAGTTGAGATTCTTCTGTCCAAGCAGGCGGAAATGCTAACATTTTGAGTACTCCATTACAACTATCTTTTTGAGCAAGCATATGCAGTTGTAAGTTTATATTGTATTTGCTAATAGCTCCAAGCCGATTATTGCTATTGCTAACAATATACACAGAATGTGCCCAGGGCCTGCCCACTATCAACTACTGGCTTACTTGACCAGCCTCTATATACTTGACTTGCGTTATGCTTCACATTCAAATCAATTGAATATATGGCTCTGCAATTCTCACAAACTCAAGAGTACTATTATAACTGTTTATGTTAAACAACACTTTTGCACATAGTGGAAAAATGTAGCCCCTATATCTGTAGTAGAAATGCCACATGCATTCTCTCTATGGTTCCATACTTAAAATAAGCGGAGATCTCTGACCCAGGTATTGTAGGATATAGGTATGCAGAACCACGCTACTTCCAATCGATGTATCCATCACATGTACAGATCAGGCAAAATCCCTGCCAAAATGACCAAAGTTAGATTTGTCCAGATACCATAAAATGCCCTCAGCAGCCCTGCCACTCTCCCAAGTATCTAGACTCCACAAATGTTACTGCTTAAAGACAGTCCCAGTGTTTCACCATGTAGAACCCAGAAAATGTTTCATAGCAGTGCTAACAAGTAATAAGAAACCAAGCGTCCTGACCTATAAACACTGACTCCCAAACTCGGTGTCATCCCCTTACTCAAGCTGCATTCCAACCCTGGAAGGTATTGCTATAGCCACCTCTCCTTATTAACGTAAATTGTACCACTAACTGTACCACAACCAATGCTGGGAGGATATAAGAAGCAACAAATCTTGCCAAACCAATAGTAAATGTCATACAAAGACAAACCAATGTCAATCTAGTCAAACAGGCAGAAGTAACAATGGTTATTCCCACAAAGACCAACAGGATCCGCACAGATTACAATAAATGTTCACCTCTATGCCATTTAAAAGAACATGGTAACAAAGGTCAGAAACAATTACACAAAATCCTAGCCACCATTGCAGGGCCAAGGAACTGGGCTTTTAAGTCAAGGCACTCCTGCATGTAGAAAAGGCAACCTGTTAAGTCCACCATCACTAAACAGACAAGATGCAAAGATATTGCAATGCTAACAAATTGAAAGCACTGTATCCCATTACTAGAAATCCAACACAGAAAAAAGTAATCCTAATACATTAAGTGGCAACAGCTTTTACTAGTTTGAGCAAGCACACATCCTCACTATCAGCTTAGGAAGTTCCAAAGCTGAGAGCTCAGCTATGTTACTTCTCATTTTGACACATATCTCTATGTGGTGCAGGATTCCAGATGGGCAAGTTCTTAAAACCTCTCCACAGCCTCCGACAGGCTTTCCCAGGTAAAACTACTCCACAATCAAAAAACCTAAATTTGCATTGAAAGCACTGCCCCAAACATCTTACTTCATACCTTGAGCAAGCCAATAGACATGGAAGCTCCCAATTCTAACACAGTATCCTTGCCTTAACTGCTACTAAAAGACTCAATTTCTCTCACTATGCCTCAAGTTTTGAAGTATGTATCAGAAGAATGGATGCATTATTGATCTACTAATATGTAAATGATACTTAACAGTACCTAAAAGTATGCATGCATGAGGGCAATGACAACCACCAAAGTCATATAAATGTAGGTTTACCATCTCATCTAAAACTCAATAACCCCAAAATTGAATTTTGAATCCTAAGTACATAGCCTTCCATCCTGAAAAGCCAATCAGCTCTTTCATCACTAAGGATAACATTGATAGTTGAGTTGATATGTGAATAACGCTTGAAGTTAAACAGAGAAACAAACATCAGAGAGAATATGTTGCTCAGCAGAGACTTGCAGAAGCTGACCTGAAAGCCTGGCCAGAAAAGATGGTTTTGTATCTGTAACTACTAAGCAATTACCAAGCTATCAGCACAAGCACAATATATAAAAAACACAGTTATAAAATACTGAAATGTAAAGCATTAACTTCCCAGTAAGCAGTGGAAGTGTTTTACCATCAGAAATCATTCTGGAACACTGTTTGGCCAACAAAACATTATTTTGGAAAGCAATTGCTTATATTTGTTTTCTATGCACAATTAGTAACTACATTTTTCTTCTGAATGTCAGGTTCTCTAGGCTAAATGCCATGTTTCGGACAGGTGACTACCCCTCAACCTGGAAAAAGGCCACTGTAAAGCCACTTTTGAAAAAAACAACCCTAAATCCATTGGGGCCTAAGAGCTATCGCCCTATTGCCTCGCTCCCCTATCCATCAAAATTTTTTGAAAAGGCAATGAACCTACAGCTGTCGAACTATATTGATCAGAATGAGCTGCTGGATGACACCCAGTTTGGGTTCAGGAAGGGCCCTGGAACTGAGAGTGCTCTGATAAAGGCAGCAGAGGAGGTCAGGATAATCATGGACCAGGGTGGTGCAGCGGTCTTAATACTCTTGGATTTGTCTGAAGCCTTCGACACGGTCGATCACACCATCCTGATCGACCGTGTCGCTGCAATAGGCATTCAGGGTAAAGCCAAGGCACTCCTGGCATCCTTCTTGGCTGATAGAGAGCAGTCTGTGAAGATGGGGAGTTATTACTCTCCTGATTTCACTCTGCCGTGTGGAGTTCCCCAGGGCTCCTCGCTAAGTCCGGCACTTTTTAACATCTATGTGTCGGACTTGGCGAGGGTGATCAAGTCATTTGGTATTGGATTGACCTCATATGCCGATGACACCCAGCTGGTCCTGGCGATCCACAAAAATGGAGGAGCAGTGGCCGCTAATTTCCAGGAGGGTATGAGAGCCATCAGTACCTGGATGGATCAGAATTGTTTAAAGTTAAATTCTGACAAGACTGAGGTTATGGTAGTTAATGAGCTGACCCCGTCTTGGTCCCCAGTTTGGTGGCCTTCGGAGCTAGGAACCCCCCATCACCAGTATCCAAAGTTAGAAATCTGGGAGTTCTATTTGACAACAAGCTAGCCTTTGTCAGCCATGCCAACGCAGTGGTCTCAGCCTCCTTTTTCACCCTAAGAATGGAAAAGAAATTGCTTCCATTTCTTCCCCCAAATGCAAGCAAGACCCTAATGTCCACTTTGGTATTGTCTAAAGTGGACTATTGCAACGGCCTACTGTTGAACGCGCAGGAGCAAGTTTTGAACAAATTACAGCTTGTTCAAAATGCTGCCGCAAGGATTCTAACCGGCACACCTAAATATTCATCTATCTCTCCCATCATTCGTCAACTACATTGGCTGCCGGTTAGAAGCCGTACAAAGTTTAAGGCCTTGTGTATCACATATAAGGCATTGAACAACATGGGACCAGAATTTTTTAGAAAGGCCATTAGTGTTTACACACCTAGTCGAACATTACGCTCATCTGCAGCCCAACAGCTCCAAATTCCACGCACAAAAAAAGCGACATGGGGAGACAAACGCTTTGTGGTTGCTGCTTCTAAACTATGGAACCTGCTCCCTTCCTATATCAAATTTAGCCCATCACTACTAATATTCCGAAAGCACCTTAAAACCTGGCTTTTTAATCAGTAAACTTCCAATAGGAACCCCTTGCAATCTGTAAACTCTAGCGCCGAGACACCGGAAGTTATTTGTGCGCTATAGAAATTTTATAAATAAATAAAAAATAAATAAAATAAAAATAAAGTCTATTATTAACAAACGGATACTCTTACCAAGGTTTTAAAGATATTGATATTTGTGAATACATGAGGGACGATTTAATAATTTTCTTGAAGCTGGTTTTAAAGAACTTTTAAAGCAAATTTCACCTGCAAGGCTATTGATTTGGTTAATTTGGAACGACATCCTGAATTGAGACTACACTTTAGGGACTGAGTGTCAACATGTTCTGCAGGTGTGAAGAAGTTACCACCAAATGAAAGTATAAATATGAATGTATATATATTTTACAGTTAAAATAATGTAAACTAGATACTTTGTGTATAACCAGTTCTGTCTTTGCAGTTTTCTTCATGCAGTAAAAATTATTTGTACGTTTTCTAAGCATAAGAATCAGAAAACATGTATTACTGGTGGGAAGCAAAAACACAATTGCATTATAATGCGATATGTATCAGTAATAACTGTATAAGCATATTGCGGGGTTTCCTAATCTGTCTCTATGGTTTCATAGTACAAACCCTGAGCAACACTTTAGAGATGTACCTTTACTGCCTGGGTAGTCACTTGCTGAGAAATGTAATATTCTTTGGGAATAGCCCCAAATATTCAGAGTTACAGCTTGTGTTACTCACCAAAATCATACACTTACTGACCTATAGTGAAACCGTATATTCTGGTTTTAAAAACACCACTTTATTCATTCACCTCCAGGAGAACAATAGAGAATCCCTTGTTGGGTCAAACTATTTTACAGCTTTAACTTCACTAGAAGTGATCCAAAGGGTCACAGTGATTCATAGTTCAATGTACTACTCAATATTACATTCTGGTAAGCATATAATGACATATGTTTGCCTATGTTATATGTGTACATCAAAAGTAATGCTAATTTGGCCTTTGACACCATTTGTCAATGTCCTATTCAATCTCCCTTATCAAAACAGTGATACTTTTTTGCCACTGTTACCATTTTGACTTGAAGGTTGAGGTCGCTGCTCTAAGCTAAAGATGGCCATGACTTGGACACTCTGGCCAGCTAGTCTAATCTTTTCTCCTCTTTGTCCTTTGCCAAGTGATGTCATGTCATCAACAGTGTCGATGCAGCTTTGCTGGTGTTTCTTTTTCTGTTTCTTTTTCTCTATCCCACCTACTTGTAATGACAGTATATATCTTTTAAGGATTTGTGAGAAAATGAAAGATCCCTATCTGTATCGGAAAAGTCAACTGTTAGAGATTACTTTCCACATCAGACTACTCTTTTTATCGGACCATATGTAACTTATGAAATGCCACAGCATCATTGTTTTCATTCGATACGTTTTAGATAACTAAATTATTATATCATTTGTTAGCTATCCCCAGAGGTAGTTAATTTCAACCTGCTTCCATCGCATGAAGTTGTGATAATATTTCAGCTCAGGACACTTTGTACTTTCATATATTTTGAGCACTCTCCAAAAAATTAAGTACATCTTTGACTCTACCTATTAGTTAATAGGCACTTTAATCAAGTACAACCTGCCATGTTCTTTTTAATGTAATTATCCGATGTATTAAACTGTTTTATCCTAGCTTGTTTCTTATCTGGTGCTGTCCGATTATGCAAGATTTTATCCAATGTATGATGAGGTTTGCTTTTTACAGGGTGTTGCTCGTATGTGTAATATCTGTATTCATTGTATGATGTATTTATTGCTTCTAGATCGGTTGTCTTATATGTGTTTTAGTACATGGGTTTTTGCATAAACCAAATAAAGATATAAATGTAGGCTCTGTAACTGTTTTGACTCGGGGGACAGTGTAATCTTCGCACAATAAGTCAATCAGTAATCTCCTTTATCTGTAGAAATGACACTTCTACTACTTTTGCCACTATTTTCATGACTCAAATTTCACATATCGGTGCTCAGGCAGCAATCTGTGCCATGTCCAAGCTATATTACACCACAAAATTTAAAAAGCTTGTCAATTCTTACTCCGATATTTACTAAACCCTATGAAGGACATTGCATGTGTACTCTGTACCCCAAGGATGTCTATTAATATATTCCTATTAAACCTGTCACATGAAATTCCTACTGATTGTAATAGGAAATGTTCCCTCCTCAATTAAACATTCTCAGTATAGATAGAAATGCAAATATATGTTTGATGTGGCTGCAAAGCATAGATGGAGCTGCATCTAGGTTTTCGGTTATGTGGATGACTGGCTGGAAAATTCTTATACTCAACATATCTGCAACTGCTTCAGCTTAGGCTGCATAGGACATTTACAGGCATTTTATCTTAAAAGGATCACACTTACTGGAAATATTCTGGATACTAGGCTTACAAAGCATTTCCCTGTAGGAAATATAATAAATCTCTTTAGTTCTAAATACATCTGATCATAGGAAATGTCATCTTATAAATGCTGCCTGAATAACTTCCTAAAAGGCCAATTTATTCCAATGGTGTGTATGGAATCTCTACATTTCTTATAGAGTGCTATTTCAATTACCCAGCCAACTGACTAGAGTTGGTGTTTGCTACGGATTTCCTCCGTTTTAAATGGGAGCCCAAATAAGTGACATCGTTATCAGCAGTATTTTGCCTCAAGGTATAGAAACTCTATATCAAAATTGTTAAGACCATGTCACATTACTTACCAGCTACCAAAGTGGTACAAAGCACTGCTTTCATAAAGGGGAAATTACATTTTACTGGCACAATTTAATCATCTTTCATCTGGGGGTGCAATCTTAGAAGCAGGTAAAAATGAATGTAGGTGTATTGGAAAACACCGGAGGGTATGCATTATTTTCTCAATCTATGTGGATATCTACACTTACAATTCAGACGTTTTGAAAAATTTCATTGTTGCAATCCTTTACTTCAACGACGAGAAATTTTTTATCATTCAATTTGCATGTTGTAGAATATTTTCCACGTTGTATATCAAAAAATATCCTGCTGAAAAAGTATGCTCATAAAAACAGTTGTAATCTAAAACACTAATCTGTAAAAGTTCTGAAGTACCAAGCATAGAATATAATTGAATATTGAACGAATGTTGAATGTTCTGGATTTAAAGAGGAGCACATGCCTGCACTATGTAAATAGTCCAGGGGTAATTAAGAATCCTGCATATACATGATCACTTGTAGTAATTTGAAAAGCACAAATTTCTTTACAATAGAAATTCGAGATATTAAAATAATTATTATTACACCTTTGCTGTATGTGGTTTTTGTTACAGTTTGGTCAAAACATTGTTCTTGACGAATTAGTATGCCACAAAATATGCACATTATAATATATTAAATTGTAACAAGATCGTAATAAAGGTAGTGACTCGTACAAAACTAGTATTAGGTTGGGCATCAACTGAGGCTCTGAAAGTTGTGCCTACTGCCCAACCTTACACCCACCTCACTGATGCATAATCGTCTTTCGAAACACAGAAGCCTAAAAATGGCTAGCAGCACTTGCTCAGATCTTTCAATTGCAAAAGAAATGTTACATTTTTGTTTGGCACAAAAAACATGGCCTTTTGGATGCTTTGAACATACTCCAACTGTTATAAAATGTCACCAAGAGGTTCAACCTCTCCCAACTACTCTCCATAAATGTACTTATCCCTAAACTAGCTGTCTCTCCCACCTATCCCAAAAGTACAACCTTCTAATTATTCAAATACATTTCCGAATCTTAGAAACTGCATGGTCCCCAGTCATCAACACTTCCCTCATTACCATGGCTGAATATAGGAATAGCACGATCTCTCATCCCTACTGATGTCTTGCATCAACCATAACCACCTACTGGCAAATTACCAGTTTGGATTGTGAGCTAGCTTCAGCATCAAGACAGGGACCTTAGAAGTTCTATATGATATTCATCACACACAGAACAATGGAGATGCAGGCTTACTCATCTTACTCAACCTATCAGCAGCACTGTAACTCACGACAGGCTGTTTCATAAATTGGAACAAAGAATGAGTTTCAGATACCAAATCCAGAACTGGTTCTCATTGTTACTCTCTAGTAGTGATTAGGTTGTGATAACAGGTAAGCACACCCCAAGAAATTCATGCAGTGCATTTAGTTTCCCCAAGGTTGCATACTTTAATAAGCATTGTTTAACCTGTATCTAGAACTATTTATTCTACTTGTGGCAGGCATAGGAGTCTGCAGCCTTCAATACACAGATGACACACAATTAACCCTCCAGTCAACCACTAACAACGTCCTTACTTCTCTCATCTTGTCTGAAAGATCTTCAGCAAGAGGTGTGGGACAGACCGGAATTTGTTCTCATAACTCTGACAAGGATCTGGAAAGGCATTCCCTGATAAATGAACTTAGGTGTCTCTCCATCCCTTTCTCACTGAAGTTAAATCACTGGAAGTCACGCCTGGAAATTTGTTATCACTATATCCTTACAAATTAATCAGCTAATTTCTATCTTCATTCTCTAAAACAAGCAAGAACCTTATAGCCCTAAGTCAACTGAAAATAGAAGCCCAAGCCCTGATCACCTATCAATTGAAATTCTACATAGCCATACCAAACAGAGATCCCAAAGACATCTACCACTCCTGAAAGCTTCATTAATGCCATAATATGAGCCATGAGAAAATATGAGCACATGTCCCCAATCATTCAAGACTTATTCTACTTAGTTTGGGGATTAATGATCCTGTTTAAAGATGCTGTCCTGCATGGAAGTCCACATTTAAAAAGAAATCCACCATGTTTGGTCAATATATTGAGGAGAATAACAGGGTTTGATGAGCAAGACTCACTACAGCTTTAAACATTAAAATCAAAACATCTTACACTGTGAAGAAACCCTTCAATGGAGCAGCGCCCAAATTATGAAGCTCATTCCTACAGAGCTGTGGACTTAACCCATCCTTCCATTGTTCCAAAACATATTAAAAAACATCTTTACCCATATGCAACTACTCTAATCTTCAAAAGCCTCCCACTTGCAAGAACACAAACATTCATCTCAACCATAGGAAATAAGGATAAATGCAGCCGATTCAGGTGTAATATAATCCGATACTTGACCTTACTTATCTCCCTTCGTATGAACGTTAGGCTATCGGGTTGTCTTCTGCAAAGGTATTTGTTCCAGTTCAACATAAAGCACACTACTACATCTGGAGCTGTTGCACTGTAGAAAAATTTTAAATAACCAAATGCAAAAAGTGTTTACAAAAAGACATGACTATCTACTAACAACTGGATTAGTACTCTTTGGCAAGGACTAAGAACAAAAGATTGACCATTAGCTCCTGTATTATGCTTTGGTGAAGGGGTACCAGGCAGCTCCAAAAATGAATACATAATGCAGAAAGGAAAAGGTGAGCAGAGTCTAGCTTCTCATAAAGCAATCACTTACGTTTAGAGATCGGAAGGGGAGATGATAGGCTCTTCTCCACATATGGGAAGAACGGCCTTTATCTGGAGAAGGAGGGAGTGATATGTGAAGAGGGTGAGGAGGTCCAAGAACCAGACCTGCCAATTCCAAACTGGTGCTTTGTGTCATTTTTTGAGGTTTCTCGAAATAGGGTGTTGGGAGGCATACAGGAACCTACCTCTCCAACTACAGATCACACCATTCCATGGACAAGGGTCCCTATGGAGTAACCCACTTGCACCTGGACTTCTGGTTAGTGCTAAAAGCAATGTTGACTGTGGTGTAGGCTTTGTAGAAGGAGCCTACGACTTTTCAATTAATTCCCACTCTGGAGAAGAGTGGGAAATCTCCAAGATAATCTGCCCTCCGGTTGTGAACCCTTATTACCAGTAAACTGGACTATAGCAGCACACTTTGTCAGCATCACCTTCCAACTGATGACTCACATTCAGGCTCCCATTCCCCTGCACACACATCACCTCCAACTTCTAAGAACTCCCCTGGATCCTCATCCATAAACGTAAATTCTTAAAGCTCTTCACTCGCATGTACACAGCCTTCCACAATCTAGGTCCCATTTATCTCAACAGCTGCATCAGTTTCCGAACACCAACCAGAAATCTACTGTCAGCCTTCTGCACGCTTACATCTCTTGTATCCGTAGAGCCAGCGGTCAGGCTTGTACCTTGAGTCCAAAGCCCGGGACCACCTCCCCCTGCACATCAGAACCATCTCCTCTGTCATTGTATTCTGCTAGAAACTATACAAATGGATCTTTACCAAAAGCTTAGACCCCTCCTTTTCTAGTGCATGGATCCCTCCCAGGTAAAATGCTTGCTCTAAAAATAGTCATAACATTACATACTTGTGAGATGGCCCACTACCACCTTTTTATAGCCAGAAGATGTGGTTGGTAAAAAAATCGTTTCAGCTCCCAAACATTTATTGAAGGGAAGAAATCAGAACAGATTTCTTCCTGGAGTGATAGCGAGATCCACACAGTGAATTCCCACTCCAACCAATGATTTACAGCTGTTGTAAGAGAAAGGGCCAACCTACCAGAAGTTAAGAGCATGAGGCCATCAGCTCAAATTTAGTACTAGAGATGGGTGTCTTGGATTGGCTCGGCTCTCTTGTTCCTAAAATACTGCTATCTTGCATCACTGTGAACACCCATGCATTGGTGTTGAGTTCGGTCCAGTTGAGGTAGTGGAAAATAAGCCACCATCACACATTTAATGAAGTTATCCTCGAGTGATGGAACGTCCCCTGCAGTGTCTCTTCTTGCACTCAAAGCTGATCCTGAGCAAGAGGAAGCACTAACCTTGAAAGATCTTTACCAACATGTAATAAGACTGTGGTATGGAACATACCTACAATACTCCTGGACACAGCCCGCCAAAGAGCAAGGAGGTGTCATGATCAAATTTGTGCCACAGATGTAGCCCATACCTGTGCATGAGGTCACTGGCAACAACGTTTTCAACTGAGAAACCAACAGTGGCACATCATTTTGTCACAGGGATTCAGAATGTGTTTCCTTTTGTCTATATGAGAGGTATATGCCTTACTTTTAAAGGAAAATGCCACCACCACCACATGCTGAGTTGAGAAATTCCCAGAGACAAAGATTGGACTGTATTTGGGTAAACTCCATCTGTTGTTCAGTACTTCAAGATAGTTGACCCAGTGCATGGAGTTTTCCAGGCGTCTGGATCAAGTTTAAGAACCAGGGCTCTGTAATGCCATCGGGGGAGGAGTTGATGTCCTTGACCAGCACAGTTGATTGCATAAATATCTTTTTGTGGGGAGCAGATCTGGAAGAATGATCAAACATACCCTTGTTCATCTAGATCTAACTGGCATAAAATGGGTAGGCACCGAAAATTGGGAATACCTATATGCAGATGACTGTCTTCTCTTTTTTAGGTCTCACCTACCAGACAGCACTGTTTGTTGACAAAAAAACCTACTGCCAGCTTATACATTTTCCTCGGCTTACCATTGGTTTGGCTTTATTGTCATTCTCCTTTGCTTGCTTCTTATTTGTTAGTGAGGGATGTCCTCACTCTTCTTGTGTTTGTTACTCACTGGAGCAAGGCACCATACTTGGGTACTTCTGTTGCTTACTTTTCAAACACTACTTTTTTTTTGGTTAAGCAGGTCATGAGAGTACAGTTGTTATCATGCTGAAGTTCCCAACAAGGCGGTCATTCATAATACAGAGCATACCAAGTACAGAAATGTAGGTGTTTTTTGATATACGACGCATTCAATGGAATCATAAGACTCCAATTTTGAGGAAGGTGAGCTAGTGTATTTGATTCATGGTTGGCTACTGCTCATGTTCTTCGACACCATACTCGAGCTGATGGCTGGCTAAAATTCAACTTAGGACTCTGCCATTGTTGGGCAGATTTAACTGTGTTGATTAATCAAATCTGGCCATTTTTCTCACCCACGGGGAATGAGACATTTTAGGGAACCCTTAGATTTCACAAGTGCAATTAGTCCAAAGGATGGTCTCACTTACTTAAAATGAAAAAGACCAAAACGTTGACACACTGCCACTACTCTTTGTAGTTATCTTACCATAGAACGATTTCTGTAGCTCATGAATGTGTTCTTCTGATGTTTTTCGAGAGTGGAATTGACAAACATTTATGGGAAACGGCCATTACAACGAAGCCGTTTCCACGAAATCGTTAACCACGCATGCAGTACAACGCATGCGTGGTTACCACGAAAGCCTTTACCACGCATACCTTTACTACGAGGTTTGTAGTAAAGGTATATGTGGTAAAGGTAAAGAGTAAAAAAAAGGGGGGCTTGGGGGGGGGGTCTCCCCCCCAAAAAAAACTCACCTGATGTCACGTCGGGTGTTGTATTTAATCAGCGTCGTTTAAGAGAAATCGGAAAATATACTTCTGTTTTCTCTTAACGACGTATGACGTCACCACGCAAACAATCGAGGTAAATGTTATGCGTGGTAAACGAATTCCGTTGTAACGCATGCGTGGTAAAGGCATGCGTTGCAACGGAATTCGTTGTAACGTCATATATTCACATTTATCTGACTTGATTAATGTAACAACATGGTCAAACTACACACTGGTGTGTGATTGCTTTTCTCTGTATCCCTATTAATGTATGCTATTCTGTAATATACATAGAGTGAATGCAATAGCTTTATTTTTGTATGCTTGTTTTCAAAAACAAATGTCATTCATTTTGTTACGCATGATTTTCTTCATCTAATTCAGGTGATTTGTGTATTTACGTTAACACAGTTCAACACTTATTTGCATTAAATTCCTATGATTCAATTTAATGCGTCTCATCATTAACGCCTATGGATCTAGACCGAGTATACTCTGTTTTATGAATGTTAACCTTGTTGCCCATTGACTTCAGTTTATTCTATTACCCAAGCTCGCAAGGGATTAATAGGATGCACTTCCATGTGATTCTTGTCCGTCCCTCCCTGCATTGCTTTCTAACCTTTGCTGTTCTCCTTTAGCTCCGCGTTGCTCTCTCTCACACCACACACACACACACACACACACACACACACACACACACACACACACCCACCCCCCCCCCTGTGATTGGCACAAGAGAATGGAACCACAAATTAAAAATAGAAGTAACCTGTATTGAGCATAATGTAACCGATTGCTGGATTTTTCACCCATCGAAAATTCGAGTAGAACTGCCATTTTTATTTCAAGCAGCACACAAACGCATGGAAACCCGAGACTCAAACATCAACTGTTTTTGTGAACTGAATTTGGACAAGTACTGTATATTGTAAACGTTTCAGTAGATTAGTTTAGGACGGTGACAAAATCAAAAAACCTCCTCAACAAGGACAGCGTCTTTTATATTAAATATTGCTTGCACCATCATAAAATGGCCCAAGGCGGATTATCAGCAGCTTCAAAATGGAATACTTACCCCGACAAGCTGCAGTGGCTAGAGGTAAGACTGTACCCGAATCTTGATCTGGAGAGTTCTTGGCAGGTATCTAAGGCCTTCCATGGAGCCAACAGCCCGACATGCTAACACGGTCCTCTTATGAGTCGGGTGGCATACGTAAATAGGGCCTAATGCATCGCTCAAACTATTCTGCTATTCCTTATTTAGATACGGATTGCCGCCTGACTGACAGCCAAAAGCAACAACCTATTTACCAGATGTGCTGATCTCCTTTGTTCGGTCAACATGAGACTGCAGAGTTCTACTGGTATCGGATATATAATAAGTGGCAGGGAGATACAATGATCAAATTACATGAATTACTGAGAATACCTTTGGAATTAAATTTGAAAGAGAGCTAAGGATTACTTAAATAGAAAAAAAATTAAAAAGGCACTAGCATTACTTAAATTCACACGAGTCATGACACGGATAGCAACACAGCCTCATAATATATGTGCACGCATACACGTACATAAGAAAGTCGCCATTCTGTTATTTTCTGTTTCAAGAAGATGGAATTAAATCTTGGAAGTCAATTAATAAAAAAAATAAAAAATCTAAATGGCACAAAGGGCATCTTAAAAATAAAAATAAAAGAAGTGGCCTGGCCACAAATGGCAACTGTCAGTCCTACAAAAAATGTTGTTAACGTTTTTTTCCATTCTTAAAAATTAAAAAAAGACCACTATGTAATAGGTGGGAGTGCAACAATAGATGAGATCCTGGGGAATAAGGGAATTTAAGGGTGGAGACAGTGAAGAAATAGGAGCGGGCAAGGGGTGGAAGAAATGGACGAGCCTTGGGTGTTGGGGAGCAGGGAGCAACACAGAGCAAATAAGGGCAGGTATTTGAGGGTGGGGAAGTAGTACACGAGGACGAGAGTGACAAAACCCATGCACTGTTATGAAGTGCTGAAAGAAAAGGAAAATATAGTTCCCTGAATATGAACAGTGGGAGGACACAAGTTATCCAATCAAATGGTTGGGAAAGAAGCTATGCTTCAGGAGAGAGACAAACACAAGAAGAGGAAGGAAAGCAATTCAGCATGAAGCAAGCAAATAAGAGCAACAAGAATGTGAACCAATGGCTGTGTGTAGGTGTAATGGATCTGCAGATTATTCTTTTTTTGGTATCTAGAAATGTCTGACATTACAGTCCGATGACAAATAATGTATATTATTGATCAATGTTTGCATGGAATCTCAAATTGAAAGATCATATTAAGGCATGTGAAGTTGATGGTTTCGTCTGTTCTTAAACTTTGTAGGCTTAAACCCACTTTCTTCCCAAAGATATCCAGACCATCAAGGGGCTAATCCAAGTTCGATGTCAGGCCGGAAATTTGCATATTTGCTGATGCATTAAGTGACGGTTGAAAACCAATGTATGTAAAATAGAAGTCTTTGCAGAACGAATGACTGAGCAGGCAACCAGCTACAGCCGTTCTCCCCATGGCTTGTTTCAAAATAGGAGGGACAGACGAACTTTCATCTTATGCCTCATCTCCTGTTCATATCTACTCAAAGTGGGCAATGAATCAGCTACTCAGGAGATTATAGGCGTACTGTTGGAAACCTTTTTCCCCAAATGCAACATGTGTCCTTCTTTTCATTCTTTGCAGCATCAGGTCTTGGAATCCCTCCTTGGCTTAATCCATAAGGATATAAGAGGTGCATCAATCACTTTTATTCTTCTCTTTTTTAGGCATTAAGGGAAGCAGAGACAACAGTGTTCAGGATGGTAGACCCATACACCAAGACTGGTTGAAGTATATGGGTGATGTATGTCGTCCTAGCAGGCTCTTTTAAAAACTCTTTCATTTTTAGGTGTTGACACGTTGAAAGCTGTCATGCTTAGACATCATGGCACCAAGTGTCACTATACAATCTGGAGCAAAAAAAAAAAGTTGTGCATAGATAATTAGTTAGTTGGCATCAGAAAATGTTCCAATTCCTTGCCCTCTTCAGATTCATTGCACTAGAGATCCCGATCAAGGTTCTTACATGCACATCATTCTCCTCTATTAGGTAGATTTACGTGTTGTCGCCATTTTAATACTACCAGCATTATTGTATGAGACTAATGAAGATGAATGTTCAAAGCATGTGGCTCTAGGACTTATGCTGTGAGGAAGAAATTGCCTGTCTTTAGCTGCCTGCTAGCAATAGGGACGAACTTAAAGCAATATACACATACAGCTTTTTTTGTCAGTTAAACTGTTGTGAATTTCCTAGTGTAGGTAATAACCCTGGCCCAGAGGACAAATAATCTCAATGTACTTCTTCAGTTCACATCTCTATCAAAAATAAACAAGTAGGAAATAGCACTGCAAAATTATATTTATGTTAATTAAAAGGTATATGTTCTGTAACATAAAATCGTTGGCTCTAAATTCCAGTGCAGTGTGGAATACCTACTTTTTCCCTATGTTCACATACCTTAATTTGCAAATTCGAGAATTTCTTAGACAAAGCGATTGAAAAAAGTGGAAGACAAAATATATTTAAATTCACTGCTTGTAAATTAAGTGGAGTAGTCAACAACATTGAGATGATCAGCAAGGTAGCTGCAGTAGACAAACAAACTGAACAAACTGGTTACTTTCCAAAGGGTTATGAACTTTTTATAAAGTCTCTTCAAGGAAATGGAATTTCTTTGCTGCCTTCATTAGCAAGCATTGGCAAAACCAATAGGTCTCGCCTATGCAAGGGCATTTGGCTTTGTTTGCCAATATCTTTAAGCCATGTTGTAGAGCAGGTTACTTAAAGAAAAAAACTGCTATGGTGTAGCCAGTGCTGGCTGTGTGATAGCATTTTTGTTTCATGCGGCTGGGGGGATAGGAGGGGGAAGAAGCAACATGGACAACGTGGGGTGAAGAAACAGCACAGACAACCCGGGAGGGGAAGTAGCTACTTGGACAACTGGGAGCGGGTGAGAGGGGAAAGAGGCAGTACCAACACAGAGGGAGGGAGAGTATTAACAGAGAATTAAAAGAAAATAGTACCTCATTCACAGTGCAAGCAGCAGAAGGACAGCAATCAATTGAAGTAGTCACTACTTAGTCCACGCTCCAGCAGACCGAATAGGTAGTGAAGTCGGAAGGTGCTGGTGAATTAGAAGGCAGAAAATAAGAGTGACAATGAAGCCAACAAATGGTAAGCAATGGACGGGCTGCAAGACACTTGTATACAATATCTCTTGCAAGAGAGAGCATATGTACTGTCACAGGCGAGACCTAAAAACGGTTGCCGTTGTTCTACCTGTTGAGCTTTTTAAAGCATGATAACACTTGAAGGAGGTAATTAGATGCACAGTGAATTCAATGTTAACAGATCTGAACGTTCTGCTCAAATGTGTCCAAATGCCTATTGCATGGTGCAGCACCCACAAACGTCACAAATGTTTTAATTTTAATAGAATAATCCATTTTAGATGATACATTGTTTTTTTCTAAAAACTATGAACATTTTTAAAAAGTCTTATAATATCAAGAAACTTCTTTTTTAGCTCTCGCCTGAGAAAGTATGTGCTATTGCTTGCAATACATTTTGTTTATTAAGAGAATCTTGGAGCCAGACCATTGCTTACCATTTGTTGGCTTCATCACTCATTTTCTACCTGTTTCTTGGCTAGCGTGTATCAGGTTCACTTCCTCTTCTTTTGTTTTTCCCTTCAATGGAGAATGGAACAAGAACAGATTGCTTCATTTTTATTAGTGTTCTTCAGCTGCCCGTACTGTCTTTGAGGTACTATTTTTTCTTTTTTCTTCTCCGGTCACAGCTTCTCGTGCTTGTTCCCCCGACTGGCATTCCTGCTGCTTCTTAAGTAATGCGCTTCTGTACAACATGGCTAAAAGACATTGTCAGAGCCACTGGCTCTTCAGACCTATTGGCTTTGCCAAAGCGTGTTTAATGAAGTCCTCTGAAGGAGACCTAGCCAAATAAGCTAAGACCCTAACAATTTAATACAGTTTTAGACAGTAACAGCCTCATAAAAGCACTTTACTTATGCATTTGCCGTAAAACACAAATTAACTTTATAGAGATTAAGAACAATAGTTTCACAAAACAGTAGAAAAACTACATTAAGGAAAAAAGTACAAGTTAATTACAGACAATTTTACAGAAAGCGATCGTTTTGTCTCTACTTTTTTTTGTTTACTTAGGAGATTGGTCTCAATATTAGTAATCAGAGGGAGGACCTGCATAATCAAAGACTGGAACGTGTATAGCTTTACTGTAGAATAAGCACAAAAAAATCATGTTGTGTCCCTAAATTAAGAGAGATCATTTCTGGCTCCCATATGTAGGAAAGATGTGCAGCTGGCATTCTTCCGACCCTCTGCAGTGCATCTGGACATCTGCCAGAGATTCGCAGTGATGCTCCTGATTAGACCTAACACAGACCTTGGCAGACTGTCAAGGTTCCTTCAATGTGTTCAAAGACACCTTGGAAGAAGCATGGGTTCCAACTGTAGGAAACCTCACCATCGAAAATGAACCACCTTAGCAAAATATTAGAACCATACTGGAAGGTAGAAAGAATTAAAACCATACACTTTGACACAACATTTGGTGATTTAAGTCTACGAACCCATGCATATTTACTTCTTTTGAGGTTTCACAAACATTCCCAAAAGCACCTGGAAAGCACAGGTTTCTAGGTGTTACTTGCAGGAATACCATGCGAGTACAGTCTGTCTCCTATTCCTACTGAACAGATGTTTTCCATAGCAGGGAAATCTACAAGTGGGCATAAAGGAACCATGTGTAAACCCGCTTCTCATCATGGGAAAAAACATTTTTCTCCCATGGAGAAGGCCCTTTTACCTCAGCCCCACAAAACGTGGGGGTGATCAGATTCCCCTACTCACCCTTAAAGGGGAGTTACGCCAGTCTAGTGCTGGAATAAATCTCCAACCATTTCCATGGTGTAAAACTAACTGAGACGTTTGGGAATGCCCACAACAGTACATGTCTGTGGGCATTCCCAGACTTCCAAGGCACACTAAGCGAATATCTCACCACTTGAGTGAGAGACATCTACATTTATAAATGAATTTACATTTCCTTTTGGTGAATTCATTGGAGGTGTACAAGGATAAATTTGATCACAAACCTAAATTGACCAAATTTACCTTTGTGAATAGAGCCCCTTTTTCTGTAATTACCTCTCGAGGAGAATGGTTTAAGGTAGGTTTAATAGAGTCCGTTGAAGAGATCAGAAACCAAATTACTTTTTATTACAGGCACGACTGCTCTGATTTCTTCATTTTAAAAAACCTGCAAGCTGTATTTTTCTATCATTTCTGTCTCACTGATTGCAACATGCTCAGATATTGCTGATCAGCTTTCATGTGAACTCCAGCACGGTAGGCCCCGATCAATCAGAGAGTGTGTGCAAAAAAAAAGACCAGGTAGAATGCAAATTCTCTTTTTCTTTTTACCAAAGATTTATATGGCGCGAACTTGACCCGAAGGTATCGGGTATCAGAGCGCTTTACACGAGCACCCGTGCATTACACATGTGCAGATTCATTTTTTTGTTAGTGACAGGGAGCTTAAGTGATTTGCATTACCACGGTATGCTGAGCGTCATTGCCGAGAATCGAACCCGGTTCTTCAGATTTGAGGTCGACTGCCCTAGCCCTTAGGCCACATCCGCTCTGCCTGTTGGAGTGTGGCTTTAAAGAAAAACTCTTTGGGGTGTGGAGAAACAACATAGGGATGGTTGCGGTGAATCGAGGGAGAGTAATAACTATTTATGTAGCAGCATTACAAACTGAATAAATATCTTAGGACTTGAATAAGAGTTATAGGTGGTCTTATGTTATTAATAGACCCACTGCAAGGAAGCTGTAAAGGTGAAGATCTGAATCAGCCCCGCCCGAAGTATCAAGGATTCGAGCCAATGACCCAACACACACCTAGAATATTTTAAGTCCTCCTCCTTCAGGTTTGACATACAATGAACACGGTTTCCCTTGTTCTGCTTACAATGAAAATAGCGCTCGTCCAGCTGATTTTTCTCCTTCATAGATTCAATATGGTCGTGTAATTGTCCTGCAAAGCTCGAGCCTAAACAGCCCTTTCGAAACCATAAAACAGAATATAGGTGGCATTAGCAGAAGTCCAGAAGCATGTCGATTGAAACGCAATATTTTGTTGCCTTGGATGCCATTCTGAGTCACCGCACCTTGCAAACCAAGTTCTCTCGTGCAGTAATTGGTTCGAAATAAGGTGAATCTATATCAAGGTGCAAAACCAATTCAACTTGGAGTCCATTTTATTCTACTGGAGTCTAGAGTTTTCAATCACTCTAACCTGAATCGAGCAGGTAAGAGTGCCATGGATGAGAAGGTGGGAAAGAGGTAAAGGCGGACCCTATAAAAGTGTTAAGGCAACCTTAATTGGGGCACTTGTCCTGGCATCAGGATCCATAAAGTGTACTGAGCCCCATTGCCACTGCTTTACCAACATTAGGACTGGAGAGTGCCAAGGTCACAGCTTTAACTTTATTTCAATGCTCTCTTGCATCAATACACAATGGTTAGTATGAAAATGCTAAATACAATTCTCCCCCATTCAATTGGCTTAAGGCTGTGTTTTCAACCAGAAAAATCAAGTGATTGTGTATATAGATCGCACGGACCACTACTAAGCATAGCTCAGTATCTCAGCAGCACGCATCCAGTCATAATAGATATGCTTTTAATGTCCAACTATGCTTCACTTAAGGGGCAGCTACACAACGGCACTGTTTATGTTCGACACCTAAAGAGCACATTTCGGGGTAATTTCGGAGCAATTGTGTAGATTCTAGTAAATCAGATGCGGTTTGGCACACAGAGACAAGTGGGAAGGATGAATCTGAACAGGTATAAAAATCGAACACAGGCCAAAACAAGCATTTACAATGCAATGGTTTTGCCTTTGTTAAAGTTAGAGCTATTGGCATTGCTCTTGACATTTTTATTTATGTTTTTTTTTAACATAAATAAATGGCATTGTCATTTACAATGCCACTAGCTTTATCTCTCGCAAATGACACCCACAGAGCCCCCCCCACACACACACCCACACAGAGCCCCCCACACACACAGCCACACAGAGCCCCCCACACACACAGCCACACAAAGCCCCCCACACACACAGCCACACAAAGCTCCCCACACACACAGCCACACAGAGCCCTCCACACACCCACACAGAGCCTTCCACACACACACCCACACAGCACAAGCAGGCAACAGGGGCACACGGAGGCACAAGCAGGCAACAGGGGCACACGGAGGCACAAGCAGGCAACAGGGGCACACGGAGGCACAAGCAGGCAACAGGGGCACACGGAGGCACAAGCAGGCAACAGGGGCACGAAAACGGAGGCACAAGCAGGCAACAGGGGCACACGGAGGCACAAGCAGGCAACAGGGGCACACAGAGGCACAAGCAGGCAACAGGGGCACACAGAGGCACAAGCAGGCAACAGGGGCACACAGAGGCACAAGCAGGCAACATGGTCATGAAAACAAGCACAAGCAGGCAAAAGGGTCACAAGCATGAATTGTAATTTAGACGGGGCTGAAGTGGAGAACGGTCAGTAGGGAAGTAGTGCGACTGGTGCAGTGGTACCAGGTCGAAAGGTGAGAGGGGCTGTCTGCACCCCAGTTTGGACAGTTTCCACTACCTAACAGGGATTGGTGGGAGGGGGGCGTACTTCTTGCTTGAGGGCTGTTACTTCGGGGACGCAGTGCACGCTGCTGCCTGCTGCCGCCGGGACACAACAACAGGCAGGGAGAGGACAGGCTAGGAGAGGGCAGGGAGGGGACAGGCTGGGAGAGGGCAGGCTGGGAGAGGGCAGGGAGGGGACAGGCTGGGAGAGGGCAGGGAGGGGACAGTCTGGGAGAGGGCAGGTTGGGAGAGGGCAGGTTGGGAGAGGGCAGGTTGGGAGAGGGCAGGCTGGGAGAGGGCAGGCTGGGAGAGGGCAGGCTGGAAGTGGAAAGGCTGGGAGAGGACAAGCTGGGAAAGGGCAGGGAGGGGACAGGCTGCTTATATTGATTTTCTGCCACTTCGGTGACCTGCAGATCCACCCGAAGTGTGGCCCCTTGCAGAATTGCGTTAGTTAGAGCCACAAGGCTGAAGAGAGAAAAAAAAAGGAGGGGGGTTGGTTGCGGGGCTTAAGCTGTGTGCTGCTGTGCGCCGAACCCCCTGCCTGACGTGCTGGGGGGGGGGGAAGATATGAAGGGAGAGAGATCGATAGATACATTTATCTGCTTAAACTGCCTTTTTATATATGTTTTACTATAATAATGCCAACATTTTCACAATCTCTTTCTCACTCGATCTTGTTCATCTGCGTGCTTCATGGTTGCCATGCCTCACAAGTGTACCCCATAGTTAGTCTATTATGTATTATTAAATGATTACTGGGACACTGCTCGGAAGCCCGGATGAGTTATCAAGGGAAGTAGCATAGACAGTGAGGTCAACAGAGCATTGGCAGGTTTAATAAAACAGACCTTTTTGCCGAATGCTGCATACTGTTTAAACTTGTCATGTAAAACAAGGTGAGAGTGTGGTGAAAGGGAAGAGTGAGTGACGGGAGGAGAGTATGAGCAGAAGAGAGAGAGTCAGTGAGAGAAGGAGAGTGTGGTGAAAGGGAAGAGTGAGTGACGGGAGGAGAGTATGAGCAGAAGAGAGAGAGTCAGTGAGAGAAGGAGAGTGTGGTGAAAGGGAAGAGTGAGTGACGGGATGAGAGTATGAGCAGAAGAGAGAGAGGCAGTGAGAGAAGGAGAGTGTGGTGAAAGGGAAGAGTGAGTGACGGGATGAGAGTATGAGCAGAAGAGAGAGAGTCAGTGAGAGAAGGAGAGTGTGGTGAAAGGGAAGAGTGAGTGACGGGATGAGAGTATGAGCAGAAGAGAGAGAGTCAGTGAGAGAAGGAGAGTGTGGTGAAAGGGAAGAGTGAGTGACGGGATGAGAGTATGAGCAGAAGAGAGAGGCAGTGAGAGAAGGAGAGTCTGGTGAAAGGGAAGAGTGAGTGACGGGATGAGAGTATGAGCAGAAGAGAGAGAGTCAGTGAGAGAAGGAGAGTGTGGTGAAAGGGAAGAGTGAGTGACGGGATGAGAGTATGAGCAGAAGAGAGAGAGTCAGTGAGAGAAGGAGAGTGTGGTGAAAGGGAAGAGTGAGTGACGGGATGAGAGTATGAGCAGAAGAGAGAGAGTCAGTGAGCGAAGGAGAGTGTGGTGAAAGGGAAGAGTGAGTGACGGGCTGCCGAAGATCACACGCGGTCCCTCGCCTCATGATTGGTTTCCCTGTGTCTCACATTACCCAGAGCAGGGCTGCTCCCCAGTGTGAGGGATCGCGGATTGCAGTGGTGCTGGGCGTTTGTGGGGGCCCTCCCCGCCTGCTGCCCCCCCTCCCTGAAGTGTATGCATCTCAGCTGGAGCCGCAGCTTGTCAAACTTCACTCCCCCTCCCTCCTGCACCCCCGCCACAGGCCCTCTCAGCTGGCTCTCGACCCCTTCCCGCCCCTGAGGTGCTACTTGTACACACTCACGGGAGCCAGAAAACCCTCCTCTCAGTTCTCCATTTATTTGTATTTTTTCAGTTTTATATAGCGCGAACTCCGCGGTATTAGAGCGCTCTGTGCATGTGCCTACACAAGGCCAGTGTTTGTTTTAAAGGTAACGGGGAAATTAAATGATGTGCCCAGAATCACGGGCTGTAGAGCCGGCGCCGAGACTCAAGCCTGGCTGGCTCCACAGTTCTCAATAGCTCTATCGTAATGCCTCATCTTCAATCACCCCCCGAAGTAACAGTTCACGCTCACTCTCAGAAACTAGCTCTCCCCAAAGTGTCTCGTTTGCCCTGCAGTTCACTCTCACTCTCACTCTCAGAAACCAGCGAGCTCTTCGGTGTCTAGCTGGCCCTGAATTTCTCTCTCACTTTCAGAAACCAGCTACCCTTTAAGTGTCTCGTTGACCCTCTCAGTCTCAGAAATCAGCTATGCCCTCAGTGTCTCGGGGGCCCTGTAGTTCACTCTCACTCTCAAAAACCGGCTATACTTTCATTATTATGTATGTGATAATATTTGCACATTACATATACCTAATACGCCGTCTAATGTTTGCATGACAAAGAAAAGGCCTGTCCCTCTTTCACCAGTTTTCCCAAAGGGCCAGGATGCCCTGTTGGGTGACAGTGTGCGCTCAATATATATATTGATATATTGATCATCATTATATCGGTTCCACGTCTTTATTAATTTGTATCCATGCAGGGTTCTGCAAGCTTTCCTCAGATGCTTAAATGCTGAAGGTTTCCCTACTTTCTGCCCGTCTGTAAATGAATTTCAAGTTCTTGTGATGTTCAGAGCACTCTTTTCCTAGTCTGCGAGTTTTCTCTTCCATGCTTTGCTAGTTAACTTGAAACAATTTGAAAATTTTCAGCATAATCAAGGGCTGTTGATGCGTCCACACCAGCACCCACCCACAGGTTAGATTTGCATATCTAAGTGTTGCATACTTCTGTTTCAGACATACCTGAACGCGACGCTTACTCCACAGTAAGGTCCTTTGAGCAGTCATTCCTATGCTCCCGAAGTACAGAAAGACAGGGCCATATCAAACTTGCGGGAGGGGGGGGCGGGAAAGGAACTGCCAGCGGGAGGGGGGGAGGGGGCGGGAAAGGAACGGCCAGCGGGAGGGGGGGGCGGGAAAGGAACCGACAGCGGGAGGGGGGACAGGAAAGGAAACTAACCACTCACCTGGACTTCCTCGGCCGGCGGTCGGCCGCCAAATGGCCCAAACAAACCTCGACGAGCCCAAAAAAAAGCCCCGCCCACCGCTGCATGACGTGGCCAAAAGAGAAAACTTCTCGGGAACGCCCCCGAATCGCGTCCGGCCTTGACGGACAGATCCGGCTCCCAATGGCTAGCCTCCATTTATGGAGCTAGCCAATGGGAGGAGGGGGCGAGGAGGGGGCGGATACCCGACCCCACAGAGAAACATAAGGATTTTGCTAGCGCATGCGTACTTCGTACGCATTTTGCTAGGCAAAACCTAAAAAAGTACAAGATACATTCAGTGTAGGAGTCTCAACCGTCCTGAGTCATGGGCAATATTTGGCCATGTTTAAACAAATTGTGTTTTTAACCTTTCTGCAACTTTTTGGTTGTAAATGGACTTGTATTCAAATGTAATCGTTGTGCTGTATCCCAATATTGATTTAATTTAGGCGCAGACATGCTGACACGAACCAGTTGGGCACATTAGTTAACTGTCACAGAGACATTGCAAGAGAACAAGGAAGACACAGCACCCTACCTATGCATCAAGTATTTCGGATGGTTTGTAAGCAGAACCTATGTGGTGGTCAAACCTGCCGAAATTTATCAGGGGAAAAACCATAGATATTTAGGGTATCATGCCGATTTTGGTGCATTAAACACCAAAATCCACGTTATTTCCCCGACATCACACATTAGGCGGTATTTATTGCACTCGAGAAATAACTTACCCCTTGGTATTGTTATTCAAGATGTGCGATTAAATACCATCTATACTCGTAATCAGGACCTATGTGTACAATTTTACACCCCTGGCAACCCCTACATGATTTCCATGAAGATTCCCTTATACTGCAGGGATCCCATAGCCTTCGTAGTTTTAATGTCTTTTTTTCTTTCGCTGTAGATCCTCGTCTACTGCCTCTTCAAACAGACTGTTCCCTGTGAAGGGTGAGTTCATTATAACTGACTGAACCTCATGTTTGAATTCTGAGATTCTCAGCCAAGCAAGTCTGCGTATATTGGTGCCAGTGCAGAATAGCCTACAGACAGTGTCTGCTACGTCTAGTACATTTTGCAATTCTGTAACGGTGACTGTCTTGCCTTCCTGTAGAACTACACTTGCCCTCTCTATGTCTCCTCTGGCAGGTGTCCAATGAGCACCTCAATTTTATCTCACTGCTAGTAGGAGTACCTGTATAGCAGGGCATTCAAGTTGTCTATCCACCACTGCATTGCTGCTGATCTCGCCACAATGTCCACTCTCTTACTTTCCTGTTCGGGAGGCAATCCTCGTAGATTTGTGAGTGTTTGCTTTCTTTAGTGCAGTCGCCACAATAAGAATCAGCTGGCACGTTCCCCTTGACGTAGGGAGAGTCCTAGGAAGAGAAGCAGTACTTCTTTTCCACCCTGGGTGTTATGGCCTTGGATGTTGCTGGTTCTTTAACCTCTCCCATGCTCGTGACAGAACCGTTCCGTCACGAGCCTCGGGTGGGCTGTGCTGGTGACGGAACGGTTCCGTCACGGCCCGCTCGCCGCGCCTGCACGGCGCGTATTCCGCGCTGACGTTCTAAAGAGCGGGCGGGGCCGTGACGGAACCGTTCCGTCACAAGCACGGCTCACCCGAGGGCCGTGATGGAGCGGTTCCGTCACCAGTACGGGAGCGCCGCGCGGCCCCGCCTCCCCCTTAGCGCTGCGGCGGAATAGCCGCCGCAGCAAAGGGGTTAAACACCTCTCTGCCCTGGTCCAGCATGCTGGGCAGCATTGGGAGAAATGAGTTTCTCTTCTGGTCGGGTAGTAGTGTTTCAAGGAGGAAGCATACCTCTGACTGCTCCTCTTCCAGTTGGACCCCATAAGTACCTGCAGCTCACTGTGTGCAGTGATGACATCCACTGGTAATGGCTTGGATTGATGGGATTCCATCCCTTGATCTGGTGAATCCATGTAGATGTCCTGCCACTCATCCATTAGCTCTCCCATATGTGAGAGTTCCTCTTGCTGCTCCTCCCCCGTTTGAATTCCTCTTCCATCTCTTACTTTAGCTCTGGAGTGATGGGGTTTTACAGCTCCTCCAGTTCTTCCGTTGTGATGTGTTTTTAAGAGGAATTATTTATCCCTTATCCCTGGAGGGAGTTTTAAAATTCCCTTTTCTTTTTGATTAGGGCTTTGTGACGTTTTCTTTTAGGCTCTACCTCAAGCAATTTTCTTTCGGCATCGAGTTAAGCTTCTTCTCTGTGTTTCGACGTCTATGTTGAAAACCTCTTCGGCGCTAAAATATAATGCTTGGTACCTTGTGTTTCAGCGACTTTTGGCGTGGGTATCCAGTAGCTTTTTAATGTTGCTGAGGATCCCACCTTTGCGGTCAGCGTCGAGCTGACTTTTGTCTCCTCCCTCTGATGCTTTGGTCTCACTATGTGGGAGCCGGTTTTCAGGGTTTGACTCCAGCTGTGTCACTTGTGCCTCAATGGTACTGCTGTTTTTTACTAGTCTGAAACTTTCGGCATGGTCATGTCCCGACCCTGAGGGTTTAACTTATTCTGTGCCCTTCCCTCAGAATCTTCTTGTGCACTTTACTAGTTTGGCCCTTCACCCCCTCCTGTTCCCGTGTGGTAACACCATTGTGTAGTGTTCCTGCATCTCTGCCCTGCCCAGATTGCCTTCAGCAAGAATTCTGCACACACTGTGCTGTCCTCTGAACTGTGATCCTTTTGACGGCAGAGGTAGCAAACCTAGTGCATGTCTTTCTGGGCGCACTTGTGGTGGCACTCTGGGCAGAAGCTAAAGGTGATATGCATCAAGCCACTTTCTCATTCTCGGAACATGCAGTCAAAGTGCGTCGTTCTTCTCAACTCGATGTTTCTCAGTGGTTTTCAAAAGCCTTCCCCTTCTTTGCCAGTCGTTATTGGTTAACTTCCCTCAACAGTGGTTTTTGATTGAAAAATATTTCCTGCACTGGTTTTTCTTCCTCCAATATGAAGCTCTCCTTTAGGCTTCAAGATCCAAAGGCGGAAAAAAGAATCTGAAAATGAAAACTGCATCTAAGTATTGGCAGGGAATACATCTGACATCAATCAAGAAGGGTTTAAGCCCAAATGGTGGACAACACCCAAGAAAAGTAAAAAAACCAAGAGAAGAGAGGCTACAAGGAGAGTCTTCCGGACCAAACCTCTAGATGGCGCAGTAATGCACAGCCTGTAAATCCATAAGAAAAAATTCAGACTGCAAATTATAACTCATTTTTAACAGCTGTTGGAGATTAAATATTCCTATGCTCAAAACAACTCACATCTTGAACAGAAAATCCAACTCTAATTACTGCATTTATGTTAGAATTGGGGGTCTCTGGTTGGCGCAAGTATTCACTTGTGTCAAGCAGGGACCCTCTCCTCTAAGTCAGGGCGAAGGATGACCCCATAGAAATACCCTTGCTCACCCTCTAGGTGCGTGGCGTGAGCAGCCAAGGCTATTCTCCAGGCGTTGTTAGTTAAGCATTTGTAATAACACACACAGTAAAATGTACCAATCCCCCCCACAAATGGACACCAGGCTGTGGACATAAAAATACGCTTCTCTTTATGAAAAAAATATATATATGCAGGTAGACTTATCACAAGACCAAATGTAACGTTTTTCTTAGGCCACAAGAGTGTAATGGGGCAAGCTTCTCTTAGTTACAGTTCCAAAACAGTTCTCTCAGTTCTTTGTTGGCTTTAAACAGGCTCTTAGTCCCTGGAGAACTCTCTGGGGGCTCACCGGATGCTTCCTAGCGCTTCACGCGCGTTCCCGGGTAAATTGGGCTCGACCCTACCGCGACTCACGCATCTAGCGTGAGTAACGTAGTCGGCGGTCAGTTTACTTCGAAGAGATACGAGGCATACAGCGAGGCAGTACAGATGCAGCGCGTACAGTTCTTATGGGGAGATATGGGACGCCCAGGTACCTGCAATCAGGACTGCACAATCACTTACTGGCAATGCGACACGCACTCACTTACTGGCAATGCGACGCGCACAGGCGCTGTTCTCTTGTGGAAGTACAGGGAAATAAAACGTGGCGGGCCCCGAGCCCGGTGAAGATGTCTTGGCCCGAGTCAAGTTATCCGGGGAAGCAGAGACGGCCCGCAGTCCTTCAGTGCGCGGCGGGGGGGAGCCTTCGGACTCTCAGTGGCAGCGGCTCTCGTGAGGCAGTACGGTCCGTACTGGGGGCGCTTCAGGGGGGCAGCACGGCCTCTCTCCAGGTCAGAGGGCGAAGCGGGGCGGCCGGGTACGCTGAAAACGTACGGCAGCTGCCCGGGGCATAGATCACGCTCGACAAAGAAATTCCAGCGGGAGGGGCGAGCGAGGGCACACAGCGCGCTCCAGTAACAGGCAGGCAACAGAGGAGCAGGCGGCCCGGTCCAGGGGGAAGAGAGCGACTCTGCACGAGCGGGGCTCTCACAGAACACGGGCGGCCAGGCTCCTGGGTGTCACGGCCCTAGGAGGGGGCGAAGGGGCACAGCAACTCGGCTCCAGCAGGAGAAAGCACACTGAGGAGATGAGAGCGAGCGAAGGCACCAAGAACCCACTAGTCCTGGGGTTCAGATCAGGGGGCAAGCTCATACAAGCCCTTGGAGAAAGTTTCAAGCACAAGTCTGCAAAGTCTTTTTCATCAAGTCTTCTCCTCTCCTTCCTCAGCAAGGCAAGCAGCAGGCCAGTCCTTCCAGCGTCGTCTTCTCCTTCTAGTTGGGCAGAGGTTCTTTGTGGGAAACAGGATTCTGATTTACAAGGAGCAGGGCTCCTACTTTTATACAGCATTTTCTTTGTTCTCACAGGCCAGGGGGGCCTTTGCATAGCTTCATTCAGTCTCTGAGCACTTTGTTGAGTGGAGAAGTGTGGCTCAATGGTTGTGGAGAAGTGTGGCTCAATGGTTAGAGCGGCAGACCCTGATGCAGAGGTCTGGCCTGGGACCAGGGTTCACTTCCTGCCTTGGCTGGTCTCGGCGGATCTTGGGCTCATAATTCCTCGGACCTGATTTCTCGCCTCGGTGCCTACTCTAAGCATGGGTCCCACGCTGCAACTCTGGGCAATAGCTTGCTTAGTCTCCACAATGGCCCCCTACAGCGCTAGGGATGCCTGGTTGCACCCTGGGGATGCCCAGGAGTGGACATTTCACGGGGAAAAACCAGGAAGGGTTCCCTAGCGGTATGAGTACAGCGCCAGGACACTCAGGAGTATCAGTGCGCTTTACAAGTACGGCTACATTTACATTTACTCTGGTGTCTTCTTTCAGTGTGAGGGGCAGGCACATCAGACGCTCCACAGGAGGTGGAGCCAGCATTGTGTGGACAGGGGCAGCCAGGAGTACCTTGTTGACAGTGCTTCGCCCTTCCTGGGCCAGGTGCCGGCTGAGTCATCAGTCGCTTCCCAGGAGGCGGAGCCAGCATTGTGGTGGCAGAGCACAGCCCTATTCAGAGTCCAGGGGCACTCCCACCTCCCACTAAGGGGTAATCCTTGCATTCACCACCTGTCATGCCCCCAGCCCTGTCACTCACATAACCCAGACAGTCAGATACACATCCAAGCAGAGGCGGGCTGAAATGGTTAGGCAAGCAAATGCTAACTTTCTAAAAGTACAAAAAGAGGAAAAAACCGCTGCACTCCGGAAAGTAGTGAACCAGTAGTCAAGAAATCCTAGGTAAACAAGTTTTTTAGGTGCTCAGGAAAACACCTTCCAGTTCCATAAGGTGTGACACTAGTAATGAGAAAAAAGGAAGTCTTACAGCGAGTAAGAAACTGTCCTGAGCACTCTTGGTGCACTGAAAGTGCGTAATAATATATGAACCAAAAGTAAATCACATGGTAGCATCAAAGCTTAGTGGATAAATGTATTCCTTTGATAAATCCAAAAGCTGTCCATAGAAACAATTGTCTTCTTATGTGAATTTACACATCTTTTTCAAAATAAATCCATTGCAAATTCATGGAGAATGTATGAACATAAGGTAGAATGGATAACCCCAATGCATTTCGTGCTAGAACAGCACTTCTTCAGGGGGATATATTTCTAGGAAAAAAGAGAAATAGAACAGACTGTAGGTCGCTGAGCAACAGGAACAGAATGACGCAAGCACATAAAGCGCAAACTGTGTAAGATAGTAAAGAACCTCGGACTGGAACATCTCACAAGAACACCCGGTGTTCTAAAGATATATGAAAAATAACATGCCAGTAAATTAAGATAAGGTGCTCATGGAGAGTGACTGTGGTAATTAAAAAATGAAGGAAACTAAATCAGGAGAAATCCCAGTCGTGGTCGAAAATCTCCGATGAAAATGAAAGAATAGAAATGTGCACGAATTTCGAAATGCACCCAGTGTAAAATATAAGTGAATAACAGTATCAGGAAACGAAACCATAAAGCATTCGCCACCTAAACCGAAGAGACTTGAATGTAAAGCTTACCCATTACCAGGAGAACGGGCACGTGAAAAGAAACACGTCAGTGAGCTCGGGACACAACCCGGAAGACGCCGGCTAAACCACTGGCGCCCGTAAAGAGGAAAGGAAAAATGGCTAAAATAGAAAAAGGACTCGAAGACGCCAGAGTCCGTCAGACCGCCCCGAGGAGCGAATCAGTGCAACAAACATAGGACAAAACAACACATACACAAGAAACAAAGCGAACAAATGGAAAAGGAAAGGGAAAATAGACAAATCTGGGTGAAACATGAGAGAATAAGAAAATATAGTGAAAATAAATGACGCATAATATAGCTAGACAGTGAAAAACACAGAGAGTGAAAATTATAAAAGAATATATGGAAACAGGTGCAAATGAGCAGAATCTGAAAAAATGTGAAAGGGGAATACAAAGTACAATGAGATAAATTCAGTACCATTAAAGGACACAGATTCAAGAGAGATCGCAAATTCAAGACACATTATAACAGTTAAAGGTGACAACTCAGTTCAATTCTGTCATTAAGCCCCTTGGGTTGAAGGGCTTGTAAAAAGTAGATCCAGTGGAGTTCACGTTGCAACAAGTATTTACTGTTGTCTCTATGAGAAAGTTTATCAACCATTTCCAAAATTAGATAACGGATTTGACTGGGGTTGTGAGAGTGTGAGACAAAATGAGCTGCTACACATGACTTCAAGTTCTTTGTTCGAATGCTGCTGCGGTGCTCGTTGAGTCCGATTTTAATTTTTCTTTCTGTTTTTCCCACATATGGGAGACCACATGGGCATTTTAACATATATATGACGTTAGTGGAGTCACATGTAGCAGTAACTTTCAGGTGGATGGGAGTTCCTTTAGAAGGATGACAGTATATTACCAGGTATAATGCTGTTACAATTTCCACAATTATGACAAGGAAGGGTACCCTTATGTGTCACCACCTTTTGCGGAGAAGGATGTTTGAGAAGAGATTGAATGTTTTTAGATCGTTGGTATGCAAAAATCGGTGGTTTCTCAAAAATGTTATTGAAATCTTTCTCTAAGTTGAGCATTGGCCAGTGTTTGCGAATCACTTCTTTGATCTTTTTGGATTGAGTAGAAAATTTAGAAACAAAAACTGTACGATTCTCATCTTTAGGATAAGCTTGTTTGGGTTTCAGCAAATCATCCCTGTTGAGACACATAGCTCTGTCTTCTGCAGTTTCTGTGTCCTTTAGTGGTACTGAATTTATCTCATTGTACTTTGTATTCCCCTTTCACATTTTTTCAGATTCTGCTCATTTGCACCTGTTTCCATATATTCTTTTATAATTTTCACTCTGTGTTTTTCACTGTCTAGCTATATTATGCGTCATTTATTTTCACTATATTTTCTTATTCTCTAATTTTTCACCCAGATTTGTCTATTTTCCCTTTCCTTTTCCATTTGTTCGCTTTGTTTCTTGTGTATGTGTTGTTTTGTCCTATGTTTGTTGCACTGATTCGCTCCTCGGGCGGCCTGACGGACTCTGGCGTCTTTGAGTCCTTTTTCTATTTTGGCCATTTTTCCTTTCCTCTTTACGGGTGCCAGTGGTTTAGCCGGCGTCTTCCGGGTTGTGTCCCGAGCTCACTGACGTGTTTCTTTTCACGTGCCCGTTCACCTGGTAATGGGTAAGCTTTACATTCAAGTCTCTTCGGTTTAGGTGGCGGATGCTTTATGGTTTCGTTTCCTGATACTGTTATTCACTTATATTTTACACTGGGTGCATTTCGAAATTCGTGCACATTTCTATTCTTTCATTTTCATCGGAGATTTTGGACCACGACTGGGATTTCTCCTGATTTTGTTTCCTTCATTTTTTAATTACCACGGTCACTCTCCATGAGCACCTTATCTTAATTTACTGGCATGTTATTTTTCATATATCTTTAGAACACCGGGTGTTCTTGTGAGATGTTCCAGTCCGAGGTTCTTTACTATCTTACACAGTTTGCGCTTTATGTGCTTGCGTCATTCTGTTCCTCTTGCTCAGCGACCTACAGTCTGTTCTATTTCTCTTTTTTCCTAGAAATATATCCCCCTGAAGAAGTGCTGTTCTAGCACGAAATGCATTGGGGTTATCCATTCTACCTTATGTTCATACATGCTCCATGAATTTGCAATGGATTTATTTTGAAAAAGATGTGTAAATTCACATAAGACAATTGTTTCTATGGACAGCTTTTGGATTTATCAAAGAAATAAATATATCCACTAAGCTTTGATGCTACCATGTGATTTACTTTTGGTTCATCTATTATTACGCACTTTCAGTGCACCAAGAGTGCTCAGGACAGTTTCTTACTCGCTGTAAGACTTCCTTTTTTCTCAACTTTCTAAAAGTAGCATTTGCAAACACAGGATATTAAAATAAACTTTACTAAAAGAAGTATTTTATTATTCTGAGTTCAGGCATACTAAACTTTATTTTCTACCATGTTCCCTGAGCATGCTGGGATTATAGAGTGTAATAATTCCAGCAGCCCATCTGGCCTAAGAGAACAGGTAGCCTTACAATTGTGAAAAACGAATTTGGCTGTAATTCACTATTAGGACATGCCACACACATCAGAGCATGTCCTACCTTACACTTACAATGCACCCTGCCGTTGGGCCTACCATAGGGGTGACTAATATGAAGTTAAGGGAAGGTTTAGGGGCTGGCAAGTGTGTGCACTTGCCCAGCCAGCATGACAGTACCAGACTGCACGCAGGTTCTGCAATGGCAGACCCTAGACACATTTTAACAGGCTGCTTCTGTGGGTGGCGCAACCAGCACTGCAGGCCCACTAGCAGCCTTGGCATTTACAAGCCCTGGCACTCCTGGTGCACTTTACTGGGGACTGACAGTAAATCCAATGAACCAATCATGAACATCAATCACAGTTACACTTCTACATTGGGAGCACTTGCACTGCGGCACGGATTGGCCGTAGCGCAGTGCCCTGAGCAGCAGACACCAGCAAAAACATCTGAGGCGCATCAGCAAAAAGTGGAAGGGAAACTCACGCCAAGGTGCCAGGTCTAACAATTTAGCAGAGAGTACCCTAAACAGAAGTTATCACAGTCAATTACTGGAATAACCTTTCAAAGATGACCTACAATACAACTGGCACATTACTGAGGCACGAGGATTTATGGAGCCTTTACTGATGTTATGGTTGAAGTTTGCATCAAGGAGTATTACTGAGGACATCTTTTAGATTGTGTGCATCCTAATATTTGAAAGTGTGGAACATAAGGTTTCTGGCTTGAGGCATCTTGCAATCAATGTATTACATTTACAAGACTACGCATGTTCTACTGATCAGAAGCATTTTTGTTTCAGAATATGCTCTTCAATATCAGTGATTTGGAGCTCCAAACCATTCATTTTAAACTCTGAACCCTCTAACTGGTGTTCCCGTCCAACAATCTGGAGCGCCATGCATTAGCCCGGTCAGGTGACAAACCATGGGATTTGATATTATGCAATATAACAAATACGCGTATTAAGCATTTTTTATCAGCTCCTAGTAGCCTGGCAACGGCTTGTGAGATGAACAGCAAACGCAGCAATTCATGTGGGCACCACACTTATCTATGATTATTTATGCACTGTAGGGCTCTTTGACAAACCGAGCTCAAGCTATGAAGCCACTCAATTCCCTTCATGAGCCAGCCAGTTGGACTAAGCTTAAATCTATCCACAGAGTTCTGTTAAGTAAAATGTCACGATCCCTCTGGCATCCAAGTTATGAAACATTTCCTAAATCATGGTGAAAGAGTAGTGCCCTCTGTGATAAGGAACCCCGACAGAAAGAATTAGCATCATCATCTTAGACCAAAAAAAAACCAGATACTCAGAGGACCAAGGCTTTATGAACTCTCTAGACAAAGATTAGGATTTAGAAAAACTGACTGTTTAGGTTGAGCAGAAATGATGGGTGATTTAGGTTTTCAGATACACTTGAGGAAGCTTGGTGGGTATGCAATTCTATGGTGAAAAAATAGAACATGTGTTTTAAAGATACCTAATGTGGTTTAGAGAAGAACATGTGAAATTCAGGAGCTCGAAACGCAAGGAAAGAATCTGGAAATGTACAACTTGCCTCAAAATAAGACAAGACGAAATAATGTCTTACCTTTAAGGGTCTGTAGAAGCAGTTGTTACCAAAGTCCTGCGGTACCCATTTGCCCACAGCTGACCTTGTTGTCGGTGCGTTACTCCATTTGTGATCAAGGGATTTAAGTTTACTAGAATCTTAATGCATTCTAGATTTTAAGAAAATGTTTCCACCTAGAATGCCCTCTGCCTTGAAATCACAAGTCAACTCTTGAGTGCACAGGGACTGAATGAAGATGCACATGTGGGCATATTTCCTTTAAGATAGGGCTGCAACTTGATGGGAGCTTGAAAACTAAAACATCTAACACAGAGGTGGCTTTTCAATTACCCCAGTTTTGCCATACTCAATTGCCTGTGTGAATGCTTATGGAAGAACTTCAATTAATTTTTAGAAAGTCCAAAACAATTTAAACTACAACCATGAGCTGACAACCATTATAGTTTTATAAAGGCCAACAGGCCTACTTACATGCGACTGTTGTATTGTATTTCCCCATTGAATTTCCCTTTGAAATGCCAAGCTTGAGTGGTGGGGGGTCTTTTTGTCTGAGTTAAGTGAGCATTTGTGCAGAGGAAAGAAAATTATTTTTGTTAAAAAGATTTTCTCAACCTCAACGAAGACTGGAAGCTCCTCTATGGGAGAAATATAGAAGTTAGAGAGGTTATCAGTTTCTTTATACTGCCAACCTGAAGTGCAAAGGTTGGCAGTATGTAATTGCTTTTAAATTATGAAGACAACGAAAATGTGAGACCCCCAACACAAAAAAAAAGTTAGAACCTCAAAAGCCTGAAACATAAAAGATAAACTTAGAATGTACTTTAATACCTACAAGAAAGGACTCCGCGGACTCGACATGTTAATTTGAGGAGCTTGCATCTTTTGTCGGCTTCAGATAGTTTCCTCACTCTGAACATACTCTTTTCTGCTAACATTCATCAAGCTTCTGCCACGTTGTAGAGACTGTGGTACTATAGTCGGCACCCACCAACCACCCATTCCAGCTGGGGAATACTTAGTTTCTTGAACCCTAAAAAAGAAAAACCTGTGTGAAGAAACTCATTGCGCACACAACGTTTCCTTCTCACCTGGAGCTCAAAATGTTATCTCAAGAAAGGATGACAGAGTACTCCCTTTGATTTTAGTTGAGAAAATATATCCCTTTCTGGACACTGCCTGAGACCAACTTCCTGCTTGGGTAAAAAAAGATCAAGAAATTCTACAACCTCTGAAGGTAATATTTTCAAGCAGGCCAAGCCCACACGCCCCCTCAATCTAGTTAAACCAAGCCTAGCCTTGATCATTACCTCAGGTATTATAATTACATACTAAATGGATAACAAAGTTGCTTCACTTAACTTTTTAAAGCTAAGGAGTCAAGAAGGAAAGGGTAAACCCAGAGTGAAAGATGGCTAAGAAACTGCATGACACAAGTTATCACGCTGCATAAACTCAATGTTCAATCAGAGCTATATTTTCCAAGGTTCAACCCCAAATCCTAGATTTAAGAGCTAGGCACTACAAAAACAAATAACGTGGACCCTATTTGTAATACTTGTTAGTGTGAGCCGTCCAAATGACTGAAGAATTGAACTGTTCAGTATTGGGTGGATTCCTTGATTTAATCTCAGCCATTGGTAAAGGATGTGGTACTTAAGTAATTCAGACAATCCACCCGCCACTTTTTTCGTTTTCCTCAGTGCAACACTATAAGAGTGACAGGTAAGCCCAGACCCATGCTCACTGTGCCATAGGACTCAATCTACACCTTACTGACTGTGCCCATTTAGGCCACAATCAGTCTGTAGTAGCTTGCTTTCTCGTTCAAAGGGGGATGGGCCTGGTAGCTCAGCTGGGCCTGTAGACTGGAGAAGGACCAGGGCTGATTGACAGATGGCTGGTTCCTGTTTGAGGTGGCAAGACGGGGAAATAAATAAATATGGACTAAATTGTGGCCCAGAGTAAATTACCAGCGGTTGAGATTAACTTTACACCCCCCAATCAGTTTGTTGTTTTCCTCATTTGTTAGTTATGTTAATTTATTTTGTAATGCGCACAGCTACCCAACAAGGGTTTCCCAGCGCAAGCCATAACAGAAACTCGAAAACATCTGAATTAGCAGTGTTGATAAAAAAAAACAGGTTATTAATTGCTTACGAAAGTTGGGGAACAGCGTCTCCCTCCGCATCACATCAGGTAAGGAATTCCACAAAGTATGCCCAAGTAGAGAGAAGGAGCGACCTCCCATTTTCGACAATTTGATCCTTGGAATTTCAAAGAGCTCTTCTGAAGAGGGGTGAAGCAGGCGCGAGGGACGGTAAGAGTGTACCAGATCTTGTAAGTATTTAGGAGCAGAACCGATCTTAATTCTGAACATATAGCATACGGCTTTAAATTTTATACGATGTTCTACCTTAAGCCAATGCAGTTCTCTCAAGGCATTTCCAGTGTTGGACATTCTGGGAAGTCCACATAGCAATCTGGCTGCAGAATTTTGCACCACCTGAAGCTTATGCAATACATCTCTGTTAGACCCCCAAAACGTTACCGTAATCCAGGCGAGATGTTACAAGTGCCTGGACTACCGTCCTTTGGGTATCAACAGGGAGCATCCAAATTATTTTTTTAACCATTTTAAGATGGTAAAACAGGTGGCTGCAATTTATACTGCCTGTTTCATTGACAATTTGTTGTCAATAATAAAGCCTAGATTGCGGACCTGAAAGGAAGGCGTAGGTAAAGGTCCCATTTCAGCTGGCCAATGTTGAGGGCCCCAATGTTCAGAATTTTTCCCAAAGATAAATACTTTTGTCTTTTCCCCACTGAGCTTGAGCGTATTGAGTTGCATCCATGATGCAATATTGCGCAAGCCTAATTGCAGAGTAGAAGGGCCCTGTTTCCTATCAGCCGATAAAGAAAAGATGATTTGAGTATCATCGGCGTAGGAAAACATTGCGAGCCCTTCATTTACGTTGGGAGCAAGAATCAAGAGTAAGTAGTTCCAGTCAGTTTGCTCAAGACTGAGGCGATGTTGAGAGGGGAAGACGACAAACAAGGCTAGGCCTGGCAGAGTGGACAGTGGGTCCAGTTGGAGTATCCAAACACCGGAAACTTATAGGAGTGTTGTCCACCACCCACTGGAGAGCCTTGTCATTTACTCCTGTTTAATAACTATATTGTGTTGTGCATATTTCGCATTCTGTACCACAAAACTGTACTTTAGCCTCAACATCATACCCTTTCATCAATTTGCCAAGGAGAGAGATCTTAGCGTTTTAGGACATATGCCAGCCAGCCAGTAATCTTTTCCTGGCCACAGAGGGGAAACTGAATAACTTACAGACACTGATTCACAATACAGCCACTATTTCTGCTGCCTAGTAATATGCATGTACAGTAAGAATAACTGAATAATTTGCCCAAAATCACACTCCGCTCAAAGACTACAATCTTAGGTGATAAGGATCCTGCATATACTTCAGGAGGAGACTATCTTAACAGTAGAGCCTGGGTGAAAGGCTGGACAGAGAGGCGAGGGAAATATGTCACTGGCATTGTATTCTTTATAGTGTTAAGGGTACCGCCCATGACTGATTAGTCCAATACTTCTGAGACAAAGATGGTGCTGAGAGCACACCAGCACTACGCATTTCGAGTTTAGTCTACTACTGCCTATCATTCAAACACAACGTAAAAAGTAGGACTTGATTATATCATACACAATTTGAAAATGCGTGTGCGGTGAGGTTGCACTTCTGCTATCTGTGTTGTACTGTACTGTACTGTACTGTTGTGTGTTTGAAGGAAGCTTGGACTGACTGCTGGTGCCTTGGCTGGACCTTCCCCATGCCTGCATTTGAAGATGTCAGACTAATTCACATTCTTGATGGTAAGTGCTCCTAATGCTAGCAGATTGGGAGGGAATGCTAGCAGATTGGGAGGGCAACAGTCTGAGGGAGACCCAGATTTAAGGTTGCATATGGCTGTTAAAGAGCTCTCCAGAGGGATACATTGGAAGCTTTAGTTGAGGTGAAAGTACCAGATAGCATTTTGTCCAACAAACCCTCTTCTAGCTGGGAGCCAGAGGACAGATTGGCTTGAATGAGTAAGATCTTGTTTTGAAAATAAGTTGTGAGCTGTTTGCCCCAGTTCACCGAAAGATATTGGGATCTGGCGCAGGCCTTTGGGGACAAAGTTTTCAACAAATTTAAAGATTTCCCTTCATTTGTTTCCTGCTCCCGCAAGCCTTTCTTACAAATGTGTTTGCTTAGCTCTTTTAACTTTAGCCTGCGGCGTAGCATGGGTTGCCAGCACCCTAGGGAAGGCAAGTATCTTTCCACTTTTTATTTTGCGCCCATAAAATGCCACTATGAATTTTGCGCCAGGGGCAATACTCCCTGTGGCCTCCCCAAACTACGCCACTGACTTCAGCATATTTATTTAGGGTTGCCTTATAAACTCCATTGTCATCAGTATTGTATTCTTTCCTCCTTTGTCTTTCCATGGTTTTGCACGGTTTCTTTTCTACCTTGAGACTGTCTGTGAACCATGGGCTAGACTGCTTATTTCTGCAAGGTCTACGTTGAGTGGCTGGCACTAATTTATCGGTAGCATCGTGAATCCCTTTATTAAAGGATACCGACGTCATCCTCAACTGACCCTGAGAAAGAGGGGGCACTTTCTTCCAGGGAGTACATGAACCCCACTAGCTGTACTTTATTAAAGGCTCTTGAGGTGCATAGGGCCCGGTCTGTCGGAGTTTGAGCTTTTTTAGGGCCGGCAAAGAGAACTTAATCAGGTTGTGATCCATCCAAATTTGAGGAATGGGTCTTCTATTTGCAAATTGACTTTGGAAAACACTTGATCAAGCACATGGCCTATTTGATGTGTCGGGCTGAACACATGTTGGATAAGTTCCAGAAATGTAATGGTATCCAGCAATGCCTCCACCACACCGTTATCCTTCTAATCCATGTGTAGATTGAGATGCCCCAAAAACATAAAATGAGTATCTAAGTGCTAAATGCACCAGGGTATTGCCCAGGGATTTAAGAAAGGGACATGCAGGGTTCAAGGGGTCTAAAGATTAGTACCCTGGCCAATGATTGTTGAGGAGTCATGGTAAAGCAGAAGCCCATCGCTTCTGCTCCTACAAGGCCATTGATCGGGATAGTCTGGCAGTCATAGTCTTCTTTATGAACCAAGGCTAGCCCTCCTTTCCTGTAGCTTAGGCTGTCTTCATGTATTTTGTATCCATTGGGAATTGAAGTGGTAATGGCGGGGTTAGACGTCTCAAAGAGCCACGTTTCTGTCACCAACCGTATGTCAAGGATTTCCTCACTCAAAAGTTAACAATATTGACTGCATGTTTTTGCAGTGAGCTGTCATTTTTTAAAGCTGCAGAGAAGTGAGCATTATTTTTCTTAATCATTGGAGTGAAAGAGGTGCCCACGTCCCATTGTGGGGGGTTTAGTTGGAAACCACATTGATGTTCAGATCTTTAAGTGGAAGTGACAAGACTTGTACAACACATTTTTTCACAGGGGCATGACTATTGACCTTCTGGTGAGTAACTGGCAGTGCCGGCTGGCGCTGGTCGCTGACAGTCGCAGATGGGCTTGCCTTCGGCATGCCGGCAGTGCATCTGTGCAGTGTCCCTAGTTCTATGCATGTGGCCTAGATTAGAACAACTAGTGAGTGCACTGCCCAAATATGGTTCCTCTAGTTGTCGCAGGCAAGGAACAATGGCAGATTTCCAAATTCTAGTGACATTTCTAGCTGCTCCTCTTAACGTAACTTCTAGGCAGTACCTCCTTTACATTTGAGGGAAGCTTTCACTGTGGCTGTCTGTAGCGCAGCTCAATGCATTATAAAACCGTGGACTGGTATTAACCTCAGTGCACATGTTCTGTGCATGCTAGCTAAGTCAGTATTCCTTCTGCTGTCCATACCATACCTTTTATCAGTGTTAGTGAAGCCTGTTATGTTGCCACTCTTGCCCCAGATGTGCTAAGTAGCTCCAGGTCATTATGAAACTTATGGAATTTTTAAGCCCATACTTCAGGGGCAATATGAAACTATAAATCAAATAAGAGTGGCGTTAAAAATCAAGGATCGGCTGAAGGGGTAAAAAATGATATGGGTCCACTTAGTAGCTATGTCTGTGACAGAGGCTTGCACAGCTGCTGAAGTATTTTTAGGAGGGACATTTGCTACACTTGAGCCTCGGCTCAACCTGTTGAGTGTATGGGTGAAGCTTGCACTGCTGCTGAGCATGCTGCAGGTGTGTATTAATGAAACTGCTTTGCTTTAGGATGCCAGTTTTCAGTGCGCCATAATGGTTTGTGTGTGCATAAAACAAGCATTGCTAACTCCGCAGCATATGTTCTCCATCTTAGGGAAATTGCACTGCTGCCATGCTGTACCTCCTTTGTGCATAAGATTTTATGCTCACTATATACTTTTGTTTTTGAGACTCGTGCTTCTCTGTTGCCTTTGCTTTATCTGACCTGTGATTTAAGGATGCTTGTGTTTTATTGTAATTACTTGTATTACTAGTTCTCTATACAAATATAAATCTTGAGCACTTTATTCTCACAAAGCCCTGGGCACTATTCACTTTGCAAGAATTCCCTTGTCTCATCAGTTTCTCCATTTGTTTTCTTTAAGCAATACATCACTGGGTGACCAACGGAGGTGGTGTGTGTGTGTGCCTGTGGCTTGTGTACGCCTTCTCTAGGTGAATGTCTGTGCGTGCTCCACTACACAACTATGCAAGTGCCTGCATCACTGGTGGTGAACGTCTGCAAGGTACATTCAATGGGGAATAATGGGAGTGAGAAATAGCGGAGGCATGTTAGCGGAAATATATGCATTTTTGAGGCACTGTTGAACAATATACTGTGAACTTACAAAAGCCTTGTGGGTAGTGTGTTCTAAAAACGGACATTGTGGAAAATAAAAGCGTGTGCTGGTGAATATTAAGCACGGATATGGGCAGTTATAGAGATCTGCAGATTCATATGGGACTGGGTTAACCGGTAAAGACATCTCTTCACAGTACTGATAGCACATGCTTCTCACCCGAAACACTCAGGTCAGCTATAGAAACCTCGGGAACGCTTTTTAGGTCTTGCGTTCGTAGAGCGCAAGTGCTGATTAGGAGTGACCTCTTGGCATCGCTCAGGACTTTTGTCAAACTCGTGCATGTTTTGCACTGTTCTCTATTGCCACTTGTGCACTTGTTTCCACTGCGATAGCAAGCAGCAGCGCCATCTGTTAGCAATTATCGCGCCTGCTGCTGCTCGCTCCCGTAAGGTAAACCCTGTATTTTCGCGGCCACGCTAGTCTTTCAGCGCTTGTTGCATGTATTGCTCTTAAGCCGATTTAACTTTTGCGGCCGTGGGTCCCCATTCATTAAATGCTTGATGGGCTGACCCGCAGGGAAGGCTGTGCTGCCAGGGCTTGACCTGCTGTGCTGCCCTGAGGCTCCATAAGACTGCAAAGTAACGGTGGGGGTTCAGAGCGGTCACAAAGCACGAGGAGCACGTAGTCCGTGCATGGGATTTCACAAGCAACTTCATCAAACTGCACCTAAAACATTTCCGCTGTCGAAAAAACTAAATATACATAAGAGTTGCGCACGCACAGAAAGACCTCTTCCTTTACCGCAGAACGCAGTCTGCTCATTACTGTAAACAGACGCCATGAAACATAAGGGTGCACACACAGCAGGTCACATGCTCAGGTGTACCTTTTACTGGCACCGGCCTCCCGCTTGAGTTAATAACTTTCCATTGCAGTTTTAAGAGACCCTTTGACAACCCCAGTAAAGATATCCGGACGCGGTGATGAAAACAACTTAGGGAGAAGCGGATTTCAGCGGGCATCCCGTGGGAGCCCCGCCCTGACCTTCTTGGCAGCTGAGAGTTCAGGCGTGTGGAGCTGAGCAGGTCCTGGGGGGTGACAGGTTGCAGCTCCTCTGCTGTACCTTCCATGCAAGGTGCCTCCTTATTCTGCAGCCGCATGTTTAGTTAGTGAAAGTCTCTCTGTCCCTGCGGCGCCCCATCCCTCACAGCCTCCTCTTTGTCAGACTCCGGCTCGGCAGTGATATCCTGCCCAGGCACAGACTGCCTCCGCGCTTCAAATCATCACAGGAAGCAGGGCTCCGGCCGCCCAATAGAAAGCAGAGCCCTCAGCCGTGCAGTGAGAGGCAGGGATGGCCTCTAGAGAAGGCAGCTTCCATAGAGTCAGCAGTACGGAAGAGGCCGGCCTCTAGAGGAGGCAGCTTCCATAGAGTCGGCAGTATGGAAGAGTCGGCAGTATGGAAGAGGCCGGCCTCTAGAGGAGGCAGCTTCCATAGAGTCGGCAGTATGGAAGAGGCCGGCCTCTAGAGTAGGCAGCTTCCATAGAGTCGGCAGTATGGAAGAGTCGGCAGTATGGAAGAGGCAGCTTCCTCCAGCAGGCAGTGCTGTGCAGTGTGCGAGAGGCAGGGCTGACCTCTAGAGAAGCCAGCTTCCTTAGAGTCGGCAGTATGTTATACGATGGGGTAGCTAGCCTTTAGAGAAGGCAGCTTTCAGCAGGAGGCACTGCTGTGCAGTGTGGGAGCGGCAGAACTGAGCTCTAGAGGAGGCCGCAGTCTGCAGCCTACCGTACCATGCAGTTTGAGAGGCAGGGCTGTCCTCTAGAGAAGGCAGCGTCTTCCAGCTACCGTACAGCATACATGCCAACATTTAAGAAGAGCAAAGAGGGAGATTAAAAAAAAAAATCGGGAGAATGGGGCCTTGAATCGTGTTACTGGCGTGTATGGACTTTGGAAGTGTGCTGCTGCAGGATTGGACATTTAAAACACAAATGTACGTTTTATTTCTTACCTTTCAGAAGCATGGAGCGCAATGGTAGGCAGAGAGGGTGATGCAAGTGTTGTACACTGGCCTGGCAGGTTGCTGGCAGTGCGTGCACCCCTCCCGCCCCACCCCCCTGTGTGACACCCCAGCCGAAAACAGCTTCCTGTGCACACACACGCCCCCCCTACTCCACAGGTCTTTAAAAGACCATTCCCTTGTTAATGACCCTTTGTTGTTTTTTCACCCCATCGAGAGCCCCTGCATGGCCCCTCTGACTATTGCTGGAAAAATTAGCACTTAACACAATACTAAGCCCTGTCAGCAAACCCCGAGGAATCGGGTTTTTGCTTGCAGGAATCGGGAGGCGGGAGACTAGCCTTGAAATCGGTAGTCTCACGCCTGAATCGGGAGGGTTGGCATGTCTGGTACAGTGCACTTTCAGAAGGAGGGCTGTTCTCTAGCGAAGGCAGCAGCCTGCAGCCTACAACGCCATGCAGTCTCAGAGTGAGGCAGGGTTCTTCTCTAGAAAAGGCAGCAGCCTACGGTGTGATGCAGTTTCAGGGCAGGGCTGTCCTCTGCAGAAGGCAGCGGCCTACAGTGCAGTGGAGTTTCAGAGGCAGGGCTATCCGCTACAGAAGGCAGCAGCCTACCGTGCAATGCAGTTTAAGAAGCAAGGCTATCCTCTAAAGAAAGTGTGTTCCAGTCTACCTTACTGTGCAGTTTCAGAGACAGGACTGTCCTCTACAGAAAGCAGCGGCCCGCAGCATACATGCTGTGAATTTTCAGATACAGGGCTGTCCTCTAGAGAAGGCAACGGCCTGCAGCTTACCGTGCAGTGCAGTTTCAGAAGCAGGGCTGTACTCTAGTAAACTGTTGCATGGCTAAACACTTTTAAGGTCCCAAAGGCAAGACCTATTGGCTATGCCAATGCTTGTTGTTGTTTATATCGTCCTTGGCAAAGTCTAAAGCACTTTCTTGCTTGCTGTATCCCTAAAGTATATTGTGCTTCCAATCTCTGAAGATATCAGGGAAACACTGATCTTAATTGACGCTTTTGGGTTGCTTGACTGAAAGTTTGTTGTTGGCCCATCGAGGAGCCATTGAGGTTTGGAAGCAAACTAGAAGTATCGCACAGGGCTAGCAAGAGCACACATGCATTGGTATTACATTTTTTTTTTGCATTTCAAAGCTTTATTCGACTTTAGTCATAAAAGCATACTTCCTAACCATGGTACAATAAATACTAAGCATAAAATAAAATTAAAAAAACCAATTGATTAAAAAACATATTAAACAAGAAAAGTCGATGCTGATAAGATCTAAGAACATGGATTAAAAAAACATTTAGAAAAAGAGTTTTAAAAACAGACGTCATTAAAGGAGGCAGTTATTAATACATATTAACTAGTAGGCTTTAGCAGCACGTAATCTTATTACCCACGCCAAAAATGTTGCTACGCCTATTGCCGGTAGTGCAGAGGAATCAGATGTTAAGATTCTAAGGGCTTGCGAGGAACAGCGAGTGCCCATGTTTCTACAAATTGGTTTTAACCATGTTCGCCGGGGGGTAACATATAGGGGGCAGACAAAAAACAAGTGTGCAATGTCTTCTATTTGATTTTTGCAATAATCGCAGTAGGCATCCTGCGATGAGGACCAGTTTTGTCTAAAAGCATTCACTGGGAGTGTTCCCACACGAAATTGGAAATATAATTTCCTGTCAAACGGACGTTCTATTAAATCCCAATATTTTTCATATGATGGAAGTTGTTTAAAGTCCAAGAAGCGAGATGACCGGGTGGATTGCAGGCCTTTACGGTACATTGTAGCATCCACTGAATCCCAATATATGTCCTTCAGTTGCTTTTTTGTTGGAAATAAGGCAACATCCGTGTTACCCCACAAATGGTCTAGGCCCAGTTTCCCTAGTGTACCCCGGAGCTCTTTTAGCCAAGTAATGCAGTGGAATCGGTCAAACTTCACAACATCAAGGAAAGCTGATACATAGTGGCTTAACTCTGGGGTTACCATTAGGCGCCTCCAATACAACAGAGGACGTAGGCGAGCAATATCTTCAATGCTTCTCCTACCTAATTCCATCTTTAATGGGATTATGGGGGTACTCTGTGGGGCCCCAACAAGCCCTCGCATAAATCTATTTTCCGCCCGCCCCAGATTACCTAGGTTCGAAAATCCCCAAAGCTCAGACCCATATAAGCATGCACTCAGTACCTTCATGCTATAAATTTCGAGCGCACAGTTAATGGGTCTTGTCAAAGATGTATTATGTTTGATGGAGACCGCACCTGCTAGCTGATTAAATTTCAATAATGCCATGTCAGTGTGTGATTTCCATTTCATGTCATGTTGGAGAATAATGCCTAGGTAAGTAAAGGCATCTACCCTTTCCAGTGGTTCACCCTTATATTTTATTACCCCATTGGTATTACAGAAAGTGTGATAGACAGCTATTCATATATTGATCTATTATATGGTGTTGTCGATTGGGCCTGTAAAATTCGTTTGTTGTCTATCCAGACTCCCATATTTTTTGCCTTTTTGACAGGAGTAGGAAGGAGACCTCATGTGCCTTGCCACCATTCCGTGGTACAGAAGTTGACATCATTACTGAATAAGACCACCTCCGTCTTACTATAATTCAGTTTGAGACAGTTTTGGGCTATCCAGTTACCCACTGCTATCATGAAATCATGAAATGTGGATGCTGTTCCCTGCAATTCTCCTGGCCTGAGTGACACCACAATTTGGGTGTCGTCTGCATATGTGGTCAAATTGAAACCAAACGATTCAATCAGGGGAGCCAGAAGCAACATATAGATGTTAAAAAGTGTCTGGCTTAATGATGACCCCTGAGGGAATCCACAAGGCAGGGTATGGTTTGGTTGAGAATTCGCCTAGGGTGACTGTCTGTCGTCTGTCTGACAGAAATGATTTAAGTAGTCTCCAGGCCGGACCATGTACTCTGATCTCTCGCAGCCGGTCCATCAGCAATGCATGATGGACCGTATCAAAGGCCGCGGAGAGATCCAGCATGATCATAGCTGCTTTTCCACCTTGATCTATAATGGCTCAAATATCCTCGGTCGATTTGAGAAGCGCAGTTTCGGTACTATGGCCACTACGAAAGCCATATTGTGTAGCGTCTAATACCTGAGGTTTTTCCATGAAGGAACTAAGTTGTTCATTTATAATCTTCTCTGCAATTTTTGCGGGGAGAGGGAGTCTGGATATAGGTCTGTAGTTGTTTATGTTTATAGGATCCGGACTCGGCTTTTTGAGCAGGGCCAGTTTCGATGCCTCCTTCCACAGATTGGGGAAATATCCTTCTGCAAATAAGTCATTGATGATAGAGGTCAGGGTGGAAGCAACAGGCTCAACTGCTAGTTTTAAAAATGAGACTGGGCATGAATCAGAGGGCGAGCTCGTTTTCACTTTCAACAGAGAATTACAGATGTCTATGGTGGTGATTCCAGCAAACTTGATTAACTGAGACCAGGGATTTAATCATGTCTCGGCATCAAGATGGTATTTAACGGTGGTTTTGATCTCTGTATTGGTGAAGGATGAAAAGATGGCACCAACTTCTTCAAAAAAACATTTGCGATTTTATCACACAATTCCTGATTGGCCTGGATGGGTGGAGTGGCTGGATAGGCTAAAGAGGTTACGGTACGGTTTTAAAAAGTTCTTTGGTGGAGTTTTTGGCTGAGTTAATTTTTTTTTCATAAAGAATTCCTGCTGCGTTTCATGCAGCATCTTTTTATACTTGGCTAAGCCTACTTTATAGATTTGTTTTGTTATCCTTAAATCCCCTCCTCCAGGGTCTCTCGAAATGCTTATAGACCAATTTCTTGTCTCTAAGTTCTTGGGTATACCATGGAGAGGGGGGTTATACTCTGCTAGATCATATAACTTTCTTTGGGGCAAGTTTGTTTCTGGCTGATTCCAACCAGTTTGCATATAGGAGCGTAGCCTCATCCCAATCTGTTGGAGGATTGAAGGATGTGGATATTAGCACCTCTTGTAGCTCGTTCGCGACTACCCTGTTCCGTGCTCTGCTAGATATCTGTTTGGATATTGGTATTATAATATGTCGATCAGGTATTGTTATTGTAAATAGCACTACCTTGTGGTCTGACCAGAACACTGGATGAAGCCCCGTAACATATAAATGCTAGTTATTGGAAAATATTCCGTCCAAAGTATGTTCTGCTTTCTGGGTAGCACCATTGACCAATTGCTTTAAGTCAAGGCTACTCATAAGATCTATCAAATTACAATAGTGTAATAACAGGCACTTAAGCCATTTTCAAACAAACCACCCTCCTTCCTATGTGGTCTATTTAAAGTGAAGGAGAGGTAGTCTGCTGGTGTGGCTTTCACCAAATCCAGACCCGACGCATCGTCCGTCCAAGATTCAGTCATGAATACGATAATTATATCTTCTTCCTCGACAAGGGCGGCAAATTCCACGCTATGTTTGACTAAGGATCTAGCATTTAACAGGGCATACTTCCCTATCTTGGCTTTCTCGTGTGGTTTGTTATTTTTACATGTATTTTGACTCCCTTCTGTCTTCTGAAATGCAAAGTCCGGTAGTTTGGTTAGACAGCCAGGGCAGGTTGTTTGACTATATGTAGACCTGGTGTCAAATGTAATGCATGAACAATCTGCTTTTGAGGCAATAGTATTATAATTATGTACGGTCCTGCTGAAGTAGTTAATGGGCATGGACTTATCTGTATCTGTATCGTAACCAGCAGGGTGGCTGGCACTGGACGCGAACGGGCGCAGACAGGCGTGCTGTAGGTGCGCCCACCACGCGCTTTCGCGCCAGCCTGTGTTTAAGTATTCCCAGGGCTGTAGAGACTAACCCACTAACTGAAGCTACTCCCAAAATGGCGGTCCCGTGTTAGCAGAGCGGCGCCTGGGAGTGTGGAGCCTTTAGTATGAGCAAAGTAGCAATCACAATTTTAAAATGAGGCGAAACAGTTTAAAATGTACTGAATACTGTAAGATTCAAAACAGTGGCACTAGCGCCGTACCGCAGCTTTCTCCCGGCTGAGCCTCAGGAGGACTTTGGTCTGAGCGTTCGCGCCAGCCTGTGTTTAAGTGTCCCCAGGGTGTAGAGACTAGCCAAGGCGATACAGTTTAAAATGTACTTTGAGCATAGAGGTTGACACAGGATTGAATATGAACGGGTTGTGTGCTGTGATTTCCTCTGTGGGAGATCTCTGGTGGATGTCTTTTTCCTTGAGACAGGTCGCCGCTTCAAGGCCTATGGGCAGGGGTGATGTGGTCAGGCTTGTGCAATGTAACTACTTAATTGGCAGAAGCATTCTGAATTTATTGAGGCTTGCTTGCTGATTTGACTCTTGAGACTTGGACCCTGTGGTGGTAGCCATGGTAAGGAAAATCCATTAGAACGTTCTCTTTACTTCTTTTAAATTGGTAGGGGGCTATCGAATCCTTAGGCCTGGATGTAGTGGGTTGTACTCTTTCCATATTATACAGAGTAAGATCTTTATTTTCGACTGATCTAGCTTCAGGTGATTTTGTAGCATTCAGTTGATGACTGCCGCTAGGCATATGTCCAGGTGTCTCAAGATTTGACAGGTTTTCCAGTTTAGATAGAATCGACAAATTATCTACATACATTTAATAGGCAAGTTCTAAAAGTTTATGATCTCAAAGAGACAAGCCAGATGTTCACACTATCTATAATTGTTTTGCGGATATGGAGGCAATTGTGTACTGCCATCAGACATACTATGTGCTGATGGGGTGTGTGGGTAAGCTTATGGCTAGCCCTGCATTAATGTTTGTCTGCAAAACGCGACCAATTTATAGAGATCTAAAGACATTGGTGTATCTCACAAACCAATGACCAACCACCTTGAATGTAAACGTATTACTTTGTGTGTGATAGAGTAATTGATTTTTGTTAGGGGGCCAGGGAGTGACCCCATGATTGCAGACAAAGTTGAGTGCACACACTAAGGAGCTAAACCACCTAGCATCCCTAAGTTCCATAGCTTGAGGGAGTACATTCCAAAATGTAGGTGATTAGGATGTGTTCAGCTCACCAGAAACTCCCTGGGTATACTCTATGTAAGACTGAGACCAGACATTATGCTTCACGCCTATATTACTAGTCACTGAGGAATTTGAATTGGACAAATGACAGTTCGATCAGCGTGAGGTTATCGTACAAATATTGGTGGTATCTGTCTAGTATTAGCACGGACATGAGAGTTTACTGAATGGAGCGGCCTCATTCTATATGTAACATCGTTGTATGGCTGTTAAATTTAAGTTGTACCCTTGGGAACGGTTAGCGGGTTAGTGCAGTGTAAAATTTATCGTCTATCCCTTGTTATCCAGAAATTATTTGACTGAAGATTAAAGGCATCGCAGAACTATGTTGTAAAGAGGTCTTTAACTGCTACCCAGTTTTTATTGTTTTATTGGTTTAGCTGGTAGATGTTTCGACATCTGCACACAGCCAATCGCCTAAAACCATAGGGGCCAGCGGCTAAAAGACAATGCATTGAGTATATATATAACTCCACCACATTAATGCAGACGTCCCGGAGGCTGGCAGCCCTCAAAGTCAAACCCAACAAATAGGAACAGCATAGACTGTCAAAAGACAATGCAGGTCTAGAAACGAGAACCCACTATGAAGGGAGGACAACAAATAAAGGAAACCCACCCTCCCGACCACCCTCCCAGAAGAAAAGGGAAAACAGAGGGGGACCCGTACCAAGGTCTTCAGGAGTTGTATAGCGACCCGTACCACCCACCAAGCCCTGCCTCAGCCCTCTCGCTCGCTCAGATGGGGTACTACCTAGTCCGAAGTAGGAGGTATCAGACAAAGCACTTGTAGGAGTTTGGGGCAAGTGACCTCACGGAGGTCCTTCGACAGCAACGTTATGAAAGGAGCCCAAAGTTCTGCGTATTTCTCGCTCTTCTGATCTTGACTCGGCGAGAGTCGTTCCATGACGGGGGTCATCCAGAGCCTATGGAGCCAGGCCATGTGATCCAGAACATGGCCGTAACCCAATGAACTAATATCGCCTGCCGCGCAGAAAGTAATGCTAATGCCATTTATCTGCCTCATAATGACCGCAATGGGAACGTGAGTGGGTTCAATAGCCCTAGCAGGATGTAAGCCGGGAAGTGAGGGATCTCAGTGTTAAATGCTGTGTCGATGTCATTAAGCACCTGCTCCCAAAATCTCTCTAGCCTCGGGCAGTGCCAAAGAAGATGTGCAAGGGAGCCTGTCAAAAAAACTTGTGGTTTTAAATGCACTATTTCTGTTGCGTGAAAGACCAAATGCCTTTTAACCCCTTCGATGCTTGTGACAGAACGGTTCCGTCACGGCCACGCCCATATTTTAGAACCTTCAGCACAGCGCGAAAATTTGCGCCGCGCTGAAGGTGTTAAGTTGTGTTTAAAACCTTTCTGGTTGTGGGCTTGTGGCAAATGTTATCTGTTCACTATTGCTTAGGCACTTTCGAGAGCAATATTAGAATAGAAAAGAAAAACCTATAATCCTTTCTAACACAGTGACCAAAGTCTCTGTTAAATGTCTCAAATACCCATTTAATTTAGCCATTTTCATCATGAGCATAAAAGTGCGACGTAAAAAACTGCTTACAGCCCATTGTCCCATTAACAGCCTGCCAAATTTGGCAAAGCTGAAATCTTAGGGAACTGGTCTCCTAAAAAGACTAACTGTTCTGACAGGCAGTTGTTGCACTTTATACAAATTAAAATCAATATAATCATAAATCTGTGGTGTACTCCATTGCTCCCACAATGTATGTATTGCGATCTTTGTGGATCTTTTCAGTATCTAAGGCTACCTTGACAATAAATAGTCACAACTCCCCCTTTCTTCGAAAGGTGGGGAGAATTGGATGAGTGCAATGCCTGTGTCGAGTGCAATGCCGGTGTCGAGTGCAATGCCGGTGTCGAGTGCAATGCCGGTGTCGAGTGCAATGCCGGTGTCGAGTGCAATGCCGGTGTCGAGTGCAATGCCGGTGTCGAGTGCAATGCCGGTGTCGAGCGCAATGCCGGTGTCGAGCGCAATGCCGGTGTCGAGCGCAATGCCGGTGTCGAGCGCAATGCCGGTGTCGAGTGCAATGCCGGTGTCGAGTGCAATGCCGGTGTCGAGTGCAATGCCGGTGTCGAGTGCAATGCCGGTGTCGAGTGCAATGCCGGTGTCGAGTGCAATGCCGGTGTCGAGTGCAATGCCGGTGTCAAGTGCAATGCCGGTGTCAAGTGCAATGCCGGTGTCAAGTGCAATGCCGGTGTCAAGTGCAATGCCGGTGTCAAGTGCAATGCCGGTGTCAAGTGCAACTAGGTAACAGAATAGCCTGCATGCCTGGAAACTGGAAACAGAAGAGCATTTAATGCTCAAAAGCAGGCAAGAGGATTCTGGCTTTGCGGTAAAGACAGTATAGGGTCATGCAGGTGGAGATCTATGAGACATGGGTGAATGAGACCAGTCAGAGACAGATTCAACCTTGCATTTGATAAGTTACTCTATCAAAATGAAAACTATTCTGTGTTGTGGAACGTATAGTTTCTTACCTGTCAGTGTAGTTTTGCAGCTTGAATACTTTCTGGATTCACTATGCTGTGCATTATTCCGCCATCTAGTGGTTGGGTCTGGAACTGTCTTTTTACTCTTTTTTTCCGTGTCCCTGGTGGGCGTCGACATCCCACCATTTGGTGTCCTTTGTGACGTTGGCGCGTTTCCTGCGGAAGCTCCCACCTTTGGTAGCCATCTTCGGATTCATTTTTCTTTTCTTGTGTTATTATTTTTCCTCTCATTTCTTAATTCTTGTCCATTTTTTAATCCCTTTTCTCCTTTCTCATCATTCTGGCAGAGGAGGGTGGGTTCGCTAGTGAATCCAGAAAGTATTCAAGCAGCAAAACTACACCAACAGGTAAGAAACTACACGTTTTGCAGCGTGAATCTTTCTGGATTCACTATGCTGTGCATAGACTTTGTAGCGGTTTGTCCTTATTGTGGTGGCTGGGTGGAAGATGAGCACTGGTTACTGAAAATGTGCTGTAAGACCTTTTGTCCCACTTGCGCTTCCTTGTTCATTTGAATATCCACACAGTAGTGCTTAGTGAACGTGTGCACTGAAGACCATGTTGCAGCTTGGCAAATGTCTTGAATTGGAGTGTTAGCTAGACACGCAATTGTTGCTCCTTTCTTCCTCGTTGAGTGAGCATGAGCTGCTCCTTCTAACTGTTGCCCAGCTTGTTCGTGGCATAGTTGTGTGGTTTGTGCCATCCATTGTGCAATGGTATTCTTGGTAACAGGCCGCCCCAAGAAACTGCTTGCAAAGGAAACCAAGAGCTGCTTTGTCTTTCTGCACTCCTTTGTTCTTTCTATGTAGTGCATCACTGCCCTTCTGGCGTCCAGTGTATGCAGTGTTTTCTCTGTGCTTGTGGTTAGTTTTTTTGGAAAAAAAGAGGTATTTGGATTGTTTAGCTGATGTGGAACCGGGACACCACCTTTGGCATGAAGTGTGGGTCTGTTCTCATTACAATCCTATCATTGTGTATCTGCAGGTATGGTTCTTGAAGTGTTCGCGCCTGCAACTCATGTACTCTCCGTAGTGATGTGATAGCTACCAAGAAGGCTGTCTTTAGTGTGAGCATGTGCAGTTTAACCTTGTGCATGGGCTTGAATGGTGCCTTCATCAATTGTCAGTACTACGTTGAGGTTCCATGCTGGTGCTGGCATTGTGTTTTGAGGTGCGATCATCTTCGCACCTTCCAGAAATCTCTTAACGACCTAGGAGGTGCAGAAGCTCTTCCCCGTTTCTCCTCTAGTATAAGCCACAATCGCCGCTAAGTGTACCCTTAGGGATGTGTAGCTTAGTTAGCTTTGCAGCAGATGCATTAAGTATTTTAGCACTGTTGATTCCCTAGTGATTTTTCTTTGCAAATTCTCCCTAATGCACTATTCTGAGAATCTCTCCCACTTGGCTACATAGCATTTACTTGTGGTAGGCCTTCTTGCCTCCCTGGGCACTGCCATTGTGCTCGCTGGTAGCTTGAGGTGTGCAAACTCTAGGTCTTCAAGAGCCAAGCAGCCAGGCTGAGGCGCTCTGGGTGTAGTTCCCTTCCATTCTGCATTGTTAACAGGTCCCTTCTGTTTGGGAATTTGTGCGCTGGTGCCTGTGCCATCTCCCCAACTTGGGAGAACCATGACTGCCTGGCCCACTGAGGTGCTATCAGTGTTCGCGTCATGTTGCTGATTCTGCATTTGCTGAGTACCCTGTATATCAGTGGGATCGGGGGAAAAGCGTATGCAAATGTCTTTGACCAACTTATCCATAGTGCATTCCTTTATGACTGATGGTCTGGTTGACTGGATGCGAAGTGTTGGCACTTTGCATTCTGGTGTGTTTCAAATAGGTCTATTTCTCCCAATGAATCGAGAACCCCAGTTCTGTCAGGGTTAGTACGACCTGCTGGATGTGTAGTCTGCATTGATCGTACAAACTTGCCTTTAAGATCCAGTCGTCGAGATAGGGGTATACATGTATCCCCTGCCTTCGAAGGTTTGCTGCGACAGCTGCTAGGCATTTTGTAAACAGTCTTGGTGCTGATTTTAGTCCGAATGCCAGTACTGTGAACTGGTAGTGGTTCTGGTTGATCACAAACCTTCGTAGGCTCTTCTGTTTGTGGTTGATGGGAATGTGTAGATATGCGTCCTTCAAGTCCATAGTAGCCATGAAGTCTCCTTGCTGTATTTGTGGTATTACCTCTTGTAGGGAGGTCATCTTGAATTTTTGAGTCCTTATGATTTTGTTGAGGAACCTCATATCTAGGATAGGTCTTAGTGTTTCGTCCACCTTTGGTACCAGGAAGTAGGTTGAGTAAACTCCCTTGTTCCTTTGGTATTGCGGTACCACTTCTATTGCCTCCATGCTGAGCAATTCCTGTGTCTCTAGTTGCAAGATCGAGAGCTCTTTTCCTGAGTGTGCCTTTCTTCTTGGTTTTCTGTTCAGAGGTTGCCTTTCTAACTCTATACAGTATCCGTATAGTATGATGTTTAGGATCAATTTGTCTGATATGACCTTCTTCCATTACTGGATGAAGTCTCTTATACTTCACCCTACCGGTGTTGAGTGTTTGAGGTACTGCTTGGCGTTGAATGTTTTGTTGCATCTTCTCCTTTTGTTTTTCCCCCCACTCCGAGGTGTTGCTAGGGTGGGGGCCTGATGCATGGCGGAGTCACTTGGTTGAGGGCTGTTGTCCTCCCCCTGTGTCTTTCCTCGTCAGTTTCCGCGCCCTCGAAAGGACTATCCCCGGGGTTGGTACTGCCAGTTCTGCTGCCGCTGACCCTGTTGCTGCTGGCCTTGGTTGTTCCCTTGGTAGCCTTGCTGGAACGTTTGGTGCGATGTGCTCGGCACGTTGCCTCCACTTCTACCACCCTGTCTCCTTGTGGGTGTGCCTCTTCTAATCCCTCTGAACTGCAGCGCTCCCATGGACCTCGCTGTTTCATTGTTCTTCTTGAGCTGTGTCAACTGGTTGTCCACTGGTGTGCCGAACAGTTGCTCTCCATTGAAGGGTGTATTTAAGATGTTGCTTTGCACCTCCGGCTTGAATCCTGAAATTCTCCGCCATGCGTGTCTTCTCTCAGTCCCCCCTATCATCATTAGTCTGCTTGATGTTTCTGCAGCATCCAGTGCTGATTTTAGGCATGCGTTCTCCAAGTTCCTTCCTTCCTCTACCAGGTGAGTAGCTCTCTGTTGGTACTGATCTAGTAGGTGCTTTAGGAGCTGCCCCACTTCATCCCAGTATTGGTATGTGTGCCTGTTGAGCAGGGCGTTTGAATTTGCAATGCGGCACTGTATTGCCGCATTTCTCTCCACCTTTCTCCCTGTGAGATCCATCTTCCTACTCTGTTTGTCTGGAGGTGGTCCGGTATTTGTGGGAAAATTGGCCCTCTTCCTAGCCATTGCTGCAATTATGGAGTTGGCTGGCACCGACCCTTGGAGGTATGCAGGGTCCTTTGAAGAATGTTTGTATTTTTTCTCTGTTCTAGGAATCACAGCCTTGCATACTGCTGGCTCCTTAAAGGACTCTCTTCCCTGGTCCAGCACACTGGGGAGCATGGGCAGGAATTGGCTTCTGGTCTGTTGAGGCAGTAGAGTTTCCAGCAGGAAACATGCCTTGGGATTCTCCTCCTCCATTTTCACTCTTTAAGTCTGTGCAGCCTTCTGCACAACCATGTTGTAGATCCCTATGTCGTCAGGCGGCGGCCTCGAAAGATAAGAGTCTACGCCCTCCTCCGGCGATTCGGCGTAGAGATCTTGCCAATCCACGTCTTGTGCCTCCGTGGAGGTCGAGTCCCGGAAAGATTGCAGATCTTCGTCGCCCTCTCCCTCAAAATAGTAGTCTTCTTCCCCCAGTTCCTCGACTGGTTCGGGTGTTTTCGGCCGTTCCGCGTCTTCGTCATACCTTTCGACCTTGACCGCGGATTTCGGCTGGATGGTGTATTGGCTCATCTTCTCGTCGAAGTCCTTCTTCCTCTGTAGGATGCTCGCCATTTAGGCCTCGAGTCTCCTCTTCTTCCTCTCCATCTCGGCGGCATGTTCGGCGTCGAGGGTTAGAGCGCTTCTCTTCAAGGACGTCGACATTGGTCCCTGTTTCCTCGGCGTTGAGGTGTCCTTCTCAAGGGCAACCTTCAACGTCTTCGAGGTTTTTCGCCGATTTTGAGTCCTTTTTGAAGGATCCGTTCGGCTGACTGTCTCTGGAGGCTGTTGCTTTCGTCAAATGTTTCGTCTGCAGAGCTCTTTGAGGATTTTGCTCCATCCCTACGAGTGTTGCTCGGGGCTTTTGCTTCACCCTTTCGAGCGTCGCTTGGATGTTTAGGGGTCGACGACTTCCCATATTTCCTTCAACGTTTTCTTATGGACCTCAACAACCGTGCAGTCCTCAGGCCCTTCGGCGATGTTGTCCTCTTCTCCACTGGAGAAGCCCAGGTCTTGTAGCGATGGAGGTGGCCCCTACCCCTGCATGTTGTGGTTCACCCTTCTCTGCCTCTCCCTTACTCGGAGGGTCTAGGGTGTAAACGCCGAGCAGGCGTTGCAGTCTTCGCTTCTGTGGTCAAGTGGCAAGCAGAGGTTGCAGACTGGATGCTGGTCCTTCTGTGCGTACTTGTGGTGGCAATTGGTGCAAAACTTTAACGCTGTTTTGTCCATACCCGCGCTCAGGGAGCCCCCTGCGAGCACATTCTCTGTTGAACGTTGTGGCTTTGTTCGTAAAGCTCCTCCCTCATCGCTCCGGGTACCTGACCTGTAGTCCGGTGTAGTTAAAAACTTCATTCTTCGTCGAATATCTTTGGTTTTGCTTGAATTCCTCTTCCAAAACTCTGGAACTCTTTGGCACCGATCCAGACCCAACGGCGGAAAAAAGAATCTGAAGATGGCTACCAAAGGTGGGAGCTTCCGCAGGAAGCGCTCCGACGTCACGAATTGACACCAAATGGTGGGATGTCGACGCCCACCTGGGCCACGAAAAAAAAAAAAAAGAGAAAAAACAATTTTGGACCCAACCACTAGATGGCGGAATAATGCACAGCATAGTGAATCCAGAAAGATTCAAGCTGCAAAACTGTAGGTCAAGGACCCTGTCATTAGCTTCCTGTGCCTTATAAGAGCAAGCATGTACCACATACCCTGCCATAGGCTGCCAGTGACTACTCAGTTGAAGTCAGTGCGCAGCTCCAATATAGTGACTTGGGTAGATTCAACCACCTTGTGGTGTTCTCTTGCATCCGCTTGAAAGTTCAGAACACACTTAGTCTCTTTTGGACTCCAGCTATGAGGGTCTTTGTACTGAACAGACAGAGGTGCCCGGTGATACTGTGATATAGGTTCCTATCCAAACCATCCAATAACTTAACCTCATAGCCCAAGTGAGCTGCGACAATGCATTGAACACTCTTGCTCTTAAGGAGGGCTGCTCACACCACACTATTTCGCTCCAGAGTGAAAGCAGTACACCCGTTTATGCTCTGAATTTAAAGTCTCATTCTCAGAAGGCAAACAGGAGCCATTTAGAGAGTTTACCACGTTTTAAGTATGTTCTGCATTGAACCTTCTTAAAGTTAGATGGCTAACCTTTTAATGAAAGGCTAGAAGCCAGCACACCAAGCTCCCCATATTATCATTCTTGGATTATAATTATTACAATTATTCATATTATTATATTATCAGTCTTGGATTGAGTGAACGTTTTTCTTATGAGAACTGATCCTTCTGGAAACCCCATCTACTAATGGTTTGATAGTCATTGGGGTCCTTATGGTTTAGTACAAAACAAGAACCCCAGAAGGGACACCCACGTATAAGATGGTACGTTTAATACTAATCGTTTTTTAAATAGCATTTAACAGCACAGTTTTGCCTCTTCAAAGTGCTTTGCATAATATTTCTGTAGCTTAATGGTACTACTGATTCAGGCAAAATGTGCCAGAGAAGAGAGGCTGGTGTTGCTTATCTTGAGAAAATTGGAGGCACTAGATTTGGGGGACCATGGAGGGAAACCACAAGGCGCAGGCTAATCGAAAGTATCACCAAACACCATAGTTGCCTCCAAGCAATGACACTTTTGCTGTTGCGCTCATGGTATTAAGATGTCAAAGATTTGGGAATCACTTATCAAGACGATATTCATCCGTGCCGAAGGTATTAAAGGACAAAGTGTTGGTGCAACATAGGGATCCAAAACAGGGTAAACTGCTAACTATGGGGGTGAATAACAACTAGGGGGAACATTGGGGAGCTATCGGACTGGGAGTCGGGAATATCAATCGTGCAGATGGCGTCATTGTCTTCGTGTGAAGTATTAATCCTTACTGTATGATGGTTCGTATGTGGGTGGAGGGTCAGAGCCCATGTAGCGGGTTATCAGTCTGAGAGTAGAGTTCCTGTTATGACGTTAGTAGAGCTTGAGTCTAGACCAATGGGTCCTGTCATGGGGCTGTTGCTGTCGAACCCGCAGGGGACAAAGGTGGGGTCTGAGATTGGGAGTCTATTGGTGTTTCCACAGGATTTGTTTTGTGCGTGAATGTTTGCATCAACTGAGTCCATTCTAAAGAAATGGGGGTCTTACGGATGCCCTTGACTTCCTCTTCCCTCAACACCTCTTCTTCTGCCTTGCCCCATTTTCAAAGGCGCCTATCCAGGCTGCTACCGGGGGTCCCGTGGGGGCCCGCCAATGCATGGCTATTCCTCTTTTTGCTAAAAGAATGGCGAGGGATGCAAAGTGGTTTTGTACTTTTCCGGTCTTCCGCCTGCGGAAGATCCCGAGGGCACAAGCTTCATATGTGTTCATAGTCATACTATTGGTTGTCGCTGCCAGCGTCTGATGGAAGCGATTTCAGAAGATTTGGATAATGTGGCAGTCCCAGAATGTGTGCTTAAAGTCTGCCTCTGGGCTTTGACATCGGGGGCATGCAAAATGTGTGTCTGGATAAAAACGGTGGAGGCGACGTGGTGTAAGGTATGCTCTGTGAAGGACATTGATTTGCATGTTCCTGAAACGCACGTTTCTGGAGAACGTTTTGGGGTATTCTGAAGCTGCGTCCCATTCTTTGCCGTTAAACACTCTTTCCACTTCGGTTTCCCATGTCTGACGCAGCGGCTGTGATGGGGTGAGTATCAGTTCCCCATGGGTAAAATAGTGTGCATCACTGGTTGTGTCGGAGGCTCCCCCACGTTTGGGTCACAGTAGCGGCGGCTAATTTCTATGAGTTGCCTATGTGTTAAGAACTGGCCTGGTGGGAGGCTGTATCGGTCGGTCATCTGGGCATATGTCCTCAGTTGGCCCTCCTCAAACAGGGACTCCATCTCCATGAACGCAAGGTCGTCCAGATCTGGAGAGCGCCAACAGTATAGTATTTCGCCTCTCTGGGGAAACTCACCAATGGGAGTGGGGGGGGGGGGGGGGGGGGGGGGGGGGGGTAGTACGGAGGTCTGCTTTTGGACATGCAATGAATTCTCATCATGCACGTGCGGGCTATGGCTAGCTGGAGAGGTCGAGAGGGCATGGGCTGGGTGCCCGGTAGTAGCATTCTATGTATTGCCGGGAGTGGTATGCGGCCCTCCGCCGTAGTGGCCTCCTCGGTGTGACGTTCCACTGTCCAGTGTGACAGCCACTGTAGCTGGGCTGCTAGGAAGAATGCCTCAAAAAACGTTGCTCCTAAACCTCCTTGGCTTGTGGGTAGATATAGCGTCAAAACCCAACCAGTCTTTTACACCATAAACCACCATGGGAAGCATTGGAAAATAAGGGGCATGGCATTCAAAACCCTCATCAGTCTTTATGTTGCAGGCCCTGATGTCGAAGTAGTGATTCAGAGGGCCTTGAGGCAAAGGAGACTCTGGGACACTAGTATCCACCCTTATCAGACTCTCTATAGAGTCCCCTGCTGAGCAGATGACAGTATGAATGTCGATAGTACTGACCTGTCTCAATCACCTTGAATCAAAACATTCAGGGTGAGTAGGAAGTGGATTCATATCCACGAATCTGGAACCTGATGCAGGGAAAGAAGGATCGACTTCTCCACTGACACCACACCAGGCCCACCAAGAACACTTGTCCAGGAGGAGTAAGTCTCCAGGGTACATAGGGGAAAGAGGCAACCTTATTCTTATTGTCTGCTTCAACGTAATGTAGTTAGCAAAAACTGGGAGTGGCTTGAACTGGGAAACCTTCGGCCAACGAAGAAACAATTCTTCCAATCAAGTACTTAAAATGAATTACAAAGGGCAACGCTGAATTAACTTTCTGAGGGCCTACGTGCAGGACAGGAACCCCGGGAGCAGGAAGAACTGGAAATTCCTAATTTTCAAGGGGGGAAAAGGCAGAAAAAGAAAAAAGAAAATGCTGGGAACACACTGAGTCAACCACATTTGACTTCTGCTGAACCACTGCAAGAGTAATAAGAAAGTATGACTATTTAAGATAGGAGCCTAAACTTCAACAGGCAACAACAAAACGTAACACATTCATTGGTTGGCAAAAGTGTGCTCATCACACGGGTAAAGGTGACCTCGATGTACCAGTAAAATGTACTCGGCATACCTTCTGTAAGCAATGCTGTTTGGATTCCATTCTGGGGTGTGCTCAACTTGGGCCCGAAGCTCCTTACAAGTTGGCGGTCTGAAGTTCTGTTTTTCCGACACAATCTCTATCATTGCGTTTGAGAGAAAGCCGGAATTCAAACTTACTAGCAACCACAGTTATTTTATGGAATTAGGCTTAAATTCGTAAGCAATGACTATCTCTGCCTACACATAGAATCCTGCAAGACCTAACTACAAATATAAATACATTTTAAAATATATCAGCCCTAAACATTTTTTAATGAACTAGTAACGTTATGATGCATAATTCTGTTTAAAACAATTTTAAGGTAAGGACATCTGGACAACCACCACAGAAGACCGCTTCACTCTGTTACTTGTCCTTGCCTGCTTTCCCCACTCGCTCTCTCTTCCTTGGTCCCCATGGACGCGAAGCTCCCATGGTCATGTGAGTGGGGGGAGCCTCATGGCACTCACTGATATTTTCACTAGTTGTGGGATCTCTGCAGACTACGTGGTGACTAAACAGTTTGTCTCTGCCAGCCGATGCCGGTACTACCTGTGTTGCAGGCTCTTGATGGTGGACGAGGCGACCCCCAGATCGCGTGGATTTGCACACAGTTTACTGGCTGCCACATGCTCAGGGGCATTCGTATGCTATGGCAGTGCTGAGAGTCAGAGGACAAATTGAGCACTGAGTGCATAAGGATGGCTCACACTCCAGATGGCCTTCTTGGGTTCAGAAACAGCCAGACGAACTATCAGGGAGCCATGCTAGCCGCCTTCAGACTCACAGAAAAAGTTGCCATTGGTGTCTCACAAAGTGAGGTGCTATTATTCGTGTGTGCTCCGGGTTGCTGCTCTCGGTCTTCTAGAACACAGGCATCTATCTGAAGACGAATCAGCCCTGTATACAACTCTGACATTTCTCACAGGAGGTCCCACAGTGCTCTCATGAAAGTCTCGCACTGAGTAAGGCAGTCACTTCACATCATCTGCTCAACTGCCTCTGTGATCAGGTGGTCCTATCAATCTCTCTTCAATGGGAGCCCTGACGCTGGTCAATCGCACTTTATACCGGTTGTCTGGCTTCTATAAACCCACTCAATTTCATGGTGACATGCCTGCAGTGATTTTCTCAGTGTATACAAGGTATGCCGCTGTCTCTTGAGGGCTTAGCATTTCCAGAATCATGAAGCCATCTAAATAAACCATCAGAAGGCCGGTGGTGGTTAACCATCAGATCCTCAGATGCAGCGACTCATCTGCCCCGCTTGGTCAATATTTCAGCAACTCTTCAGACTAGGACCGTGATGCTTCTGGGCCATCTACATCCTCAGTCAGTTCAGCCAGCAGAACACTACTAACCAATATTGTCCACGCTTCTGTTCATCTCAGCATCTTCTATGGGGAAGTGAAGAATTAGGCTAAAAGTGTGACGTATACTAACAAGGTAATGTAAGATTCGCTGACAAACTCAAGGGTATCTGCTTGAAAACGGCATGGCAAGATGATATGATTGAAGACAACGAAAGGCATATCCGCATCCTGAAAAACAATAACGGCTCTATGATGAGGTAATAGGACTCAACTGTGTCAAAAATTCAGCATCTGATCTGCAAGGGTTAGAAATTAAGGAATATGTTCTGACGCAATCCCCTGAGCCTGGAGGACCTTTAGAAATATGCTGAAGGTACGAATTAGGCGTCTATTTCAAAGACTACTTTACAAACTCGTTTCACTTGCTAGCTTACTCTAGCTTGATCAGTCACATGGTGACTTGGGTAGCCATTTCGAAGCCTCCTACAAGGGAAAGACACTTTGTTTACATGTTGAGGTTACTCAGTTTCTAGGATAAAGAGGAGGTCTTCAGGATCTATAGGGAAATATAGCGTCAACATACAAAGACTGATGTTCAAACACAATGTTGTGGTGGCAGACCCATTCACAGACCATGCAAGCTTGGTCTCTTTTAGCGCTTCCTGGGTGTTTAACGAATTTGGTTGAATTGCTATGACATGCATTTCTTTCTTTGTCGTTGTTTACTGCAGTTTCTTTCACCATTAAAATAATTACACATTTTGTAGTTACTGCATAAAACGGACATTGCAAACAACAAGTATCGAACAAGAAACAGCAATAGAAAGAACAGTGCTGGAGGTCCAATATCTAATTTGAAGACCAATTTTTAACCTAGACATTTTAGGTTCTCGCCCTAATTGCAGCAGAAAGACAAGAAACAGTCAAATCTCTTGCAGGCTGGATTGCAGATTTACAGAGATAAGTGGCTCTCTGGAGTGAGGCATATTACTGCTGATTTGAAAGTAAACATTAGCCCACATATGCCGAACAGTAGAGTAACAAAGTCAGCAGGGCTATCTTATGGTCAGGGAAATTGTTTGGTAATAGTTGGGTGTTGTGCCCAGGTGCCCTAGATAGAAAATCCCATAATCAACGTCTTGGGCTAGCAATTTGAAAGCTGAATAGTGTACGTTAGTAAAGCTAAACAGTATCTTAAAGAGCCGCCTTATTGTAAGCAATCCCCTTTTTCAGCATGGTCACACCAGATTGTTTGCCTTTTGTTGGATCCTATAGTTTGGCTGGCTGTAGATCTTTGGCACTTTACCACTGGTAACTAATGATAAAGTGCTTGTACTCCTCTCCTCTCAATATAGTAAAATTGGGATACTCCTAAATAGCATATTTAACGTACTTTTAAGTAGGGCCACTGGCATCATGTGATTGTGCGGCCACAAAATTGATCATGTGCTGCATAATCTGCAGATAAAAAAAAAAAAAAAAAAAAAAAAACTTTGTTTCTAGCTTAAACGGTTCAAACGTTACTAAAATGCAGCAACACATATTGCTGTGCAGTGGAATGTCATTTGATAATGTTGACTGCTCACCTATCTGGAGTCTTTTGCAATATTTGGGTGTTAAACTGGTTATAAAGAGATGCAACTAATGGCCACTGTTAGCAAGTTTAAAATTGCCAAAATAATGAAGTAAAACTATCACAAATTGTGCTTCATAACTTGGCTTTTCTTGCTGCATAACTTATTCAGCCCTGCCGCATACTTTGGCTCGTGGCTGCCCTATATTTCCAGTGGTCCTGTTCATAAGTCCCAGTATATGGTACAAAGTGTACCAATGACCTGCAAGTTGAATGTCAGTAGAGGACTGCAGCACCCACTGTGCCATCCACTATAGTGACAGTGTCAACATTACTGCAGGTCGACCCTCTGTGGCCTGGCTGTGCAGTTGTAAACTGCACATTCAACTTGTCAAAATAACCCATTTTGATACGCCTAAACCTTCCTTTTAAATATTTGTAAGTCAGCCCTAAGTAGGCCTTATTGCCCTTAAGGCAGAGTGCATGCTATTTATAAGAAGCACATATAATAGTTTTAGGTTACACATATCCCTACAGTAGAGCAGTCCCAAAAGCTACTTTCACCATAGCAAAGGTGGCTGTTCCATAAGAAAATACTGGGATGCAATATTATATTTTATTACTGTATCTTGGGATTTACAATAGCTAGAAAAATAGTTAAACCACTATTTTTAAGTCATTAAAAACCAATTCTGTCAGATCTTCACCAAATATTAGGTCAAAGTAACTTTTAGGAAGTAACCAATGCCATTCCTGAAGTTGCCAAAGTTTATTCTGCATTTTGCTCTCCCACTTCTGCCAGCCGGTAATTAGCATTTGAATGGGTGTGAAATGCATCACAGGAGCAAACAGGCTGACCTTCAAGGACAGAAATGACTGATACCCCACCCACCCATAACCTGGCAGAATATGCCAGCTGTGAGGATATTTTTTGACCTTAAAGTGCCAAGTCATGCTTGAATGCCCATCCTGCTTGACAAGTCTGTTGAGGGTTTTCATATGACACTTGGGGCACACTTCAAAGAGGCCTCAATGTCAGTGGGAAATGTTAGCTGACAGTAGGACAGGGTCCTACTTTTGTCTCCCTAGCTAGGCAGGCTCACATCACAATGGGCCCCTTTTTTGACAGTGTCAAAACCTGACTGAAAGGTCTGTTGGGCATACAAACAACACTTATTGCACATTTCAAACGAGGGGAACAGGATACAAAAACAATCCTCGTGTATTCACTGCTGTTTGCTGAAAACTCATATTTTGTTCGATCAGATCTCAGTCTCTCAGGTTGTTGTGGGAACAGGACCTACCCTCAAGCTGGGAAGAAACTAGGATTACCATAAGTCGCTTCCCCTGCACACACTCAGGTCTCGGAGCCCAGTTTAGTTTGGCCAAAGAAGTTCGCCACCTTAAAAATGCTCAAAGTCTATTGCTTCTAATTTGTTTTGGAATTGTTATTGTTTTCAACTTCATTACTGTTTTAGCAGTGCATAAATAATTTACACATTGCCTCCAAGTTAAGCCTGTCTGCGTCTTCTCTGTGCCATATCTATTAGGGGTTTGAGCTCTAGTTAATTTAGTAGGAGGAGAGGCTAGAGCATGCCCCAGTGTCCCTTAGTTGAGTGGTGTGTCCAAAAGATAAGCTGGTGAACCCGCAGGGGGGTAGTTGCCACTTTCAGGAGGTCAGAGTGAACAGGCCCGTCACTGCTCTACGGATGCCTGTGCCAGCCAGACTTTGGTGTTTAACAGGCTGTTTCCCCCCTAAAAGCAGCATCTGCTAGAATAGATCTGTAGAGTAACCCAGACCCAATGGCAGGGCTTATTTTTCCCTATGGACCGAATATCCTTAGAACAGGGGGAGGTACAGGCTCAGAGGAGAGCCATTGTCAGCCCCAGATGCCAACAGCATCCTTGGCTGTGAACTTCCACTGGTTAGAAAAGCTGAGAGGGGTGCCCGTCTAGAGTTCCCAAATGCCACAGATTTCTGGGGTTGTAGCTCCAAATGGAGAGTATGGCAGCCCACATGGCAAGTAAGGGGTAGCAAGCATTGACAGAGTGAAGGGCAGTGATTACTTGCTGTGAGAGAAACAAATCCCCAGACTGTCCCTGGTGAGGCCCCTTCTGACCTGGAGGTGCAGCCTGCGCTGTCATGGAGACCGTGGACGGAGACCTGTACCTGGCTGGCCTCTAAATGATAGTGTGTGTGACACCTTTCAGAGGCACGGTGGTGCCCTCCCCACCCACCCCCTAACCAGAACGTTCTGGGCTGTCAAGCACCTGTTTAGTGTCAGGGTGTAGACTCTGAATTGAAAGGAGACTCCTGAGGTGGCAGAAGTAACAGTGAAAGAAGAGTGTCTATAACCCGAGGGTGCAGCCAACCACTCTCAGAACCTAAGAGGGCAGGGAGACCTCAAGAGCAAATGGGGGACGCCTTACCCCATGGTTAGAAAGGAAGGGACAGCCCCCAATAGGAGCTTCCACCTGGCAGTAGATGGAAAGTGGCTTTGCTCCAAACACTAACAACTATCAGTTGCATCTGAATGGTTATTTTCCTTGTGGGCAGTGTCTTCCCTGGGGTGGGGTCAAATGTCTGACCCAAGGGCAGTATGGGCCACATCACCTTGTTGGTGACTGTAGTATTTTTTGCATACTGTCCACATTTTAATGCCCGAGGGGGGAAGGTCATTATGGGATTGTTTGGTCTGTCCTAGCTTTTGGCTGGGAATGGCCTGTGTAGGAAATGGAAAAATATATAGGAGGCCCCTTGCTACAAAAGGTCTGGGACCAGGGGAAATACATGAAATAAACTAGTGTCCCTAACACAAACAGGCTAACAACCTGAATGGTACCACCAATTTGGAACAAGAGGTCACGAGTTCTATAGTGGCAACCTGCCTGTCACGCAACCACACACACGGGAGGTGAACTATGCTAGTGTTAAAAGTGTTGATAATATTAAAACAGAAATGCTTTATACAATAGGACAAGAACTAGATTCAAAATTTGTTGTAAAACAAAGCCTACACATGATTTATTTCAGTTCATACATTTATATAAACAATTGACATCTTATTTGTACATTAAAATCATGAATCACATAAACAATAGTTAATGAATGATACAAAGAAGTTATTGAATTTCTTTTTTTACACAGAAACAAATAAAATTGTTCCAGAGAACAAGTGTTGATGCTGCGTTTCAGTTTTTGAGGATGTATAAACCTTCTTCAGGACGGATTCTACATAGAGAAACACAGAATTACCTAACAATAATCGTAGTTATACAACAAAAAATCTTAGTTCTGTCTTGGTTACTGTTAGTTACTGTTAGTTACTTTGTTTTGTGATGTACATTATGCATCAAAAAGGCCTTTATTCAGAATCAACACTGCATTTGTTCACTCCTAATATCCCTACGTAGGCTATGTCTAGACTCAATAGAGATTCAATCATCTTAATAGTATTATCCTGAGGGATATTGGTATAGAGTGCCTCTATATCCAATGTTACAAGAATCTGTGTTTCTGGATTGAAAGTGAGGTACTCTATTTTTTGGATAATGGCCGTTGTGTCCTTGATGTATGCTTTTTGTGCAACAACTAGGGGCTGTAGGAACACATCAGCATACTTGCTTAATGGTTCAGTCAGAGAACCAATTCTCGATACGATTGGTCTCATGGGCGGATTGGACATGTCCTTGTGCACTTTAGGAAGGCCATAAAGGGCAGGAATGATAGGATTCATATTGTTAAGAAAAGCAAATTCTTGATCACAAATTATCTCATTCTTTAGCCTGATTTAATAATGTGGTGATGGTGTCTTTCAGGGATATCCACTCCCTTCTATCAGCTGGTTTATAGTGTTCTTTATTATCTAATAGGAGATGCATCCTTTTGTTATAATCTGAGGTATCCATCATCACGATACCGCCGCCTTTATCAGCGGGTTTTATTGTTAGATCCACATTATCTTCCAAAGCCTTCAAGGCCACTGCCTCATCTCTATTTAGGTTGTGACTAATTCAATTTTTCTGTTTGAGTAGATCATCTACACTCTTGTCCACAATTCGTTCGAATGCCTCTATATCTTCGTGCACCAGGTTAATATTAGGGGTCCAGGAGGATCTATTCTTAAGGCCTGATTTGTTTGGTTTATTTTGTCTTTCCTTTCCCTCAAAAAAGATGCTTAATCTGATTGTACGAAAAAAACTACGACAGTCTCTTTCCAACGAATATCTATCGTAGAGGAAACTGCAAAGCCTAGCCCTTTCTCAAGCAATTTTATTTCTACGGTGGACAGTATGCGTTTGGAAAGATTGGTGTTAATAGCTGAGGTAAGGTACTTGAGTGTGTACTAGTGCTTTACTCTCGATAGTAGCAGTTAGATTAACTACCTGCCAGTTCTGGGGTCCAGCAACCAATTGATAATCTATTTCTGTTGACATAGCCTACATAGGGATATTAGGAGTGAACAAATGCAGTGTTGATTCTGAATAAAGGCCTTTTTGAGGCATAATGTACATCACAAAACAAAGTACCTAACAGTAACTGAGACAGAACTAAGATTTTTTGTTGTATAACTACGATTATTGTTCGGTAATTCTGTGTTTCTCTATGTAGAATCTGTCCTGAAGGTGTATACATCCTCAAAAACTGAAACGCCGCGTCGACACTTGTTCTCTGGAACAATTTTATTTGTTTCTGTGTAAAAAAACTTTTAAAATAATTTTTGTGTATCATTCATTAACTATTGTTTATGTGATTCATGATTTTAATGTACAAATAAGATGTCAATTGTTTATATAAATGTATGAACTGAAATAAATCATGTGTATGCTTTGTTTTACAACAAATTTTGAATCTAGTTCTTGTCCTATTGTATAAAGCCTTTCTGTTTTAATATTATCAACACTGTTAACACTAGCATAGTTCACCTCCCGTGAGTGTGGTTGTGTGACAGGCACGTTGCCACTATAGAACTCGTGAGCTCTTGTTCCAAATTGGTGGTACCATTCAGGTTGTTAGCCTGTCTGTGTAGGAAATGTAAATTTTCTGCATAATCACTATGGATTTTGCGCCTTTTGCTGGACCCTATATTTTTGCTGGCTGTAGAACTCTGTGCACTTTACCCCTGCTAACTACTGAAAAGGTGCTTGAGCTCCTCATTTCAACATAGGAAAATTGGGATACTCCTACAAGTCGACTATATGATACGAAGTTTACCCAAGGCATGTAAGTTAAATGTCACTAGTAGACTCCAACACCCATTGTGAAATGTTACAATGATCGTGTAAAACAAGACTGCAAGCCTATCCTCTGTAGCCTGGCTGTGCATTGTTGACCCGTTCAAATAACCCCTTTGTGAAGGCTGAAATCTTCCTTTTAAATATGTTTAAGTCATCCCACATGTAGGCCTTATAGCCCATAAGTCAGGGGGCATGGTATTTAAAAATAAGACATGTAAAGTTTTAATGTTACACATGTCCTTACAGTGCAAAAAGTTACTTTTACTGTAGGAAAGATGGCTGTATTATAGGAAAACAATGGGATGCAACATTAAATTCTAATACTGTATCTTGGGTATGAAACGAGCTAGAAAAATACTTAAACTATTTTTAATAGTTCGTTAAAACCCAATTCACTGGTGAAGTCAGATTTTTAATAAATATTAAGGCAAAGTTGCTTTTAGAAGTTACCTTTTCCTTGCATTAAGTTGCTGGAAACCAATCTGTATTTCGCTCTCTCGCTTCTGCCAGCTAGTACTTAGCATTTGAATGGGTATGAAATACCTCCCAGGAGCAACTAACCCGAATGGACAGATGACCACTCTGAAACTGACAGAATATGCATGAGACGGTGTGGATTATTTTTGACGGTAAAGTTTAAAAATCTAGTTTGAACATCACATCCTACTTGACAGGTCTGCTGGGGTTTTTCATATGGCACTTGGGGCACACTTCAAAAGAGGGAAACAGGATGCCACCAAAACAATTCTTATGTATCCACAGTCTGATTGCTGAAAACCCAGAATGTTGCAGGTACAGAACCTGCTTCAAACTGAGTTTTAGGGGAATGCACTAGAATTACTATAGTGTACACTCCCCCCTCAGAGCTTTGGTTTAATGTTGGCAAAGAGTTTTGCCATCTTTAAAAATGCCCTACATTGGGAAGGTTAACCCCTGAAATCTCTACTCCATTGGTTACTGTGCGCCCAGTGGCCATTCCCACCCACTAGCTTATGCCAGGCTTAGAGGTGGCATCACAAGGCACTGAGTGCAGAACACTCCCGGACCTGTGGAATATCAAGACTGAACCTGCTGTCTGAGACCTAAGAGGAGCCTAGAAGACTGGACCTGCTCTCCCCACTGTAACCAGGACAAAGAGGTGGGCTCCAAGGGTCTTAAGGCTGAACTCATGTTAAAGATGCAGGGACACAAAAAGCTACACTAGGCCATTTTCTGTAACTGCCCTGCAGACCAGTGACAAGTGGATCTGGACTGGACCCTCAGGTTGGCTTGTACCTAACACACAATGTGTCTCAAAGTGTCTTCTTTGAGGTCCTAGGAAGCTTTTGATGTGTACTCCTGTAGTAGATTGGAACTTGAGTCAGTAGATAAATTCTTCGGCCAGGACGGACCTTGCTAATGTATTCAACCTATGCTCCATAATGGTCAGAGTCAAATTGCGCCTAGGTCCTGTTATACCGCAACCAATATCATTGGCACTTTGTACCTCTTGGCGCTATTACTGCTTACAATTTAAAACGTCATCTCTTTGGTTCACCTTATATGAATTTTGTCATATTGGTGTTATTTTATTTCTTAAATTTGATTGTTTTTCTAATTCATTTTTGCATTCTTACTATTTTGCATAGTCTTCATTACTGTTTTAGTGCATAAGTACTTTACACATTCCCTCCAAGTTAAGACTGTCTGCTTTGATATAGCTGCCACGGGTTGAGCGTGGTTCACTAACAAGAATTGTGAGAATTACATGAGGCGAGTACGTACCCCTCTCAAGTAATGACCCAAATTCTCACAGTTACGTAAAAAAGTCAGAAGAGGAAGTTTGCGGTGTAAGTGAATTTAAAATTTCATACACGAACAAACAAAAAGGTAATTTAAGGGATGCTCCAATTAACTTCCACCACAAGCAATCACACTGGCACGTATCCCAGTCAATCATTTCTCGTTTACTATGACACACTAGACAGTACTCTTCCATATGCAAAAACATTTTGTTCTTGGTAATACAGCTCAAAGTGCCAAGCCTGGTCCCCTTCAGACAGGGACACAAGCAATCCCAGACCCCTTTCATCCTATTCAGGCGTCCTCAGTAAGGTATTGCTTGAGTCCCGAGGTATAGCTTGAGTCCTGAGTGACAGTGAGCATGTGACATGCCAACTGTCCATACCTTCAGCCCAAGTTGTATGCGAACAGCTTCCATATCCCTGTTCATAGGGCTCTTCTATTGGGAACATTTAATGTGAAAGGACTGGGTGGCCCAGGCCTACAGCAAAGGCAATTACACAATCTTAGAGCCCTCTAGGAGAACGAAACCTGTTCCTTACCTGTAATTATGGTTTTGCAGCTTGAAGTCTTCTAGATTGACATGCTTTGCACAAATCCACCATCTAGTGGTTGGATCCTGAAGTGTTCCTAGTGATCTCAAAGTTTAAGTTTGTGTTTGGAGTCAACAGGGGAGGAGTCCCTAAAACGTCGAAAGTAATCTCTCAGTGCCCATATATGTTCCCACCATTTATACCTCTTCCACGAACCTGCTGCTAAGGGGAGGCAGGACTGGCCTCAAGTGAATCTAAAGAGCCTCAAACTGCAAAACCGTAATTACAAGTAAATAACTTTTGCAGCATGAAATCTCTTCTAGATTCCCATGCTTTGCACAGATAATGTAGCGGTATTGCTAGTTTTGTGGTAGTTAATAGGAGTGGAAGCAAAAATGTTCCTCATCACTGACTGCCCCACCTCCACTTCTTTGTGCAAGTCTAAGTGCATGCAGTAATGTTTAGGAAACGTATGCTGTGAGGACCAAGTGGGGACTTTGAATATCTCCTGAATGGAGACGTTAGCTGTAAGGACCATTGAGGCCCCCTCTTTCCTAGCGAAGTGTGCCCTTGGTTTGAAAAGCAAAGGTTTGTTCGCAGGCAAATAGCATAGTTTGTACAATCCATCCAGCAACAGTATTTTTATAGACTGCCATCCTTAAGGCTTGAAATGAATAGCTCACAAAGAACATTTGAGTTTTCCTTTTGAAGTGTGTTGCTTGCATGTAGTACATATTTGCTCTCCTACCATCTATGCTGTGAAGGGTTCATTCTGCAGCGTTTGTATGTTTTTGGAAGAGCGTTGGTATAGTAATAGTCTAATTTATGTGAAAAGGAGATGTGTCTTCATAATTACCTTATCATTGTGTGTGATTATGTAGGGTCCTGCGCTGTTAGGGCCTGAATCTCACGCTACTTAGAGATGTAATAGCAACCAGCAATACTGTGTTAGTGTAAGGTGTCTGAGCATAGCCTTATGCATTGGCTCAAAAGGGTGACTGACCATCAACCTTTCCAACAAGAAATAGGTTTAAATTCCACAGTGGCGGGAGCACCTCTATCGCTGGAGAAAGTATTTTCACCCTTTCCACAAACCTTTTAATCAATGGAAGGTTGTATGACGATCCATCGGACGCAACCTCATCGCGGGCGTTCGCATCGCAGCAATTACATCGTAAAGGCAGTTACAACGGCCATTTTCACATCGCACGTAGTTGCGACGCAAGTGCGGGCATGTAATAGGATCGCGTATCAAATCGGCGACTTTACATCGCGCGACATGACAACGCGATGTTTGACCACACAATTAATGAAATGTATTTCTGACTGGAACAGCTGCTGTTTTGATGCACACTGCTTGGAGTAAAAACTAAACAGCAAAACCCCATTTCACCCAATTGCATGTGCAACATTAAGGATCTGTAAAAGATTAATATTTTACAGACCATGGCCGAATAAATTAGTTTCATCCTAACATGTTTTAACCTCTTTACCGGAAATAAACCAGGAAAGGAAGGTGACATGGAAAGTCAGTCCGATTCTGTACATTCTTCCCAGGTCACACATTTACATGCGAGTTCGAGTAATTTATAGGAGTTTAATGTCATACTAAATGCACACTGAATATGAAAAACTAAAAATTAGTGATCCAGAAAAAGGGCCAGAGGTCAGCTGTAGGATTAAGGACTGGCTAAAGTATCCCGGAAGTATTTACCTCTTGATATCTATTTGTAACTGTTAAGAAAGAATAAGGTTTAGTTAACTTTTTTGATTCCAGAGAAGAACAAAGGTTCTTGGCTGGCAGATGATTGGTCCAGAAAGAGCAGCTGAAGTGATGCATACCAGAGTAATGCCATGCCACTTTCGCGAAAATCTAGTATCTGAATTCTACCATCTGTTGTATATACCAAGCAGGTTAAACTAATGATCAGCAGTCCTGCGTGCATGTAAAACGCAGGTCAAGCAACCTAGTGCGGAGTTACAATACTACAGTAAAGGAAGATATGAGTTTAGAAGGAGCAGGTAAATAGATTGCAAACAAATCACTCACGTGAATAACACCAGGGAAAGCAGAGACTGAGGAAAGTCTATTAAAGCATGCATGACACATTTAAAACTACTAGATTCAATAATGAAATAGGAAAAGCAGGAAATCTTGGCATACAAATGGTGCTTATGCTACAATTGGTAAATGACATCCCGATTAGTCAGGTAATATTATGTTATGTTTATTTAATTCATAATGGGCACAAATCACCCCGGAAGGAATATCTCAGCGGAGCTCAACACAAACAGGTAGGCCAGATTCTTAAACTGCAAACAACAGAGTCTTGGGAAATTTCCTAAAATGTATTACATTAATAAATTTGAGGAAAATGTTGCTACAGCCATAAAAAATAAAAGTTGCACTAAACGTACTAAAATGTTGTGTATTCCTTAGATATTACAGAATTGGTAAAACACACTAGAAGCAGATTAGTGGAGTTGGCCTAACGGCTAAGGCGCTCGACCTCGGATCTGGGTTTGAGTCTCGGTAACGACGCCAAAACCTCCTGTGATTCTGGGCAAATCACTTAATCTCCCCGTGCCTAAAAAAAATGAAAGTGTGTGTCCTCATGTAAAAACGTAACTTGTGCTATGTAAAGCGCTCTGATACCCGATTCGGTTCGGGTCTAGTTCACGTTATATAAAACTCTACAAAAAAAAAGTGGTTTATCTCCAAGACTGTTGGACGGTTTAGCAATGCCATTGCATCTGTCTGATATTAAAATGGGGGCTTAGTGCCAAAGACAACAGTTTAAAAGACAAAGAACATATTGTGTACTGAATGAACAGTCAATTTGAAAATACATTTCTTCCTAGAGGCCAAGTGTGCTGCAGCATTGAAAAGTACCTTTCTGGTGGGTAGGCAGGTCACAATGAACGATGTCAAAACACTTTTATAATCCCATTTTACGGGGGATCACTTTTTTAACACCGATGTCAAAACACTTTTATAAAGATGTAATGCCATTAACATCGCATGCGTTGTAATTGCATGCAATGTTAATGACATCGTGCCGTCGTAGCATGCGTACAAAAAGCATGCGATGTGAACGACGATGCGACGTCAAAGTCGCGGTGCGATAGCACCGCGATGTTTTGACACCGATGTTCTGGGTGCTTCCCCAATGGAAATGAGAATATGTTCTGTATGTGTAGGCCCTCTGGGTATGCTACAATGGCTGATCACTGTACTCTTAGCTAGGCACACGAGAGTTTACATTTTGTTTGGTAGGTCAAATACTGTACTACTACAGTGTCCTGATAAATCAGTTTCCAATTTTGTGGATTTACACCAGGTAACATCTCTTCCATTTAAGGGCTTACCACCTTCTGATATCCGGTCTACAGGCCTCCCTGATGATACGTAGTGTCCTTTAGTAGATGCAGATCAAATTCGGTTAACTCAGGATACATGCTGTCAATTGCATCTTCCCTGGGTTTGGATGGAAACCCCTTCTCTGCTGCATGGTTAGGGTGTCTTGAAATCCCCATGTGTTTCAATAGTCTTATTAGGAGTGAGTGCCATGGTAGGTGAAGCCATTGTGGCACTGAGGATCTTTGTCATGTTTGAGATTTTGAACTTTGAGAACTGCTGGGGTCAATGGTATTGGTAAAAAGCATTGCAAAGATCCTGTACAAACTTAACCCCGTACAAACTTAACAGGGCATTCCCCAGTGATTCTGGATGGTAGTCCCCAGTTGCGAAGTGCCAGCATTTGTTGCTTTCTTCTCTTACAAAGAGATCCATGTCTGATGTTACTTATAGACTGAAATTTGTGCCTACTTTGAACTGTTTTACCTCCCATTAGTATACGCAGTTAGTCTGCATAGGCTGTTTGCTTGACCGCTTTCTACTCCTGGGGCGTGACTTTCTATGATTGACTATGGCCCACTTTCAAATGTTCTGAACTAATTGCAACAGTGGGTTTGATACTGTCCACCCTTGCTTCTTGATGTAGAACATTGCTGTTGTATTTTCTACTAGGATTTGGACAGTTTTCCCCCTGATCGGACTTTGGAAGGTTTTCAGAGCTAAGAACATTGTCTTCAGTACCAGGACGTTGATGCATTTCCTGGAGTTCTGCTCGGACTATAACCCCCTGACTTAGTGCATTTGTGTGTGCTTCCTAGCCCACCATTGAGGCATCCATGCGAACGATGACTTGTGGTAGAGGAGCTTTGTAAAGCCTCTCCTTGAGCACATACACAGCGTTTCACTGCCTCGATTCCTTGTTGACCTAGTCTGACACAATCACTTGATCCTCGTAAGTGCTTGACCCCCCCCACCTGGTCCCATTGAGTGTGCAACTATTCATGTACTGCTCATGTGTAGCCTGGCATTGGGAATGAGGTGGATGCAGGAAACCATCATCCCTAAAAGTTGAATTATGTTCCTCACTGCCAGAGCTTGTGATGTCTGGTAGAGGAGAATTTGAGCGAGAACGGACTAAACCCTCTGTGTTGTAGGGTAAGCCCTTGCCAGCTGTGTGTTAAAGTCTGTTCCCAAGAATGCTTTTGTGGTTTGTTTACGAATTCTCCCAATCCACTATAAAACCCAGCCTGTGCAGAAGGGACACTACCCTTGTAACATTCTCTTGGCACAGTTGTAAGGGGTCTGCCTTGACCAGCCAATCATCTAGGTATGAGAAGATATGTGTGCCTGGTCTTCTGAGGTTTGTGACTGCCAGGATCTTGGTGAAGACTCTTGGTGCGGACTTTATTCTGACAGGCAAGACCATGAATTTATAGAAAGTTTCCCTTAAAATATACACTGGAGGTACTTTGTGTGATATGTAAATAGGTACATCGAAGTAGGAATCTTTGAGATCTACAGTTGAAAAGTAGTCCCCTTCGTCTAGCAAAGTGATTATGTCCTGCAATGTAGTCATTTGAAATCTTAACTGTTCACAAAGCACAAGTCTAAGACCTGGAGCAGGGTTAGGTCTTGCTTTGGGCAGAAAAAAGTAAATGGTGGACACACCTTTGTTTCTCTCCTCTCGCAGCACTTTTTTTCCCAGTATTCTTCGCAAGGAGCTCTTGGACCCCACCGAACTCAAAAACTACCGCCCCATCTCGCTTCTTCCATTCCCGGCCAAAGTCATCGAGAAAGCCGTCAACAACCAACTCGCAGCCTTCCTCGAAGCCAACAAATCACTGGACCCCTCACAATCTGGATTCCGAGCTAAACACAGCACTGAGACCGCCCTCATCGCAGCAACAGACGACATTCGAACTCTACTGGACAATGGAGACACAGTCGCCCTCATCCTCCTCGACCTCTCCGCAGCCTTCGATACGGTCTGCCACAGCACCCTTTTACAACGCCTCAGAGACATCGGAATCCAAGGAAAAGCACTGGAATGGATCACCTCGTTCCTCACCGGAAGAACCCAGAGAGTCCGCCTCCCACCATACAAGTCCGAGGCCTTTGAAATCATCTGCGGCGTACCACAAGGATCCTCTCTTAGTCCCACCCTCTTCAACGTATATATGAGCCCCCTTGCGGCCATCGCCCGCCAACACAACCTCAACATCATCTCTTACGCGGACGACACTCAACTGATCCTCTCTCTCACCAAGGACCCCAGCACAGCCAAAACTAACCTACACGAAGGAATGAAAGAAGTCGCCGAATGGATGAAACAAAGCCGTCTGAAACTGAACTCAGACAAAACAGAAGTCCTCATCTTAGGCACATCCCCCTCTGCATGGGACGAATCCTGGTGGCCAGAAGCCCTTGGAAAAGCACCCATCCCGACAAACCACGCACGGAACCTTGGCGTGATCCTGGACTCTTCACTCTCAATGAACAGACAAGTCAACGCCGTATCCTCCTCCTGCTTTAACATTCTTCGCATGCTCAGAAAAACATTTCGCTGGATCCCCTCCGAAACAAGGAAAACAGTCACCCACGCTCTAGTCACGAGCCGACTGGACTACGGAAACACTCTCTACGCAGGCTCCACCGCTAAACTCCAGAAGAAGCTACAACGAATCCAAAACGCCTCAGCCAGGCTCATATTAGACATCCCACGCAACGAACACATATCTGGTCACCTTAAAGACCTCCACTGGCTACCCGTCAATAAGAGGATCACGTTCAGACTGCTTACCCACGCACACAAATCACTCTACGATATCGGACCAGATTGCCTCAACTCTCGACTGTCCTTCTACACCCCCTCCCGCCAACTTCGCTCTTCCAGCCAAGCCTTCGCCACTGTACCTCGCATCAACAAGACCACCATGGGAGGCAGATCCTTTTCATACCTGGCGGCCAAAACATGGAACTCACTCCCCGCCTACCTTCGCCTCACCCAGAATCACCTAGCGTTCAGAAAACAGCTTAAAACGTGGATATTTGACAAATAATCCCCCTCCCCTTCCTAAGCGCCTTGAAACCCTCTGGGTATGTAGTGCGCTATACAAATTTTATGACTTGACTTGACTTGACTTGGACCTCTCTACAGAGGATGTGCAGCAGATCCTTCTTGTAGTGTTGGCATTTTGGTTAAATTGTTGGTAGATTCTGTATGGAGTCTATACAGTATCCGAAAACAAATTATATTTACAGCCCAAAGAAAAAAGTAAATGGTGGACACACCTTTGTTTCTCTCCTCTCGCAGTACTTTTTTCCCCCCAGTATTCTTCGCAAGGAGCTCTTGGACCTCTCTACATAGGATGTGCAGCTGATCCTTCTTGTAGTGTTGGCATTTTGGTTAAATTGTTGGTAGATTCTGTATGGAGTCTATACAGTATCTGAAAAGAAATTATATTTACAGCCCACTTGTCCGTGAAAATGGCTTCCCAGTTTTATAGGAAGTCTTTTATTTCCCCCCCCCCCTGCAGGTGTTGACTGGGGGGAGTGAAGGTCGAATCACTTTGAAGTCCCTGTGGTGGATGCTTTACAGTTTACGCCCCTTTATTTCCCTCTACCGCAAAAGAGGAGTTTTGTCTACTGTTGTTGCCGTTGACCATGGCCTTGAAACTGGCTGGATCCTGCCTGTTTTTGGCTATATGAACCAAACATCTGTCTTCCCAGACTGGTTTTCATGAAAGGCGCCTCTTTTAAAGGAACGTCTAATGTGTGACATAAGGTTTTCCATATCCTCCCAGTATTGGTGAGCATGTCTATTTAGCAGGGCATTGGAATTGGCGATCCACCATTGTGTGGCTGCACCTCTCTCCATCTCCCTTTCTGCTGTCTACATTATTTTACCTTCCTTGTCTGGTGGGGGTCCTATTGATGCTGGGGACATTTTTAGGGTCTTGTGTTTAGGTTCTGTATTTCCATCCGTGGTCTAACTGCCTTGGATGTTGCTGGTTTAGCTAAAACTTTTTGCCATGTTGTGCAATGCTTGGGAGCATAAGTATATATTGGTTCCTCTTATACAAGTGTAAGTGTCTCTAGGAGAAAACATGTTACCTCCTTTTCCACCTCTTTCTCTACTCTAAAGGTCTCAGCTGCCCTTTTCTTTTTTTTTTACAGTATCAGACTACAGGAGGTAGCCCTTAGACCCTATAGAGACCAGGGCGTACATTTGCAACATACAACAATGTCTCTAAGGGTTTCAGTTAGTGGACAAATTAAAGGTAGCACAGTTAATTGCTGGAGGCAAGGGGAAAACCAGGGATACAAAAAACTATTGGGCAACCAAGTATTTTGGTAGTCATATTTTTTATAAATAACTATATATATATATATATATATATATATATATATATATATATATATATATATATATATATATATATACACACATATATATATACACATGTATAAGGACAGCACTGCGTTACATTGAATGGCATGTAACCTGTATGGTACTGTGCACGGAAGTGACACATGAGGAAGTATTTACAGCAACATGGAGAGGTGCAAAAAAAGACAGTAGTAGGTGAAATTCACATAGTAGAGATACCCAAGCAATGAATGTTAATATATACAAGTGGAATCAAAACGGGTATCATTGAAGAGCTTGCGCCAACGCTTTTCGCTGTAGGAATAGACTGTTTCGGCCTGTAGGAGTGTTTAAGCCATAATCAGGACCAGGTTACTCTTATTTGGAAAACAGTGGTGTGGTACGCGATTCGAAAACCAATCGAAGGCGTGCGGATTCCTGTATAACTATATGCAGATTTCTTACCATACACTATTCCCCAGGCATTTTTGAGACACTAGGCTTGTTTAACTGTGTTGGTCCACCCTGGCATTCAAAGAACATTGAATCACCAGGGAAATGCGGAAATGCCCTGGCGCAACAGCCATGTCCAGAAGCGCAGAGCCTCTTGGCAAAAAGTTCAAGACCACACCCTGCCCTGTTTTTTGCAGTACCACATGGCGGTGGTGTTGTCTAAACACCTGCACCAGCCTATCCTTGGATGAAGGAAGAAAGGCTTTCAATGCCAAGCGGATTGCCCGAAGCTCCAACAGGTTTATGTGAAGTTCGGACTCCATCGGAGACTAGAGTCCTCTGATTGTCACCTCTACCAGATGGCCGTCCTATCTCAGAAATGGTGCATCAGTCACTAGTTAGCAGTGAGTGGGGGCGCGGTTTATCTGTCCGACTGTCTGACCTAATCACAGTTCATCAGCCACCACTCCAGGCCTTTCACAGTTCCTTCAGAGAACTGCAACATGTCAAAGATTCCCCTGATAAGATGCCTACTGGGACTTCGAATCCCACTGCAGAGCCCGCATATGCTAACGGGCAGGTTACAAGCAGGATGCATGAGGCCCAACAACCTCAGGGTCATTCTCACTGAAATCTAGGATAGAGGCTAAAACAGCGGTATCATAATCTGAATATCCTGGACTCTCAACTTGGGAGAACAGGCTTGAAATTGCACTGTGTTAAGAATAGCCCAGACGAAATGGAGCATCAGGGGTTCCTTGCAGTCTGGAGGTGGGAAACTACTGCCTGAGGCGAGCCCGCCTTCAACACAATCGTCAAGGTAGGCCAAGACTGGAAACCCAGACCTACACACAAGCTGCAACCACCGCCATCCCCTTGGTAGACACTAAAGGAGCACTGTTAAGGCTGAAAGGGAGCACCGCAGACTGAAATTGCTCTTGGCCCAGCATGAGCCGCAGGATAGGTCTGTGGGCAGGCAGGAAGAGGATGTGGAAATACGCATCCAGCAAGTCCAAATCTCCCATCCAGTCTCATGGGTCCAGGGCAGATAGGACTTGGGCGACAGTGAACATTATGAATTTCTCTTTTTTCGGGCTGAAATTGAGAAGGCACACGCATAGGATAGGCCTCCATCCTTTTTGGGCACCAGAATGTAGCAGGAATAGCAATCACTACCTACTTCTGATACCAGCAGCCTCTTGATGGCTCCCTTGGCGAAGAGAGACAGCACTTCTTGACAGAGCAAGGAGAGGTGGTCCTCCATAAGCCGGATGCATGTGAGTGGCTGGGGTGGTCACAAAAGGGATAGAGTAGCCCCTTTGGACGATCTGTGAATCCCAACAGCCTGATGTTAAAGACCTCCAGTGGTGCAGGTTATGGCGTTTCCTATCTATAAGGGTTTTGAGTCTGTGGCTGCAGGGGTGGGGTGGGAAGGATGTGGTGGACTGGCTCGACCTCTGGCTACCTGTCCCATGTGGTGTATGGGACTCGCGTCCTCTGACATGAAAATGCAGAGAAGCCTATTAGCTGGAGTGCTGGGAGGGCATGACGTGGTTGGAAACTACTTGCGTGGCCACGAAAGAGGAAGGACGAGGTTGACAAAGGGCCACAGAGAAGCCCAAGGACCAGATAGTAGCTCTGCTGTCCTTAAAGTGCTCCACCACGGAGCCCACATTCTCTCCAAAAAAGACTAGAGCAATCAGAGGACATGTCCATGAGCAAGGCTTGGATATCTCTGGAAAAGCCAGTGGTTAACAGTGAGTCGGTCATATCTAGTCCATAACGTATGGTGAACTTTGCTGCATCTCTCCCGTGAGCAATAGTTTGGAGAATATGGCTCGGTTCTCTTCCGACACCAAAGGAAGCACTTCTACAACCGAATCCCAGACATTGGCCCAAAAGGCATGCCGTGTTCACAGACCACAGTGGAAGGTTGGCAGAAAAGAGCACCCTCTTGCCAAAATGTATCCAGCCTATTGTATTCCCTTTCCGGTGGATTGGTAGGGAATGCGCCACGGTTAACCCTAGAGGGAGAGAATTCGGACCACCAATCACTCTGGGCTTGGGTGCAAGGTAAGGAAACTGGAGTCCCGATGAGTGGGCGATGGCAGGCAATTGTCCAATGCACATGAGCCTCTGTGCTTGGCTTGGACGACTGCCAGAGTAGGACATCAGTAAAAGCTTTATTAAAGGGTAGTAGGGGTCCAGATGGGGAGGCTTACAGCTGAAGCCCATCTGTCAAGACGTTCGGGTTGATTGCCACTGAGGGTAGCTGAAGGCCCAAGTCATCAAGTGCCTTACGCACCATCAAAGCGAATGAGGAGCCCTCCTCCATAGCCATAGTAGGGGGAGAGACAAAGCCAGTATCTGGTTAGGGGTCTAACCCACTGGCCTCTGTCAGTTCCTCATACCAATTGCCTTAAGTATCATCTAGGGGATGATGAAATCATTTAAGCTCCTCAGAACCCTCCAATTTGTCTCCCTGTCCAGGTCTGTCAAATGAAAAAGAAGCTGGCTCTGGGCCGGAGAGTATGGTCTCTTGGTCAAATTCTGGATTTTAGTCTTTTAAAAATGTATAACTTTTTGGGTTCACCCATGGGTTTCACAGCCCTTTCCACCACAAGCTGCATAAGTAGAAATTGCAAAAATAGGCAATATCAACCACCTTCTAAAATTGCAAAAACTGTGGTGTATGATTTTTTTTTAAATCTACCTGTTTCTGAATGCTTAGGTGGTAATCTCAATACAGCACAGTTAAAAAAAAAAAAATTAACATTTGAGGACAAAAACATTTGTGCGCATTACTGTTTCCAGTTTTTATTGGAAACCCCCCCTCGAATTTGCCACATTTTGTCAATTTTCTTAGCTCACCCAGGAAAGCCACATACGATGAATTCCTTTAGAATTCCCAACTTGTGGTGGAAAAAGGACCCAAATTTGGCCTCGATATCTTTTACAGAAAAAAATGACAAATTCTTAGGCATGAACTGTTCCAAATATCTGAAGAAAAGTGCTGATTAACTTTAGAAAATCTTTCTGTACATTAACTCCGAAACCACTGAAAGAGTACATAAACTCTAATGGCACTTCAGTTTTTTCATCAGTCCATCTCTTTCCTTTGCAGTTCTTACATAGCACAAACTCGACCCGAAGGTATTGGAGCGCTTTACATGACCACCAGTTACATTACACAAGGACACATTCATTTTTGGTAGGCACTGGGAGATGAAGTCATTTGCTCACAATCACAATATGTTGAGCTGACGCCAACGTTCGAACTTGGTTCCCCAGCTCCAAAGTCTTGGTGACTCGTCAATCACACACCAAGCAAGGTCCATGTGTGCCCATTGATTCTGTAATACGTCAGCTTATCTAAAAGTGGGTGGAATATCCCCCCTCCCCAACTCAGTTTATGGAAGTGAGGGTATTTCATAACACTGCCCATCCCGCCCCCATGTTACCCATGGGCTGGGAGGTGAATATTGATCCCCTCCTCTCCCTCGCATTGAAAGGGGTACAGAATAAAACAAAAAAAAAAAAGGAGCACTCAACATATGCTCCAATGCAGACTTTACATTTTATAAGATTGTTTCAAAGCTGCTACTCCCACACCTGCACGACAGACCTGTCCATAACTACAAACAGGACTCCTGAGTAGCTTACAGCGGTATCACTCCACCTTGGGCCACAAATGTTTGAGGACTCGGAGGAAAGGGCCTGTTCAAAGGAAAAGGAACTATAAAAATTGACACTTGAGCAAAGGCAAACAATTATGGGGGTGAATATTCCCCTCAATTACCCCGACTGGTGGGGGGTGGAGGAGTGGGGGGCAGGTAATCAGCGTGAATTACTAAGACAAGTGGGTGAAGGCAGAGTTAAAATCAAACTTAAAAAACGAATTGAGATCGTACAAAACAGATCTAGTAGGACAAATTGGATAAGATAGTGCTGATAAAGGGAAAACCCGATCTGCTTTTTTTGGCATAATGAGGTATATGGAGTAAAAGCAGAGTTCTTTTTGCTCACTAAGCACAAGAATAATTTCTCCAACAGGCATTTTGATTCTCTTGCCGAACATCTGGAGATAGACTTGCCGTAAGGAGACATGCAGATGTTTTTGGTTGTGAAACAGATAGACTAAGCACCAATCTAGTTCTTGAGAGAATCTAAACTTTCTGCAGGCACTTGAGGTTGAAGATTGCTTCGATTTCAAACCATGCCAGGATTGCAACACTTTAAACGCCACTGACCCACCCAGATAGCGGTCTTGAGTAAAAGGAACTCCTGGATTAAGCTGTCACTATCCCAGCTTCCCATTTCTGAAAGACCACTTCTGGCAAAGGGAGAGTAAAGGTTTTCACATCATACGCCAAATACATGACCTTGTTCTGGGTGATTCCTTGAAACATACTTTTATTTTTTACATTCCTTTAGGAATATACATCTGTGCAGAAGGTCTAAGCCATTCACAACTAATCACAGTGCTCCACAAGTATTTGTGGAACCGCTACTACTGGTAAGCGTTTCTTTGGATATGAAATCCACAAGAGTAAATGTACAATAGCATACAGTGGAACGAATTCAGTCAACCTTTCCTTTGTCTCCACTTTCTCGTGTTTTTCCTACTCTACTTCCTTTCCCTTTTCTAAACCCTGTTTGTGTGCCTATCAGTTTTCTACTTCACATACTGGGGCTTTGATTTCTACAAGTTGATCACTGCAGCATCTGTGTGGACTTCTCGGGTATGTACTATATTTGTTCATATAAGGGTTCCTCCTGCTCCATGGTAGCCCGGTAAGAAACATGCTACAAATAGTCAAATAATGACCATTTATTTTGGTTATGCTGTTTTGCAAAGGGCCCATTTGAGCACGTACTTTGGCTGGCGTATAACAGCTTTTGCTGTGGGCTGTTCCCCGCCACTCCTGTGTGGTCTCTTTGGAGAATAAGCTATGACCATTCACATAATTAGTCAACCATATGGGCTGCTCCCAGTCACTACCAGTTGACTCCTTATGCATACAGTACGGATGGATGTAGAATGCCTACTAACCTACACTGGGATCCTCAAGCAAACATCAAGGTTTGTTATAAAAAAGATCTATTTCATATAGGTTGTTCATCTGCTCCTCTTCAAAGGACCCATTGGAGCATATCGCATGATGGGTTGAATAATCCCAATTCCCATAAATGTATCTCTGCCGTTCCTGGGGTGATACAGTTGGATGCCAAGGCTAGTTGTGCTCATTTCCTTGGGTAGCTCCTTGCCACACCAGGAAATAGTCCTGAAATAGACCTCAGCCATACACTATGGCTAGTCATTTAATTGTTACGCCAGTCATGTAGGAATCTGAGTATAAACTGCAGCTGGGTGCATAATGCACATTTTTATGGACTGCTTTCTGCAGCTCCATGGTGGACTAATCTGAGTATTTACTACTGTTGATGGAAGTCTGCAAAAGGTAGCACCCTTTCCCACAGGCACTACCTATGATCCACATTAAAGGTGATTCAAACTGTGCTACAATCTACTCCAGATGGTACCAAGTAGCATGTGCAACAGTGCCGATTTTCACACTTTACTTCAAAACCCATGTGTACGCGCAGTTGAGGTACTTGTTAAGACAGTTTGGGTTATTCTTGCTATACAAACAGGAAAGCAAAACATTCTCCACATTTAGGTCAAAGGCACAACAAACAGACTATTCCAAGTGTCATGCTCAGCAATCATGGTAGGATTTAGAAAGTGAACAGGCATTGGCAAAGCCAATTGATCTCACCTTTATTTATTTTGAAGCTTGTAAAGCGCACGGCTACCCCCAACGGGGGTGTCCCGGAGCTGTAGACTGCAGACTTAGAAAGGAAAAGTCACACTTAAGGGATAGTGAACAGCCAAGTTTTCAATTTGCTCCGGAACAGTGATTCAGAGGAGATAAACCTAAGGTCCAATGGGAGGCTATTCCAGAGCTTAGCAGTCATTACGCCAAACGCTCTGCCACCAGTTCTGGAACGGCGAAAGCGAGGGACAACCAGGAAGCGCAAGTTGTTCGACCTCAGAGATCTAACCGACTGGGACAGTTTAAGTCTATTTTTCAAGTATCCTGGGCCCAACCCATTAAGGGCTCGGAAAGCAAGAGTCAGAAACTTGAACTGAATGCGACGGGCAATGGGAAGCCAATGTAGCTTCCTACGATAGGATACGACCGAGTGGCGGTAAGGTATATTGCCAATCAATCTCGCTGCCGCATTTTTGTACAATCTGCATGCGTTCAATTTGGTACAAGGGGGCACCGGCGTAGAGACTGTTGGCGTAGTCGAGGTGTGAAGTGATCAGGGCATGAATGATGGTTCTGCGGGAATCCAGCGGGAGGAACGGAAAAATCTTTCTAATCATGCGCAGCTTGCCAAAGCAAGCTGCCGTGACCTTATTAATTTGAGATTTGCAGGATAGAGCATAATCGAATTGAAAACACAGATTTCGTACTGTTTGGACTGGAGTGGGGGAGGATTGAGCACAGGCCACCACAAAATGGCAGGCAGCGGGGTTTTCTGATTAAAAAATAAGACCTCCGTCTTATCAGTGTTAAGTCTAAGATGATTTGAGGTCATCCAGGAGCATATATTGCTTAGACAGTGGCGAAAATTGGCAAAATTAGTGTCAGAGTGATCTCTAAATGAAAACACAAGCTGAGTATCATCAGCATAAGAGATCACTCTGACCCCCCAGGATTCCACCACCCTCGCCAGAGGAGCAAGATAAACATTGAAAAACAGAGGGCTCAAAGCAGAGCCCTGAGGCACGCCGCAAAGTAGAGGTTTACCCTCTGATTCAAAAAGGTCTAATAAAGACCTTCTGCGTTCGTCCCTTAAGAAAGGAACCAATCCAGGTCAAGACCGCGCCTCCCATTCTAGTCTGACCCAGACGATCCAACAGTATCTCGTGAGACACCGTATTGAAAGCGGCGGATAGGTCGAGGAGGACCAACATGGCCTCCTCGCCCCTATCCACACACTTCCGGATCGTCTCCGATGCCTCTAAAAGAGTGGTCTCTGTACTGAAACCCGTTCTAAATCCAGACTGCGAGTCGTGTAACAATTGGTTGGCTTCTATATAATCCGCCAATTGTTTTTGAACAGCCTTTTCCAGGATTTTAGCCGGTTTAGGGAGGAGAGCGATAGGACGATAATTACTGAATTGCGCAGGATCCGTGTCTGCTTTCTTTAGAATAGGGACAAGCATTGCCTCCTTCCATACAGTCGGGAATTGGCACGTGCACAGCGATGTGTTCCAAATAGAAAGGAGGGGGTTAATCAATAGAGGAGACAGATTGCCCATCACTTTAGCAGAAACAGGATCTAAAGGAGAGCCAGATTTACACTGGATAAACAGACTCAATGCAAACTCAATAGTAAGCTCTTTAAAGGACACCAGTGACACTCTCAAGATCGATGTTACTAGAAATAGGGGGGGCCATAGCAGGAGTAAATGAAGAAGTAATATTAGTGATTTTATCTTGAAAGTAGTCCGATAATCCATTACATAAGAACTGGCTGGGGGTACTCTGAGACACCATGGCAGGGGGGTTAACAAAGTCCTTTACAATGTTAAAGAGGGTTTTAGAAGAATTATCTGCGTTCTTAATTTGTAGAGCATAAAAATCTCTCATGGTAGACCGTTTTAATTTTTCAATTTTTTTTGGAGCAGTCTTATAAATAGTTTTAGACTCAGAATCATAAGTCTGCCGCCATTTGCGTTCCAACTTTTTACAAAGGCTCGTTTCCTTTGGAACCTATTTCTGATATTCTGCTGCATTGAATATATATATATATATATATATATATATATATATATATATATATATATATATATATATATATATATATCCCAAGGGCTGCTTGGAAAAATCGGATGCCACGTATTATCCTTCAGCATACAACGAAAAGCAGACACGAACCCAAAGTAAGTGCAGGAAGTAGCGTTTATTTCTCGCTAGTCAGCCATAACGCGTTTCACCACAAAAGTGGCTTGATCACATGACAACGTTCCGACATTGAATGGACCATTAAGACAGCTAGCACCCTGAGCACGTGACTGTGATAGTGATAGACCTAAAGAAAAGCGTGAAATACAACTAAAACTAAAAATTCTCCTTCGATAAAAGATTAATGTATAAAATATACAAAAACTAAATTCACAAACTGAAAATAATGGGGGCAAAGGCATTCAGCATCTAATACGTATTTTTTGGAATAACTCAGAAAACAATTACATATAATTAACATCTGCTGTTGACCAACATAATTCACAATAAATGTATATATGGGGAACCTTAAACTAAAATGCGCACATCAAATATGTTTGCAGCATTTTTTGGGGGAAAAGTGCAACGTGCAAATTGACATATATGTGAAAAAACCTCTTATTTGTCATACAAAAAATATAGTTCTGTATAAAAACTTTGTCATTTCATATATGTACACAAATGTTTTACCCAAAATAACAGTCGGTTGGTCATAACATGATTTGAAGCATAATGCGATAATCAATCTGAGTATACCAGTAAATTTAGAGGAAGACCCCCTTTCCCCCCTCCCCCCCCACAGAATAAATAGTTTGTTCAAAACCCATAATTGATGGTGATCGAAGGATAGTGTTCAGTCACTAAGTGCTTAAAGTGAATGAGTGCTTGAATATAAAAAAACCTCGATGTGAGGGTTTTATAAATGAACAGAGAGAAGAGTGGCAGCCAACAGGGACAAAGTCCAAAAAGGGTGTGTAGTTTAAATAACATATTTTCATGCCACATAACAAGACGAGGTAACTATAAGGTTTAAGGTTAAATCAGTAAACAGTAAGTTTCAAGGAAAACAAAAACAAAAAGGAGAAGGACACAGGGGGCAGGTTCTCTATACAGTTTGGGATCAGAACAAGGAGTTGAAATAAATTTGAAATTCAATTGAATTGAGTAGAATTAAATTCAATCCAAATGTCACTTCTTGGGGGTTCACTGAAGTATTTGCAATCATAGGCATGTGTGTAAATCTTCAGTGTTATTCAACCCTCCAGGGCTCTTACTGTTGAAATTCAAGATGTACCTCGTCTCCAAATTACGCATTAGATGTTCACGGTCACCTCCCTGTTTCATTTTGGGAATGGTGTCGATGACATAATACTTGAGATCCACTAAGTTGTTATTGTGGATCTCCCGAAAATGTCTCGCAACTGGATAGGTGGGGTCAGAGTTGGTGATTGCCCTAATGTGCTGCAATATCCTTACACTACACTAGCTGGTAATTTGGTACTTCCCACGTACCGTAAGGGACAAGTACATTCTAAGATGTAGATGGCGTACTCAGTTTTGCAGTGGAGGGATTTGGAGATTTTGATCTCTTTACTACTGAAAGCTGTACGGTAACTGGTTTTATTGATACCATAAGTACATGCCTTGCATGAATGACATTTGGTGAAACCCCGTGAGTTTTTTAACCAATCCTTGGAAGGGATCACCTCAGGGCAATTAGACACAAGACTGCTATGAAGGGAAATAGCCCTTTTGTGATACTAGGCTTAGTAGGCATGGCTTGACCTATAACGGGGTCAGAGCGAATTAGGGCCCAATTTTGATTGATGATTTTGTTTATAGCACCCTTTTGGGCACTGTAGGGCACAATGAGTCTGATCGTGCTGGAATCTAAAACTTTACTGGATTCAGATATAGACAGTTCGTTTGTCTTAGGAGCTAGGAGAAAATGTCTATCCTGTTCTGCAGTTTTGTTGATGGCTGTTTGAATGATATGCATAGGATAACCTCTGGTGAGGAATCTATCCCTACATTCATTTTGTGCCGTCTTCAAATCTGTTGGATTACTGCAAATCCGTTTTATTCGCAGCATTTCCCCATAGGGGATGCTGCGAATAAGATGTTTGGGATGAAAGCTGGTGTAATGTAGGATGGAGTTACCCGCTGTCTCCTTTCTATATAACTTGGTTTCCAGTGTATTGTCATGGATGTATATTTCTATGTCTAGAAAATGAATGTTGGTATGACTCGTATATATATATATATATACATATATACATACACACACACACACACACAGGCATGTGCCAACAACAAGACGCCATTGTTTTTTTCTTTTTAGTTATCAATTGAATTTGGATCAGTAACTGAAGAGAGAAAAGGGAGCAGTCAACATTTTTTTAAACAAATGGGGACAGAAACACTTGGGAGGGGGGACAACAAGTGGGACTAGGGGAAAAGCAACAAGTGGGTTCATGGAAGAAACAGTGATGGGGAGGGAGTAAAACAGGGTGCAGATGGGGCATGTAAAATGGGTTGCGAGTGGGGGATAAAACGGGCGAAAGGACACCAGTGTGTTAGCAGTGGGGAGAAAGGACATGGGCGAGAAGGCAAAATGCATGAGAAGCACACTGGTGAGAGGAGCATAGAGCACAGCAGAGAAGTCAGAGAAGCATGCAAGAGACAGTTATGCGCCATGCTCCAGGGGAGAGACAATCACAAGAAGAAAAAGGAAAGTCCACACAGCTGAATAAACAAGCAAGCAGATGGATGACAATAAGGAGCACTGGTAAGCAAATTGCAGGCTCTAAGCCCACTGGATAGTGTCTAGTAGGCAAGACCAAAAAGATTACAGACTCATAGGATGAAAACTCCCCAAACATCAGATGATATACTTGTGAGAATTTGCTACTATAAATAAACTGTTAGAATAACAAGCATTTGCAATGCAATAGGTCTCGCATTATTTAAGTTTGAGCTATTGGCATTGATAAATATTGCAACACCAATTGCAACAAAAGCCTATAAATTGTAGGCCAAAAAGATGAGTATTTATTTTTGTAGCAATGGTGGCATGCTGCAATTAGATGAAGATGTTTAAAAGTAAAGTGCGCCATACTGAGATTGCTACAATAGTTAATTGTGGATGCGTTAACAATTGATGTGTGCATTGATGGCTGGTGGTGTGTGCGCCTGTAGAAATTGTGCACTGATGGCTGGTGGTGTGTGTGCCCGGTGGAAGCGTGCACTGACGGCTGGTGGTGTGTGTGCCCGGTGGAAGCATGCACTGACGGCTGGTGGTGTGTGTGCCCGGTGGAAGCATGCACTGACGGCTGGTGGTGTGTGTGTGTGCCTGGTGAAAGCGTGCACTGACGGCTGGTGGTGTGTGTGCCTGGTGAAACCGTGCACTGACGGCTGGTGGGGTGTGTGTGTGTGTGTGTGTCCGGTGAAAGCGTGCACTGACAACAGATGGTGTCTGTGCCTGGTGAAAGTGCGCACTGACGGTGTGTGTGCATATGTGGGCGCGCCTGTGCATATGTGGGCGCGCCTGTGCATATGTGGGCGCGCCTGTGCATATGTGGGCGCGCCTGTGCATATGTGCGCGCGCCTGTGCATATGTGCGCGCGCCTGTGCATATGTGCGCGCGCCTGTGCATATGTGCGCGCGCCTGTGCATATGTGCGCGCGCCTGTGCATATGTGCGCGCGCCTGTGCATGTGTGCGCGCGCCTGTGCATGTGTGCGCGCCTCTGGATGTGTGCGCGCCTGTGGATGTGTGCGCGCGTGTGGTTGCGCGCGTGTGGTTGCGCGCGTGTGGTTGCGCGTGTTCATGTGTGTAGTTGTGTATGTGTGTAGTTGTGTGTGTGTGTGGTTGTGTGTGGTGTATGTGTGTGTGGTGTATGTGTGGTGTATGTGTGTGTGTGTGGTCGTGTGTGTGTGTGTGTGGTCGTGTGTGTGTGGGGTTGTGTGTGGTTGTGTGTGTGGTTGTGTGTGGTTATGTAAACCACCCTATCGCATGGTATATGGCATGTGTAAATGCATTTTACTGCACAGCGTTCCGGTAAGCTCCAGTTTAAATTAAGTCCCTGTATGGGTCTAGTGGCGCAGCCAGGCGTGCTGGGACTTTTGTTTGCTTTAGTAAGGAGAATATTTTTGAAAAAAGTAAAATAAGCAACAGAAGCGTTTTTAAAGGCAAGTATTTTCTCGGAGAACCTTTATAAATTTTAAGGAAATATTTAAAATCCCATGTGGTTTACAAAATGTTACAGTTTTTTGGCACTTTGAAACAGACTGAAACAGACTGATTACAAGAAACGTGTGTTTAGTTTTGGTGAAGGGGCCTGTATTTTAGCCCACCATAACCGTAATATAATGGTGCGCTATAAAACCCAGTGGAGGCTAGGGCTGTGGAAGAATCAATGACTGCAGTGCTACCCAAAGTGAACCCAAACACCACATATGCATTTTAAATGCACCATAGGAGACGAGGCCTTGGTTACAAACACCTCGCCTGACTGCCTAGAAATAGCCTGAGTGCGGGGGGAGGAGGGGTCTGTAGTAAAACTAAGCAGAGTCCGCCCTGGAGCCATTCCACTGCCTTATCTGTTGTTGTAACACGTTTGCAGACTAGGGACATGTGTCCAAGAGCAACAAGATCTATTGGCTATGCCAATGCTGGTTTTAAATTGCGGACCCTCTGTACATGCATGTGTACATGTACACCTTTCAAGCAGTGACTGCTCCCTGGGACTTAAACATACTTCTTTTACTCCTCGACCCTCATTCCTTCTACAGGGCCCTGAAACCCGGACGGCAGGAGTCTGTGCGCTGGAAAAATATATATATATATAAATAAACATGCCCCAGGACAGAGGGGTGCAGACAAACATGGTTTTATTCTTCGCTTTGAAGCCCTTGAACCCAGAGCAGTTACCCAGATATCAGCTCAGAGCAAGGTACCGCCGCGAAGCATAAAACTTCCAGCGCCTTTGGGAATGTTTGTAGAGGACATCACAGACCGTGCCTTTAGCCACAGTGTATTCAGCACATAGGTCTATGCACCACTAAAAAGTGAAAGTTGTGGACTCGTGTAAGTCAGCGAATAAGTGTGAGCGCCTAAACACACGTGCAGTTTAAGAGCGCTTTAGCGTTCTAGAAAGCTTCCATTGTTTGAGTGGGTCTCTCCCTCAGCACACTTAAGTTATAGGAAGTGCAGTCTTAACTTGGAAGAAGCCCCGATTTTATCATTCCCAGGGTGGGGGGTCAGATGCCAGGGAAATATTAGGTAATTTACATTTCGAAAGTTCATCTAAACATCTGTAAACGTCCTAAACTGGTACATATATTCACAAACTATGTTAATTCAAGAAAATGTAGAGTCACAAATTTTCTGTGATTTTCACACACTGAGAAGGGAAGGTTAGTCAACACCCCCGACTGGCATTATGTAAGATCAAACACAGGCATGACTTAATTGGGCCCAAACTCTTTGCTTCAGAAAAGTTTGGAAACTTTACACTAGGGAATCCAGATCTTTGTAAAACTATGTAGGCGAGAAACACATTTACACCCCCTCTTTTCTTTTCCCAAACTGAGCAGTGTATTTTATCCCCGCTACATGCTGAGCCTGTTTCCTGCTCGTTTCAGGTCATACTGAGAATTTTACGATGTATTTATTGGAACCTCTACGTGAAAGATACCAAGCATTGGCCACGCAGCTCACTGAGAACATCAAAGCGGCCGAAAGGGGAGAAAGGAGGGGTGAGTGCACGCCGAGGTGACAAGAAGGGCTAGGCAAGAAGGGAGGGGGGAATGCCTGCAGCAAAGGAGCCTGATTCTTTAGGCCTGCAAAATCGAAACAGCAGCAGGAAAGAGAGCGGAAAGGAGGCCCTGAGGGAGAGCAACGTAAAGACATATGACTGCTGAGCGCGCGTGCACGCCTCGTGCACTGTAGCTCTATGCCAGCGGTAAGACTCCCTGACTAAATGTCTTGCTAGCAGCACATGCGCGATGGCTCAGCGAGACCTAAACTTAACTAGAGACCAAGAATCACACACAGTAAAACACAGGCAAATTTGTGTGTTATTCTTTTCAATCATTCAGAATCCAAAAAACAATCTGAAAGCTTGCCTTTTACACAGGGACAGCATCCAAGCCCACTGGAAGCTAACAACGTCTCGCAACAGATAGCCGTCTAGTAGGCAAGACATAAAAAGATCACAGACTCATAGGATGAAAACTCCCCAAACATGAGAGGATATACTTGTGAGAATTTGCTACCATAAATAAACTGTTAGAATAAAAACATGACTAGAGACCAAGAATCACACACAGTAAAAGGCAAGCAAATTTGTGTTTTATTCTTTTCAGTCATTCAGAATCCAAAAAACAATCTGAAAGCTTGCCTTTTACACAGGGACAGCATCCGATAAAGTGGAGTTTAAGAAAAATCCTGTCCCTGTATCTTGCAGAAACAAATAGGCAAATAGTGGTAAATGGACACAGGACAGATGCACGCAGGGGACGCTTGGGTGGTCCCTTTGCAAAACATTTAAAGAGAACATATTTTGGAGAATTTTAATCTGTCCCGTTAAATAGAGCAGGTATTCTCTGCGAGTTTGAAAGGCGTGAAAGAAGAAAAAATACTCAAGATATAGGTCAGTGCAAAAATAAAAATTCCTGATGAATACTCCCCACGTTACCTGCAAGCAGAAAGGTTTTGAGCGAGATAATGGGAGCAGCAATTTAAGGTGGGTAATTTAGAGTCTAGGGGAGCAGAAGCACTGAGAGTCCAACCAACTAATCATTTAGTTCCCCTACTTTATTTAGAAATAAGGCGTGCAGGCTCTACGCATGTTGAGTCACAGCTTGGTAAGCGGTCAGAAACACCAGACTTAGCAGCCCTTCCATCACTTGGCCAAAAGGTCAGTGAAACCATCCATGCCCTATTTAAGGCACCGCAACAATATGAATATGCTACTTACCAGTATGCATCTGTTCTTGGCATGTAGGGCTGCTAACATTCATATCTTAGCATTAGATCGCCGCCTAGTGTTGGGTCCGGATGATCGCACATTGTTGTCCTGGAAGAGTCTTCGAAGTATCCTGAGATAGGTGGCTCCTCCCCTGGACTACAGTGCGCATGGGCATCGGCTCCATCCCCAGATTGTTTTTCGCCATTGTGGCAGAAGATGGAGTGAAAAGTGTAAAGGATGTCCATGCTAATAAGTGAATACAATAGTATATCTGCAGCTGCGACAGGCACCGGGGAGGAGGGTGGGCGATATGAATGTTAGCAGCCCTACATGCCAAGAACAGATGCATACTGGTAAGTAGCATATTCAGTTCGAGGCATGTGGGCTGCTAAATTCATATCTTAGCATAGAATACATAGCAGTCCCTCCATCAGCGGCGGTTGCCCGTGCCAGCTGCAGAAACCTGAAAGAGTGTCTTGAGAACAGCCTGTCCTACAGCAGCTTGCTGCTTGGAATGTACGTCAACACAGTAGTGTTTTGTAAAGGTATGTGGTGTAACCCACGTGGCTGCTCTGCAAATATCCTCTAAAGGAATGTTCCCTAGGAAAGCCATGGATGCCCCCAGTTTGCGTGTGGAGTGCGCCCTTGGGGGTATCGTTAAAGTGCGCTTGGCCTTTTGATAACATATTTGGATGCACTTAACAATCCACCTGGCTATTCCTGCTTTGGAAATAGGGTTGCCTTTGTGTTGTGGTGCGAAGGCAACAAAAAGTTGTTTTGTCTTTCTAAAGGGTTGTGTTCTGTCCATGTAGTACATCAACGCCCTCCGTACGTCTAACGTATGGAGCATTCTTTCCGCCACCGTTTGTGGGTTTTGGAAGAATGCCGGTAAGTCAATAGTTTGGTTGAGATGAAACTGTGACACCACCTTCGGAAGGAATTTGGGGTTAGTACGTAGCACTACCCTATTTGGATGAATCTGAATGAATGGCTCTTGGATTGTGAGCGCTTGCAGCTCACTAACACGCCGTAGCGACGTGATAGCGATTAGGAAAGCTACTTTCCACGTCAGGAACTGGAGTTCACACGAGTGCAGTGGCTCAAAAGGTGGTCCCATTAGTCTGGTGAGGACCACATTGAGGTTCCACACCGGAGCTGGTGGTGTTCTTGGGGGAATGACTCGCTTCAGACCTTCAAGGAAAGCCTTAATGGCAGGCACTCTGAAGACAGAGAGATGCTGCCTGTTCTGAAGATAAGCCGCTATGGCGGATAGATGTATCCGAATGGAAGTGTACGCTAGATTGCACTTGTAAAGATGCAACAGATAGCAAATGATGGTAGGGATAGATGCATCTAGCGGGTTGATGTCATTGGCTGTACAGTAAATGACAAAACGCTTCCATTTCGCAGCATAGCATGCTCTAGTAGTTGGCTTCCTAGCCTCCTTGATGATGTCCATGCATTCCGGAGGTAGGTTAAGGTAGCCAAACTCTAGGACTTCAGGGGCCAGATTGCCAGGTTGAGCTGTTGCGGATCTGGATGCTGAATTTCTCCATGGTTCTGCGTCAAAAGACTGGGCGTGAGGCGCAGTCTTTGATGCGGCACCACTGAGAGTTCGAGGAACGTGGTGTACCATGCTTGGCGCGCCCACGTTGGAGCAACTAGGATGAGAGTCATCGCGTGCTGCCTTAGCTTTCTCGCGACCAGCGGTATCAGAGGGGCTGGTGGAAAAGCGTACGCAAATTTGCCTGACCAGTTCATCCATATCGCATTGCCCTGCGACTGTGGGTGAGGGAACCTGGCGGCAAAGTGTTGGCATTTTGCGTTTTCTTTTGTGGCAAACAGGTCTATCTCCGGATGACCCCACTGCTGGAAGTACGGGTGGAGTACAGATGGGTGTAACTCCCACTCGTGCATTTGATGGCTGTATCTGCTGAGCAGATCCGCCATCTGATTGTCCTTGCCCGGGAGGTGTTCCGCCATGAGGAAAATGTTCCTCTGAATGGCCCACTTCCACATGCCCTGAGCCAGATGAGACAGCTGTGGCGAGTGGGTGCCCCCCTGTTTTTGAATGTAGTACATCGCGGTCATGTTGTCCGTCCGGACTAACACTACCTTGTTGCACAGATGTACAATGAAGGACTTGAGCGCCATGAAGATTGCCATCAGTTCCAGATAGTTGATGTGCATCTTCTGTTGCTGCGTCGTCCATAGTCCCTGCACTGTGTAAGTGAGCAGATGAGCTCCCCATCCCTGGAGAGATGCGTCCGTTGTCAGGATAATTTGTGGCACTGGCTCCTGGAACAGTCGGCCCTTGCAAAGGTTGTGTGGAGTCCACAAATGCAGAGAGTCGTATGCCCGACTGGTAACCAACACTAGGTCTGTCAATTGTCCCTGAGCCTGTGTCCACTGATTTGCTAAGCATTCCTGGAGCGGACGCATATGCAACCGTGCGTGAGGGACTATGAAGATGCAGGAGGCCATCATGCCAATCAACTGCATGAACACTCTCGCTGGAAGTGAGTGTTGTGGTCTGAACCTTTGGATTAGAGACTGCATGCTGTCTATCCTGACTTGGTTTGGCTGAGCCATGGCCGTCAGGGTATTGATCGTCGCACCTAGAAACTGCCGGACATGTGCCGGCTGAAGATGCGACTTTGGGTAGTTCAACGAGAAGCCCAGATCGTGAAGGAGGTGAATGGTAGTTGACATGTCCGCGGCGCACTGTTGTTCCGACTTGGCCTGAACGAGCCAGTCGTCTAGGTAGGGGTAGACATGAATGTTCTGCCTCCTGAGGTGCGCTGCTACTGTCGCCAGACACTTGGTAAACACTCTTGGGGCTGTGGTCACTCCGAAGGGTAGGACCTTGAACTGATAATGCTTGCCTTGGATAGTGAATCTGAGGTATTTCCTGTGGGACGGGTGTAGAGGAATGTGGAAATAAGCATCCTTGAGATCTAATGTTGCTAAGAAGTCCCCTTGGTTTAACAAGGGAAGCATTTGTTGCAGTGTAAGCATATGGAAGTGTTCTGATAGTATGTACAGGTTGAGGGGACGTAGATCTAGAATGGGTCTGAGAGATCCGTCCTTCTTTGGAATAAGGAAGTACAGGGAATACACCCCTGTGCCTTCCTCTCCCACCGGCACGAGCTCGATTGCGCCTTTTTGCAGCATCACCACTACTTCCTGCTGCAATAAGTGCAAGTGCTCTGCGGACATAGGCCTTTGCCTTGGCGGGATGTTGGGTGGAGTGGATTTCAACTCTAGGCAATAACCATACTGGACTAGTTGTCGCACCCACCTGTCTGTGGTGATGTTTCTCCAGACGGGCAGGAATTGCTGCAGTCTCCCCCCGACAGGTGTTAAGTGGTCGGGGGGCAGCGACAGAGAGTCACTGTTTGCTTGGGGTAGAGGAGCGGGAGCTGTTGTTTCCTCTGCCGCGACCTCTGTTGCTGTTATTCCTGTAACCTCCCTTGTTCTGTTTTGTGAACGAGGATTGTGCTCCACCTCTTGAGAACTGAGATTGTTGACCCATTTGTCCTCTGGTGACTCCACGTACACCTGAGCGACGAAAATTGCTGCCACGAAACTGTTGTGACTGTAGGGCCCCCATGGACTTAGCAGTTTCTGTGTCTTTTTTTATTTTTCTAGGGTGGTGTCAACATCTGGACCAAACAGACTATCAGGATTGACTGGCTGATTAAGAATGGTTGTCTGAATATCTGGTTTAAACCCCGAGATGCGGAGCCACGCCTGTCGTCTCAGCATAACGCTAGTGTTGATAGCTCTAGCAGCTGTGTCTGCGGCGTCAAGTGCACACTTGATGGCTGCGTTTGAGATTAGCTTCCCTTCCTCAATAAGCAGTTTGGTGCCTTCTTGGAACTTTGGAGGCAGGTGTTGTATAACCTGTTCTAGGGTGTCGTAATGCGCCCTATCGTAACGTGCTAAGAGTGCTTGTGTATTGGCAATGCGCCAAAAGTTTGCGGCCTGTGCAGCTACTCTTTTGCCCCTTGCCTCTAGCACTTTGGACTCCTTATCCGGGGGAGGAGCTTCACCCGTCGTCTGGGAGTTGGCACGTTTCCTGGCATTGGCGACCACAAGAGAGTCCAGTGGCAACTGTCCCCGAATGTATGCGGGGTCTGCAGGTGCAGGTCTGTACTTCTTTTCAATGCGTGGATTGACCACTCGTGCTCTGGTAGGCTCCTTAAATATATCCCCAGCATGCTTGAGGACTCCTTTAAGCATAGGCAGCGTCTTTACTGTCCTTTCAGAGACTGAAAATGTGTCGAAAAGGAAGTCTTCCTCTATCGGGTCAGCATGCATGTCCACATCATGATTGGCTGCTGCCCTCTCAATTAGCGCATGAAAACCTGCTGAATCCTCAGTTGGGGATGCACGTGCATTAAAAAGCTGCGGGTCCTGCCCCACACTTTGGGTGCCCTGGTCACCAGTGTCATCATATGAATCCGGTTGTGCATCTGGTTCATTGATAGGGAAATTGTATTGCTCGTCCTCATCATACCCCTCACCCGCAGAGTGTTCTGGTGAGGGAGTAGGGCTCAGTCTCGGAGGAGGCTGGATTGGTTCCATGAGGCCTGAAGCGTCAAGGGGCACCCTTTTGTTTTTCAGTGGGATGACATATGAGTCCACTGACTCTGAAGTGATTTTTCTCTTATAGAGGGTCAATTTGCCTGTGTCAGCGTCGATGAAATGCTCTGAATCATCCTCTGATTCGAGTACCCGACGTGGAAGTGGGCCAGCCGTTGAAGAAACCGTCTTCTTCGGTGCCGATTTGGTGGAAAAGGCTTTCGGCGCCTCCTTTGGCGGCAAAATAAAGAGAAGTTTGCCAGAAGGCTTTGCTGGATTGTCCTTTTGCGCCTGCGGCGATGATATCGGAGCCGACGGAGCAGAGGCCTTCTCCCTGATTCTCTGTAGTGATTCGGCGATGAGGGACGTCTCACTCCCAGTGGGTTTTGGCGCCGACGAGGATGTCTTGACCTTTCCCTCGGATCCGACGTCTTTGTGGGCCTTGTGCGCTTTCGACGCGGATCCCGCTGTCACCGACCCAGAGTCCTGGGACCGGTGCGCAGACGTGCCAGTCTTCGATCCGTGCGCCTGCATAGCCTCCGTGGAGCCGGCTTTGGCGTGCTTGGACGGCGGCGCCGCTGTTGACCCGTGCCGACCATCTTTCTTAGAGGACCCCTCCTCTGGCGTCGATTTTGATTGTGCAGCAGCGGAATCGACGGACTTCTTCGACTTCTGCGGACCGGAGGTCGACGGAGTCGATGGAGTAGCGGGTACAGTAGTTTTCGCCGGCACGGCAGCCATCTTAGGGACACTCGAGTCCTTAAGTTTCGGTTTCGTTTTCGGGTCGGCCATCTTAGATGTAGTCGATCCCGATGCTTTCGGTTTCGATACAGTCTGCTCAGCAAGTAAGTCCGTGGCCGGGCCAGAAGGCGGGGCTGTGGCTTGCGGCATTGGGTCTTGGGTAAGGCCTACAGGCGATCCCGTGACCCGGTCGGTATCCTCGAAACCTTCGGGGCAGAGCTCGTCCCCTGAGCTATCCGCCGCGGCCCCATAAATCTCTTCGTCGTCTCCTACCTCGTCGACGTATTCAAGGCCTTGACCCACGACTCCGTCGTCGTCTACCGGATCCGCCTCGACCTCCGTCTCGGGTGGGGAGATTTGAAGATGATGACCCTGGTCCTCTTCATCTTGGTCGCCGAAGATGTGTTCCGGATCCGGGGCCGCTTGTCTAGCTTCCATGCGCACCGAAGCTTGAGAGTCTTCTTAGACCGGAACTGTGCACAGGCTTTGCACTTGCCGTCGTCGTGGTCAGGCGAAAGGCATTTGTTACAGACGGGGTGTAGATCGATGTGTGGGTACTTGGACCCACAGAGCGGGCAGTACTTAAACGGGCTCCGCTCCATGTTCAGAAAAGTTTTGCAGTCGTGTCGCGATGAGAAGGCCTCAAAGTCCGAAGAGCGAAAGAAAACTCCGCTTATTCCGGCTCCAAGAGACGGAAGACTCGAGACCGTGCGCAGACAATACCGACGCAAAAAAAGCGAGGCCTTTTGGCCGCTAAAAGTTAGTTTTTCTCGGTTTCGACAGAAAGACGTCGAGACCACATCCGAACCCAATGGCGGAAAAAAACAATCTGGGGATGGAGCCGATGCCCATGTGCACTGTAGTCCAGGGGAGGAGCCACCTATCTCAGGATACTTCGAAGACTCTTCCAGGACAACAATGTGCGATCATCCGGACCCAACACTAGGCGGCGATCTAATGCTAAGATATGAATTTAGCAGCCCACATGCCTCGAACACACTTTTTTTCAAGCTGGAATTTCTATGCTAGGTGCAATGCACCATGGGGCCATTTTTACTTTTCCATTGAGTCCCACTTTAGTAGTTAGAAGACAGAAATCCTTACAGAGATGACGTATTAAAAATGACTCACTTGTCCAAGTTTAGTGCTTGCGATGGAGCTGCTGCACTAACACCTCCAGTGATGCCACAGAGCTCCACCTACCTGCCAGGGAACTCCCAAATCTGAAGACAGTCCACCACAGAGAGAAGAGTCCAGTGTTTACTGTATTCACAGGCTGCTGACCGGAGACTAAATTAGGCAAGGTTATAATTTAAACATATGGACATTGGGAAAAAACTACTACTTGGAAAAGTCTGCTGCTAGAAATCCTTTATCATAAGCTGCACAAATTAAAGACTAAAAGCATAGCATAGAAGACTAAAAACATAATATAGAACTATCACCCCAAATTATAAAAATTGCAAATACATTAAAATCTAACTGCTTCCAGCACTACTCCAAGTCCTCCTGCCAGGGTCTAATATTCAGAATGATAAAAATAAGCGAAGGAACCCATTATCTGCACTCAACACATCATCTGCACTAAAAGTGTGGATCAAAATGAAAATGTGAAGTGTATTAGGTCTTCGTTTAAGGATACATTCTGAATAAGTACATAGATAACGTTTCACAAAGTACACCAATAAAATAATGCAACAAATTAAAAGTCCTTTGAAAAAGTACACATTTTCACAACAAAATTTATTAGAAGAATAGTGGTTTTGAAAAGATTCTAGCATCCAGTGAGAACTACCATATACAACATTACAGCTGGAAATGTGTTTTTTTGATTTTTCTTTTTTTTTTTTATGACATGGTTTTTTTTAATGACATGGTCAAATTATACAATGAAACCATTAAACCTTTCACATGCACAACAACGAAATTAGCGTTTTGACATAAAATGCAAAATAAGGACCACATGAATTTTAAAACTACTCATCACATACATTAAGACGGATTAGTCCAGTAAAAATAATTGGAAATGCATTAAAAATATTGTAGTGCAATCAAACAAAAAAAACGTAATTGTGTGATCATAAGTGCTTTACTACATAAGACATTGATCATAGCAATGAAAAAAGTTTTAATCACAGTACAAAAAAATCTGTAAATAAATATAAACTACAGTACAAGAGAAATATTAAATTATACAATTCCATCAACCTGTAAACAGTATATTGAAATGAGGTCCATAAGAGTAAAAGGGGTTCCTGTTTTTAATGAAAACTACAATATGCTTCAAAATATGTGATTAAAGTTTATAGCGGTTGTAGACAGAACAAACTAGGTTGAATTGCTCGGAGCACTGTGGCCTTCGATTCAAAATTCTCAAAGAATCGAATTGTTACAATATTTTCCCTGAATTCCACTTAAAACAAATGGTTTCAAATATTGTGAGGGTGTTTAGTAAGGGGATTTTAAGAGCCTATCCAATACAATATTTTCCCTGAATTCCACTTAAAACAAATGGTTTCAAATATTGTGAGGGTGTTTAGTAAGGGGATTTTAAGAGCCTATCCAAATAGGTTTCATCAATCACAATTGTCATTTTGGCTCCATCATGTTACAACTCAACCCAAAAGCACCATCAGTCATCGGTTTCCTTCACAATGGACACTGCATAACTCATGTGTAGAGGTCAGATAACCCGAGCAATGCTCCAATTTAAAAGTAGACTCAAAGAGCAATGAACCTTTATCTGTCCATTTCAAAGGAGAGTGGGCTCCTGATGGAAAAAATAAGCTGGGTTTATAGTACCTGGTGGCATTAAGAAAGGCATACACCTCTTTAAATCGTACATATAGATTTTTCTTAACACTGAGAAACAGGAACCCCTTTACGATCTGATCAGTAGTAACTGAATATACAGAATGCCACTATAAGTGTCTGAGGCACTGAGTGCTGGAGAGTAATTGCAGCTTTTAAAAATCGGTTTGGCTGAGTTATACCTGGATTCCTGAACTGAGATTTAACGTTGACATTCATCAAGGATGTGCTATTAGCACTTCGGAGAAAAGTGAAGAAAAGAAAACCAAGTCACTGCTAGGTTTAAGAAAAGCGCACAAGTACCTGAACTGAGTGACTAAAGAGTGAAAACGGTCCCTGAGGGTTTTAAAACAGTATGTATTCACGTTTGATTTTTATACTGCAGACTGATACCATACCAAAAGCGGTGTTTGACAATAAAACAGGCAGTTAGAAACATTTAAGACAAAACATTACTTTACTTTAAAAACAGCAGTAAGCTGATGTACCCTTTAGTACCAGCAAAATAGTGTCATTAATAAAGTTCTCTACTTTAAAAAGTGATACGGTTGTGAAGGCATTTAAGAGCCTTGGTAAATATATGTCCATTAACACAACCAAAAATTAAAGACTGATTCTTAAACTCGAAATGTAATACCATTGCTGGTATATGTATTTCAGTTTGCTGTTTAGAGGTACACATCCATAAAAAGAAGATATTTTCACATCTTGTTGCCTACTTTCATAAATTTCTTGTATATCTGCATTGCAAAAAGACTTGAGATTTTAGCTAACGAATAAATACTGCTCATTCCCTGAATGTGAAGAAGGAGATAGCTCATTTCCTAGATCACCTGAAAAACTGTCATTTAATCTAACAAACTATGATGGCCAAACCCATATTCCTTCTGAGCAGTCCTCCTAAATAATGGTTTCCGAATAAAAATACTGATTCTCTAAATCATCAGTTTATCTACTTATTATCTAAGTATTATCTACTTTTAAAAACGAGAAAAATCCAATGCTCACTTAAACCGAACAGCCAATCCGATCTCTGCACACAAACTAAGAAACCCTTCCAAAGTACAGACTTTAGCTGCAAAGAGAAATTCATATTTTTGAGCTCCCATATGCTGACCTGGAAAATGTAGAATATTATTGTAATATATTCAAATGCAGTCAAAACAAACAATGTGCTGCAAAACAAAAGTGCGTGTTGAGGTCTCTATGAAACTTAACAAGTCAGACAAGTGCTTTCTTAAAGTGAATGTAGAAATGAAACTATACTATATTATATATATATATATATATATATATATATATATATATATATATATATATATATATATATATATATACACAATATAAAGTGAAAACCTTCTAAATATATTTAAGCAGCAAAGCACCCAACTGCATCAAGGAAACAGGTTAAGTTTACTTACAGAAAAAGCCATTCCTTTCCTTCACAACTCCACCAACATATTCAAAACTACTTTTACCCAGTATTAAGCCAGTAATTCTAGTTTAAGACATTCAATGATTAGTTGTGATTCTTCATAAAACAGCTCAAATTGGCATTATTACAATAGTGCTGAAAGTAAAGAGCTGCACGTTAAAGCTACAAATAAATTCATTAAAAGAAAATTGTAAATAAGTACTCGATTATAATGTGTGCAACTTACATTTCAAAACGTGTTTACCAAGATGTAGTACCCCTTCAAACAGAACAAGACTGGTTGCATAAAGTCTAAGGGAGTTGCAAGTGCTAATGTTTAGGCTTTTCCATTGATTACATCTTTATTACTGGATTCTTTTAAAATCTAATGCCAGAAGAAATAAACTGCCAGTAAATATAGGGTATGCTCAAACTAAAAGACCATTACACTGACTTTGGTACCTATTTTATAGGCGATTACATACCGGCACTCCTTCTCAAAGCAGCTAATATAAGGAAACTATGTGTATCTAATTCGGAAATCTCTCAAATATACTTGTGCAATCCAAACATCACAAGTGTAAGCTAGCCATAAATAGAACCATCAGATGGGGAATGAATGGGAGCAAAGTGAAAGTATGGGGTAAGAGCATTAGAGCAACTCTAAAGAGATCATACAATTAATGTCCTACTACCACAAATAGTTTACAAAATAATACAGCTAATAATGTTTTGACAAGAAAAACTATTGGTCACTTGGACTGAGCACACTGGTCACATTTTCTCTACCGAGAGTTATGTTCCATTGGTATACATCTATCAAACTTACTTTTAGGGCCATTTAGACTTCTGTTAACAGCTCAGAAACTATTTGTGGGGGGACACCAGTGAAGTTGTGTTTCAGATTTTAAATACCATAACAGCAATGCTACATTCCCAATTCCAGTTGAAATTCAGCTCACCAACATGTATTGCTATCCACAACCACAGAGCTCAGTGGGTGAGTTGGCTTAAAACGACTTACAATGTTGAAGACTCTACTATTTGAAAGTTTAAAAGGTTAGGACCTGAGCTTCGGTCCGAAAAGCTGATGCATTACATTTGAATGAGAAAGAAGAACATACGCTGTGGGGGGGTTTACTTGGAGTTTCTGGCTTTCAAGGGTCATTTGGGTAAAAATAAATGTAGTACTGCAGGGTCAGAACCCAACACTTGCAGCCGTGAATCAAACTACTACCAGAGGTGGTATCAGCAGATTCAGAAGCTCACCTGTAAGCCAGTCCATCTTCCTCAATCTTTCTTTTACTCTACATCTGTCCTGAAATGGGCAGAAAAGACCCTGAGCAAAGCCTATGGATGAGATGTGTATCAGTAAGCAAATCAAGCATTTCTCCCCAAGAGAGAAACTCGCCAATGAAAGCCTAAAAGAACATATCTGACTCCATATTAGGTGGACCATGGCCCATAAACAGTAAGCTATGGCTTTCCTACAATTGGAGATGGAATTGCAAATCTAAATGCAATGACCATGTTCCTGTAACCAGCATTTGGTCTACAGAGGCTACCTGGTTTAGCCTATTCCATGATCGGTCCTTAGCGTAGGATACATCGCTGCTTAAGACACATTTCTGCTTGAGGGGTCTTAAATGGAGCTCTTAGTAAAATACTTAGGCCTTATGGGGGTCAGTACAGACATCTGGCTTCTGAACAGTGTGTATAGCTATAATTTAGGCAATGTGGGATGAACCAGCCATGTATGATTTTAAGGTGTCAGGCTACAAAAGATAAACTCGTTGCTTAAGCACAGGCTCTGGAGTTGTAAAAGGCAGCAGTCCTTAATCCCAAAAATGGAATCCCAAAAATGGATTCGGGCTTTGCCAATTAGTGAAAACAATGGGAGTGGAGAGGATGAGCAAGTTACAGACAAAAGGTAGTGGTGGTGGTGTGACTACATAGATTGGAGCACACATCCTAATATAATAGCTTTGTGAAGCAGTTGCGGTTTTTGACAATGGCTAGCAGACATTTCACAATTCAGAATATAAGAAATGCTTGGAATTAACGCAACACCTATTCAATCCCAGAGAAATATCTAATAATTACACCACTCAGAATGCTGAGCTCACTAAAGAAGATTTGTGCTTTCGCAGCTCAGACTGCACACAGGACCCTTCTATAAGCTTGTGACCCGGCAGAATTATTTTGCACACAAAGGAGGGGCATTTTAAGTGGGTAAAATTATAAATAAGTTTTACTTTTTAAACCTGGGTATTTATTTCCTCCAATTCATGCTTCCTATGTAGAGGGAAATGCACAAAGTCTTTTTAAACCCAAAGGCTATCTGCATATTAGACTGCAACACTAATAGTATACCTTTTTGTAGCATAATACTGCTAAATCCACTGATCTGGAAAAAACACTAGCGCACTGCAGGTGGAAGCTGGTCACAGGATTTTGGAAAAGGAGACATTTTAACCCCCAACTCAAGGGTACTTCTCAATCGCACCCTCAAAATACCATACCCTACAATAAGATGTCACACTGAACTATTAGTGCAGAATCCTTCAAACTGGCTCACAACAAAAGACTGAACAGTTGCATTGCATTTTTTAAGCCTGCAACAAACTACAGTGAAAGTATGCTGTATTAAAGGTCAGCTTTTCAGCGTGATAAAGTGTTTGCAAATAACTTCTACCCAAGGTCAATAAACATGATGCTTCACAAACCAGTATTCGAATAGGGGATAAAGAAAAGACTCTGCAATTTTCAAAATCTGGTGTGTACGGTACTGTTCCATCAGTAAAATTGTGTCACAACTTTCTTAGATGGAAAGGACCAAAAAAAAAAAGATAAGTCTATACATTTTGTCAGAAAACCGTTCTATATGCGCAGGTAAGTAAATAATAAGGAATGGAAAGTGTACCCAACTACAGTAAAACTATACTGTTCCGAAATACATGGAACGAAGAGCATTAGGAGACTGGAATTCATAATTCCAAATAACATATATGACCCACGCAAAATCAAATCTCTACACACAACTGACTTTTCTCCATCACCAAGCTCAGTAAAAGCTTAATGTGTTCACATTAATATCCCATGTTCAGATAGCATAGTTGACCAAAACAAAACCTTAACACTGGGTAAAAGAACAACCTCTTCTGGAAAAAGAAGCCAAGCTTAATCTTGTAATGCTTAAACACGTTCAACTTTGCCGAAGCCATATATTTTGGTTTAAACAAACTAGCCCAGTCAGCAAGAGTCCACTTCACTGCAAGTGCATATAACATTCGGGTAAATTACGATTTTGGTGAAGTTCTTTTTACGCACTTTGAATAAATAGTAATATTTAATAAATATACTTTAAAATGAGAAGGCCAACAGTAACCTTCAGTGGGGAGAGGAAAGTTTACGCACCAGAGAGGATTCATGTTTACGGAAACATGGTGATGCAGAAAGTACTAACTGGTTGATCAGTGTTTGATAACGTGCTCACAGAACAAAAAGTTGAGTCCAATTATCCTCTCGAGCAACAAAATAGTGAGAATGATAAAAAAGCACCAATCAAGTCCAAGTAATCAGAACAACAAGCATCCACGACAAAGACTGAAGACAACAATTAACTTGCACATTTTCCCATCCAAAATTATACTTATGAACCGGCACATGCCACCTGCTTGGAAGCAGAGAGTCAAACATGCTAACAAACATTAATTCCAATAACCTACTAAAATGACTCCATATACAATCAATATCTACATCGAAAGCACCTGTGACTGTAAAGAAACAAGAAATGAGATTGAAACCAAACATCACTGCAGCACCTGGGAGGTCTGTGTTTGGAGTGGTGAACCATCACACACACTGTGATGCAATAGGACTTCTCGAAGGAACTAGTAGGCAAAGGTGCACCAAATCACTACAGACTAACTTTACAAAAAACGTACATTAGGATAAAATATATATCTTTTAAAATATTCAGCAGCGTTTGTAAGAGGTTCATGAAATTTTTAAGGGACCACTAACTAATGCTTACCATGCTTCACAAAACAGTAATGGCTATTTTATATTGCAGTTAGCAATGTAATGCAATTAGTGCTTTAAAAATAACCTACATTTTTTTTCCTTTTTACAACAGAGACCTTTGGAGGAAATACGCTTGTTCAAAAAGCTTCTCTGAAAATAAAGTATACCTGAATATTAAAAGTACAGATCTCAAGTGGAATGTTTAAAAGCTTCTCAGACATAAATACTATACAATCTTAAGGTCTCAAGACATTTAGGTTGAGAACGTTTTAGCGTTTGGTGTTTTTGAAATTAATTTTCTAAATAAAGCAAATAAAAATTACCCACATTATTTACATTTGTTAGCCTACAGTCTAAAATACTGTAAAGGATTTTGAAATGCAGCATTAAAGGATAGGCACACCATCTTTTTGCTGCTCGATTGTCATCCATTTAAACATACACACAAATACTTACAAGTAGAAAGATCAAAGACTACATACACCTACTACTTGGTAAACTTAGTCAACTGCACCTCGCTTAAAATTAAAAGCAAGACAATGAATTACATTTGCAAGATTCAATTTGCTTGAATAATGAAACGCTCCACAGTAGTCCAGAAAAACCCCTCACCGCGTCGGATTTTATACCACATCAAGAAAGTAGATTAAATCACCTACTAAATACTAGTTTATTGCAAGCGCCTGTAAAACGAATCTATTGCAAATACGACTATGCAACTGCACAGGCAGTTGATTTAACTGAGAAGAATCAAGTCCAAAGTTTATACTTATGAAGTAAAAAAAATAGCATAAGTAGGCAATACAGCCTGGTCTATGAGCAGTGCATATTTTAAATGACAGCAATGGTGTGCCTAACCTTTGACGTTTTTAAAGTATTTTCTGGGGGGTGGAGTGGGGGGGGTGGGGGGGGCAACTGAATACCCGCTTTCTGATATTCAAAAACGTTATGCCTTCAGAGTATTACACATTATATGAATTCTCTTAATAGCTATAAAAATGTACATTTAATTTATGACTGAGTCACCTCATGCTTTTCTTATAAACCACAAAAGCCTATTTTGGTTAGAGAACTAAGCCTGGTTGTACTAGTACATTTCATACGTATGTCACCATTTTTCATTTAACAGAATACATTAATAAAATAATTCACACCCTCAACATTTTTGCAAGAAAATAAAGGTAAAAAACAGAAAACTAAGCCGAAAATCCTCCCAGGCAAAAATATTCACATAAAAAAAACTAAAACTGTGTGGTTCAAGAAATGCTTTTGTTCCTGAAGTTGGTAAGTGTGCTGTAAAACCACTGCATCAAAAGCAAGCAAAAAAAAGGTTGTATTGCAATAATTTCCTGTCTCTGGCTAATACATTTGTTGAAAACGAAACATACAGATAAAAATAAATCTAAGTATTTGCAAATGTGCTTTTGCAAATAGATTTAAACTGCAAACATTTATCCTTCATTTACGTTTCTATTTAGTCAGAATAATGAGGTTGTACTGTTTATATACATAACATTTGTATGTTTTTTTGCAAACAATCACAGTCATTGGTTTTGAATCTTACTCGCAAATCTGGAGTCATTTAAACATTCTCATAACCACACAGTTCAGTAAAACCAGAACCCGTCTGAGCAAAGTATATCTTAATATGAAGTATACCCATGTAGGTCAGTCTTAGAAAAGCCAAACTTACACAACAGTTGGCCTCCATGAGGTAAGGCTACTTCCTCTAAAACAGGTGAGACAAGCCCACCACAATATAATCTCTCAAAGTTACAGTGAAGGTAGTTAAAAGGTTGAACTGTAGTAACTGAAGGTAGTGTATGTAACGCTCCCGCACGCTCAAGCCTCCGGGTGAGCACAAAATAGCTTGCTAAATAGGAAATGCTTTCATTGTCAACACTGAACATTGGAAACATAGTCCGACCAGATTGACTACAGTTTCCTGCAGATCAAAACGGTCAAGTGTTTAGGTGTGCTGAAATCGTTAAACACGCTGGGTCCGAGGTAAAACAAAAGAGACATTGTAAAACATTTTGCATTACAAATGACCGATTTTCACTTAAACAGAGCCTAGTATTTCAGAAAATCTAGTTAGCAAGTGGACATGTTTTCAAAGGCAAAATATAAGAAATGTGAGAAAAAGTACATGCAGGCTCGATAGGCAAGGAGTCCACTTAAACATGTGTATTCTCTGTGAGGTAAGAATTCTCTAAAGAGTAGAGAAGCATGCAAAAAGGCCAACATATGCTGTGCCATACTACATATGGCAAATTTACAATTATGCAATATTCAAAGTACGCCTGTCAACTGTTTCCATATCAGTCCATATAAACCTGCAAAAATGTTTCACAGTAAATGGACAGGGTTAGGTGCACTCAGTTGTAGCAGACCAATGCAGTAGTGCTCACCCAGTTTCTGTACAGTAATTGGCACTCTAGAGTAGCCCTACTAGTCTTTTGATTCACTTGCACTTTGTGCCGCTTCCATGTCTTCCTGGGTTTCTAGTTCACTCTTGACTGAAACATCGTGACCCTCCAACCGCAGTTTCAGTTTTTTCTTTGGAGGATTTTTCAATGTGCCCAATCTTTCCTTAACTTTATACTCCAGTGTACTGTGGGGAATCCCATAAATACTCTGAGCTTTGGAAACGCTCATTTTCCCATTCATAACGACCGCAATGGCTTCTTCTAGTATTTCACTGTTATATTGTCGATATCTTCCTCTCTTCTTTCTTGGTTGCTTGGACCCAGGATCTCCTTCTTGATCTGAGGTGGGATATGGCTGTCCAGAGGTAGACTGTTCGGCATCTGAGCTCCATGAATCAGTTGTATCTAACAAACTTCTCCTGTTTTGTTTTGGAAGGATAGCCCTTAACTTTTTACTAAGCGCGCTCTCCGTTTGTGAACCCATTACCAAAGAGCTATAGTTGTATAGATCACTGCTGCGTGACTCCCATGAAAGATCCATGCCTCGCACTTGTGGTATCTTTAAATCCACTGGAGAACGGCAAACGTCTTTTTTTCCATCATGTTTGCTGTGCACTGTAGTTTTCTGAAAGGTGTTACAGTTTTCTGTAAGAAAAGGCAGATCACTGATGTTACTGAGCGCACCATTTCCCCTGAACTTCATCCGGCTGAAATTTAACTCATAGTGTGGCTTTGCCCAAGATGCCTCCCTTGATAGTATCAAATGTTGTCCATGATTCTGCATTCCAGATCTTAGGCTGCCAGCAGTAGGAAACTGGTTCCTGCCCAACAGCTCTTCACTAATCTGTAATGATCGAGCCAACGGAACTTTAAGAGATGTGGAGTGGCCATAACTTTCCCTGGTTCCATTCTGCAAGCTTCTTGAAGGCGGCCCATCAACTGTCTGCAGAAGTCCATCAAGATGGTGCTGGCTTGGTCTCCCAGGTCGCCTAATTGGATGGAAGGAAACTGATGTGAGCAGGACTTGCAAAGTAGGGAGGGATAGGTGAGGGGGCCACTCCTTTATTAGAAGGCCTTGCTTGGGTAACATCACTTTTTGTGTTATATATATTTAAGTTTTTTTGGGTTTAAAAAAAAAAAGTCTTGCCATCAGTCTCATTTTAAACAAGTTCATAAAGAAGCTTTTGGGCAACACAAAAAAAAATATATGAGTTGGTCTTTGGTTGGGTTCACAAAATTTTGTAGCAAAAAAGGCCTCGCGCTATAGTCTAAAAATGGCACCTTAGTTCAAAATTGGAAAGTAGTCAGTCTTCTTAGACCTATTCAAAATTTGTTACTAATGTGACGTTACCACTAAACAAGTACAGTAATAAAAGAGTAAGCCGAATGGATGGACAATACAAACATTTTTAAAGCATACTTATTTCAAAGTTCAGCATTTTTTGTCAGAATTAATTGAATAACCGTAGAAAGACATAATTCATCAAGTCATTAAGGGCCATTACCTATTGAGCATGCAAGCCTCCAATTACAGATGAGTCAGTACAGACAATGGAAAATCGATATATACCGGTTTTAAAACATTTCTATTTTCATTAAATGCTTTTATACGATAAACCATTTAATACCATAGCCTAAAGAAGAATAAGTCGAGAACCAATAATTTACACTTACCTATCGAGCTGTGACAATCAAACCTAAAAGGAGAACCCGGAGTCACACCAACTAACAATGCTCAGACACTTACTCCTTGATAGGTAAACATAAACCTCACATCTTTGTAGGAATATATCAGTGCAGTGAGGCCAATTAGGAAATGTGGTGTTAAACTGCCCTTTAAAAAGAATGTCGGCTTGTTAAGCAGCTGAGCATAGCTATGCCTTTCTATTTCTATTTTCTATTTTAGGTGAAGTGGCGAGACCGTACAGATTATGCACGACTCACTACTCCTTACGAGGTCCACGGTTATAGCTTGAAAGCCAAGCGTGAAATAACTATCTTCTTCAGCCCCAGACAGTCACACAATTGAATATCAGCAGTGTGCAAAAAGGAATAGTGGAGCAGATGAATAACTTGAAGCACTCAATGAAAGAGAAGACTTCCATTCTCTTTTTATCCAGTGGCATGAAAAAACAGCCCAAATGCAGCAAGTCTAAAAGTTTGAAACCGCCCTACAGCAAAGTGACATCTTCTTGATAAAAGCATAATATAGTTCTATAAAGAACTGGGCCATATGCATATCAAGACGTACATAATACAACTTCGTGGGATGATAATCATAAGGGATGCAAGAAAAGATATGCATGTATATATGTGTACATTTAAATCTCCATATGAAACATTTGAGCAGACCACGACTAAGAAGCTTTTAATGAATGTTCTTACCCTTCTAACTAAGAGTAAAAACGCCCCCACAAAGGATCAGGACAACCAGCAGTGCATCCTTGCTTTATCAGCTATCAGATTTGGAGATCTGAAATATTACCACTATATAATACTACCATGTTACTAAATGTTCAAATATACAATTTGTACTATTTAATGCACCTTGTGTTTCAGCTAGTGCTTGATAAAATACTTTCACCAGTTTAGGAATTCCAACGCTGAACTGATACTGCACACTAAAACCCCTAGCACATCACTGTTACAACAAATATGCAAGATCAGGGCCTGTATTCTTAACCTGCATAACCTACATAGTTGACTTAGCGTGACCTCATGGTGTTATTAGCGTCCTGGGTTGCGGTTTGTTTGCAAATGGTAGGTTTGAAAACTATACAAGGTCATCCTGCATCTTCTAATTCTGCTTAGATGTCGTTGGTGCGTTTAGTCAGTGAGGTTATTATGATAGAAGGTCAAAGGTGATCCATAGTTGTCTTTTTGTCTACCACATGTGCTTCATATCATTTGATTGTCATGGATTGTGGGCTTGTTATTGTACAGAGAACTGGGGATGGTATTTATGTTATGACTAATGTTACATGTCGTAATCTAACTGGCAAATGCTTGCTTGATAATGGTCCTGGTTTGAGACCCACTGGAGGTAATTGTTCAAAAGATTCTTATTTGTCCCTGATCAAAACTGGTTCCATCAGTCAAAAACTGCAACCTTATTTCTTCCTCACCCACACTCTTCCATTTTGCTAAGTATGATGCTACGTGTGCACTGGACATTTTACTGTACAAAGTAGCTTTGTATTGTTTTTAAAGGTACGGTAGAAGGGAAACGTTACTTACCTGCAACAGTCATACACACACACATATCTCTCTATTTCAATATCTATCTCTCTCTATTGCTGAGCCTACTTCATGTAAACAAGATTTTTCGTACCAAAGGCCACAACTAAGGTAGTCACACAGTTCAAGAGCCTCGAAAATGCAGTACATCAGCCCTCAAGATGACATGTTCCCCACTTCCAATATACGCTACAATGAGTCCATGTCAAGCAACATATAAAATTCAAATTGTCTGCTCTACATGTATGTCACACAATGGCATTAAACTACAATTCTCCCAGACCAGGCTGCTCAAATAGCAGCCCTCACACACAGATTCAGTTGCACGTATTTCACTAAAAAAAACTTGACTTAAAGTAAGAACATTTCAGAAGTGTACCCTTTGCTCACCACGGAGCTGTAAGGGACTCTTTTTGCCCCATATATGCTCAACAAAAAGAAAACATCTTCCAAAAAGGCTTTAGAGACTGGACTCTCTTGTAGGCAAGCATTAAGAGCTTTACAGATTTTGGTCCGGGCGTACTATGGACCAAAATAACTGATTTTACCAAGCTATTGGGATTATGTGTTACTGTCTTTACGATCAGGAATACAAATACAATTCCATGTATTTCTACCTATTCCTACAGAAATAATTGGTCCAAATACGCATCCTCTTACCACCTTCTTGAAAGCATTGGTCAATGGGTGTGAAGACTATTTTGGCCTGTAGTGTGTGGGGCAGAGGAGCACTACTGAAGGGAGAGCCGAGGGTAGCACTTGCCGTTTTCCCAGTTGGGCAGGTGGGTGCTTTACTTTCAGCAGCTCCCACAAGAATCCCGTGTCCCCAGGCATGGAATTACCCGATCCAGAATTTGTGGCCATGTTAAATTTGCATCACGGAAAAGTTGGACTAGCCAGGCCTTCTCAATGTCCTTAGTGTGAACTGCTACTTTACTGGCACATCCAGCACAATTTGACCACACTGAAAATACTAGACACCAGATTCCACACAAATCACACACAAATCTCACACACACACACAAATCACACACACACACACACACAAATCTCACACACACACACACACACAAATCTCACACACACACACACACACACACACACACAAATCTCACACACACACAAATCTCACACACACACCCACACAAATCTCACACACACACACACACAAATCTCACACACACACACACACACACACACACACACACACACACACACACACACACACACACACAGAGTTTAACAGCAGCTCCACTGCTAATCTCTCAATTCATTAAAAAATAGAACAGCCAAACTCCAACATCCCACAAACCATATTCCACATCACACTACAGCACAAGGCACATCATACTCTAGAATAGCGAATGGCTCAAATTAAGATGCACACCTCATCCCACGAACCTGAAACCACAGTTGTCTGAAACTCACCAGTGACCTGTATACTACATAAAGCCACTCATGCCATCAAACAAAAACATTTTGTAGCGCCATGGCCCACTCGACATTTTGCGTGTCCACAACAAACCTCGACAACCAAGTCTTTTCCACACTATACCTAAATGAAAAGAAACATTGGCATAGCCAATAGGTCTTGCCTATGGGGCGTTACAAGTGCTTAGACAGAGCCATTGGCTGTGTGTTTTTTACATTCAGTGAATGTTAAAAGGTGCGGTAAATTTTTAAGCTGTGTACTGTGCAATAGGGGCAAAGGAAGCACGCAGCACAGCTGTGCACTGTGCAGAGATGTCAAAGGTAGCACACACCAAACCTGTGCAGAGGTGTGAAAGGAAGCGCGCACCACGGTGCTGAAAAAACGTGAATGTTCAAAGGTGCGGTCAATTTTTCAGCTGTGTACTGTGCAATGGGGGAAAGAGATGTGAAAGGTAGCACGCACCACAGCTGTGCACTATGCAGAGATGTCAAAGATAGCACGCACCACAACTGCGCAGGTGTGAATGGAAGCGCTCACCACGGTGATGGAAAAACGGTAATGTTAAAAAGTGCGGTCAATTTTTAAGACTGTACCGAAAAAGAGGCGACTATAGAGGCCTACTACAGAGTACAGTAAATTTACGGACAATAAAATATTAATACAAAGATAACGGTGCAGGAAGAGAGTGCTGACATCGATGAAATGAGAGTGCTGGAAAAAGAAGTGCGCACTCTTGTGGAGGTGGGGGTCTGTCCTTTGGCCGGGGTGGAGGGGACACGCCTTGTAAGGAAAGCTGCAAGGTCTTGAAATGAAACATGAACCACAACAGATGGCACGCTGCGCGCCGCTGCTCGCTCCCAACAGCTAAACGCTGTGGGAGTAAACATTTTTCAGTAAAGGTGGGACATGCACCCACCTTTGGCCAATTGTGTGCTTTCATTTTTGAAAGCCACACACAAAGGCCAATAGCATGTGTGGAACATTGAACACCACACACACGAGTCTGAAGGGATTCCAAGAGGCCTTCTCCTAGAGCATGCTCTAGGCTCGACCTAAAGAACTAGCCCAAGCATCTAGGATCCATTAGAAGGTTAAAAAGGCTTCCGTTTTAAACCTTAGACTAACATGCGTTCCTAAAGCTAGCTCCCATGTTTTAAATGTCTTGCAAATCATCCCATCCTGCCACACGTGTCCTCTATCAAGCAAACTTGCAAGCAAAAATATGCAACATATTTTTTTATCTACTGTGCACTTGAACTATCTATTACAAACTCTTCTTTGACTTACCTAGTGAGGTAAATATTTTCCCCATAATCTACATATGACAAGTTAATTTGAAGTCTGCAGATGCAATTGAGCATGCAGCTCATCTCTTAGGAACTCACAAAAATGGCAGAAACAGATACATTACATGAATATTAGCTACACAATGAACCATATCGCTGATGTGGGAGCTGAATCAAGAAGTCTTGGGGCAGGCAAGATTCAATCAGAATGAAATAGAAACATCCTCTGATAAGGAAACAGGAACGCTTTAGACTGGCTCCAGGAACGGAGGGCTAGATTGCCCCAGTCAGAATGAAATTGGGCCAGATTCCAGTTACAGAGTGAATGCCCTTTGCTAAAGGTACAAGGGCCCAAGCTACATGTTAAATGAGGCTCATATATAAGAAAACAGCAGCATACTGAACACATTTTTGATCCGCCCAAAATAAAAGCATGAGTACAAGCAGTGCAACACTACTTTAAAGGGACCACTACCATGCTAAAGAAAAGTTAGGATTGTCACCAAAGTGGAATCAATCAGGACCATTAAAATTTGAAAAAAACTATCTCTGCTGACTCTGTTTAGGTGGTAGACCCAAGTTCTGAACCACTGCTGCAAAACGCCTTAAAGAAACAACCTAAATCATGCAGGCTTGGCAAGTAGATCACCAAAACCACTGATCTTGTGAGGCATGAATGTGCATAAAACTGGCACCTTTAACCACATCGTACCTAAACCATCATATAGCTTAAGATCCACGACCCTTCAACACAAATCAAATAAACAGATGCTCGATTAGACAAATCCACAACTGTTTATTTATGGTCTACTTACCTGAAGTATCAACATGCCCATGTGACTGGTGAATACAGTGCTTTATGAAAACTGCTTATTATAAAATACATTTAGTTAGGTTAAAAAAAAGGCCAATCACAAAAAACAAAACCACAACTGGTAGCACCGGACACTGAAGAGGAATGCATTTTAGGCATATCTGCACCTGCAAAATGCCATCACATAATGAAGCGTGCCAATGGTTGAAGAGGGCTGACCCACTACCTCATGTGCCACGATTGGGTGGAAGCAAAATGTGGATGACACTTTAACAGACTATTTGTGTGTATGTATTTTCTACTGATTTCCTTTTTTTTTTTTTTTTTTTTAAACATGAAAATGGAGCATGGAGCAACAGCTATTGGGGTCTCTAGGCCAGACATAAAAATGCCAGAAGGCCCGCACTACAGACATTTCTATGGATTGAACATCAACTCCTTGATTCAGACATTTTCAAGCTTGTAACAAAATGGTTAATTACCAGTACGAGTAGTTTTGCGGGTTTGAAGAGTTTGGATTAACATGCTGTGCATTATTCTACCATCTAGTGGTTGGGTCCGGATTTGTCAGTTTGCTTTTTTTTCCGTGGGCATAGTCGACCACCACTTGGTCACAAGGAAAAAGGGTGCAACTACAGCATTTATAGCAAATGTGCCAATAGACACCATAAGCGCAGCCGCAACATGGGCATCCCCACATACTTTTACCAAACATTATTGTGTGGACATACAAATGACAATAGAAGCTAATTTGAGACAAAGTATTTCAAAACCGGTTCACAAACTCTTCCGCATCGTATACCTACCATCACAAGGATGAGGAAACCGCTACTTCATCTAATGCACAGCATGTGATTCCAGAAACAAAAGGGGTTACTTACCAGTCAAAGTAGTTCTGCAGCTTGAAGAGTTTTCTGGATTCACGCGAGACCCACCCTCCCCTCGGACATGAGAAAAGCAAACAGGTGGGAAGGAGGTCAAATATAAGGAGGAAAAAGACAAGATAAAAGAAACAAAAAAAACATCCTGGGAAGGGGGAATGCTGGGAGGCAGAAATCATTCCATATACAGGGTGGCACCTATGAAAAAGGGCATCTCCGAGTTAAATATATATTTGGCATGTTTATAGTGAACCCTAATGATGTTAGAAGGTTCGTCCAAAGGTGGTCTATGACTGCTGGTGGTGACCCAGCCTACAACAGTCAGTTGTTATGCGCCCAAGTTAGGCCCGGAAGCAAATAATACCATTCTTGCATGCACACAAATCTGTTTCCAAAAGTTACCTTCTCTTTGGCACATTAACGTTTGACACCCATTTTGAATTTGTGGTGTTTGTATTGGTTTTCGCAAACACACCGATATTGCTGACACGCAACACTTAGTGAGAATTCTATCACACTGCCTTAGCATTTGGTGCACGGCCTCTCATGTGCGTTCTACAAATGGGTTTTATTAATCCATCCATATGGCGACACAGCTATCTGTATAACACAAACAATGGTTGCCTGATTACAATTTCGACTCAAGCAAAGGATGTCATTTTCTATATATAGCCTTTTGTTGACCAACAATCAGAGGAGTAACTTCTGCTGATCTCAAGAGGTACCTGCATGCTGAAGCTTTCGCCTAGCAGCTGACTGACATCTCCACGAGGGGTGTCCAATTTGTGACTAACACAGGGTCCTACACTCTTACCCACCAGACAAATTGGTTTGATCATCTAGAGGGGGGTTTTCTTGGCAGCACACATTCACACCATAGACATGTAAAGTTAGGGCTAGCCTCTTAGGAGTACGCTAGAGTGTTATAATCCTGTAAATGTACGCACATATAACTTGTGTCAACAAGATGGTGGAACTCTTCATTTTATTTTCTGGGTAGACACTTATTATAACATCAAATTGCTTCGGTCTTTAAATCAGTGTATTACATATTCTACACAAAAATCACTCCGGTTCAATATATATTTAAAACATCCCTTTGGGTATTCCTTGCATATTTCTCTGAGCCAAAGAAAGCACGAGTAACTGGGCGAAAGTTTGAAATCTGTTCCACAGTTCCTGAGGGACCAGATTTGTCATGTTCAGTGGTTACCATAACTCTTCGCTCCTGTTCAGGTTTAGGGGGCTGACAGAGGCTCTGTGAGCTAGCCCGTACAAGGGCTAACATATCCTATGTGGATGCATGGAGTCAGTCTGATATCCTATGCTCATGTTACCCACAAGTGTGCAGTTCCTACTGATTGGTGGAAACTGCAACACCATCTACTGGTTATGTGTTGCCACCTCTAGAGAAAATAACAGATCCTACCTCCTACAGGGTGGCTTGCGTTTGGAAAGGTCACACAAAACTGGCTTTTGACGGTGTGGTAGCTTCAGGGTTGTGCATTGTCCCAGATATCCTGAGCAATGTCTCTGGGACCCGTGGCCTCGACCGCGAAAGCCCTGGGAAGAGTGCTGTGCTAGGAGCAGGCTCTGACATTGATGGTATCTCAAGCCACGGTTTCCTAAAAAATGTCACCCATTTCAAGGTAATGTCTGCAGTGTGGAGAGACCCAAGGGGCAAGCCCTGACACTCCTTAAATTGTTCTTAAATCGATTCTCCCTTTTCAACTAAAGAGATGAAAGCCCTCAAATAGCGTATCCATTAAGGATGCTTGAACATGCCCTGAGGCACACCAAGAGGTCATTTAAGTACCACATGCATGTCAACTGCCCAAGCAATCTGTCATATCCAGGCCAGACTGCATATCAAATGTAACTGCATCCCAGCCATTATGAATGGTTTGGATTAAAGACATCGTAGGTTGACTGAGACCATCAGTAAGATCTGACCAACTGTGTGCCATACACATGGGTGTAGTCATCAAGGAGAAAGCTGGCAGAAAACATGCACTTGTGAAAGGTTTCAGTGCATTTGGCTTCACGGTCAGGTGGAGTCATAGGAAAGGCATTATTTTGGACTTTACACCTGAGCCATCAAAATCTCTGGCACTGGATTCTGTGAGAGACATTAAAGGTGATTTGGCCCAAGAACGCAACTGGCAGGGCATCATTAAACGGCAGGAGAGGTTCTGTAGGTGCCTGACCAGACCAAAGGACTTCGATTAGAATGTTGGTTTTAACCTCCATAGAGGCGAGTTGCAGGTCAAGGACCATTGGCGTACTTCTAAATCACAACAGCAAAGATGCACTCTCCTCAGGGGCAGGACAAGGGAGAGAAAAATCCACGGGGGGGGGGGGGGGGGGGGAGTTTAATGTCACTGTGTATTTCTTCAAACCAACTGTCTTCATCACACTGTAGTACAAATGTGTCCAGAGCAGCACCATAATTTTGGCTTTGATCCAAGTCAAACAGTTGATGTAGTGTACGTGCATGGCCACATGGCAAAAGCGGTATGTTTAAATTAGAATAATTGCTAAAAGGTTCAACTCCTTTTGAACTTGGCCAAAACAGCGTCCGAGAAGAGTTTGGCTCAGACCCAACTATAGGATGTAGATATTCCCCAGCATCGATGTGAATAAAGCAGCCCAGAGGTGGCACCAGGCCAAAAGGTGCAGAACTTGAGGCTGGATCGAAAGGGGTAGAGTCAAGGGCAAACTCGCCAGCGGAAGTCAAACTGGAGGCCCCTGCGACCCCTTAAGGCCCAAAGACACACCTGAGTGAGGCAGAAGTGTGTAGCATGACCTTCCAAACGGCCTCAATTTGCCTTGATGCCGATGGACCTGTTAAGTCGGGAGAATCAGAACCTGAATAGACATCCTCAGGATTTCCGGTGTAAGAGCGTAGCATTGCCGAAAACATTGCAACTTCTAAGGAGACTGAGAAAGGCAGAAAAAGTCAGATTCCTGCTTTGATTTCTTTGACATACTCGGACCTGCCACAGAAACTACTTTGGGAGCTGAAATGTGACCGTCCTTTTAATCTCGGCTGGTAACGGCAGAGTCTTGCTGTTTTTTGTAACACAGAACTTCAGTTCACGATCCTGTACGTCATTAGGGTTCTCCTGGGCGCAGTTGCTGCAGGCCATATATCTGTCACAGATATCTGTTAGCAGCAGTCGTGACAAGGTTTAAACTGTCATTTCAGAAGGGGATATTTCCCTTGCACACTGGTAACATTTCAAGAAACTTCTCATTATAGACAAAAGGAGTAGAGCTCCTGAACCACATCTAAAGGAAATGAGTCCATGCATGGGTGTGCTTATATGCAGCTTAGTTTATCATTTCTGAAGCAGAAAGTCGTCCGCAACAGCATCTGCTGCGGTGCACAAGTACTGCTTTTGAGTTTTCCAAATCCAGTCTGACACCTGGGAAATATTCACAAGGTGAGAAATCTGTCAGAAGTACCCGCATGAAAAGAACATTTGTGAGGCTACAACAGCATCCTCAGTGATCAAGCACCATTGTTGTGGAATACAGAAGTGTGTATGATGTGTATGGCAGAGCAGTTCTATATTTCCTGATTTAACTGTTAAGATGCTTTTCTCAACCTTAGTCCTGGGAGATTCTATAAGAATATTTCACATTAGGAATCTGTGTAAGCCTCAACCATTAGAACAAAAAATTACTTACCTCTAGTAATGGTCTGTACAATGGATTTAAGTCCAGTGAATTACCCTCAGCCCTCTCACCAAAATTGTGAGGCTCAGCATCTCTATTTTAATCGCTTGCCTGATATATGCATTCATCCGTGGCGTCTCAGCCTCAATGAAGGAACGGAATACAAAATCAATGACCGATACCACCAGTGCGGTTTTAGCTCGCTTATCCAGACTGCTATCACATCTGGTTCCCTCGCAGTTCATTTCTCAATGCACCTTAGCACCATTTGCACTACTGACAAACTACAGTAGGAAAAACTTATGGATCTTATTTGGCTCCTGGAAAATGAGTCCTCCTAAGGAATCTGCAGGAGCTAAACCCTTCATCAGAAAGAACATTACCAAAGGGAAGCAACTTGTTCTTTGAGAACTTTGGCTGCACAAAGAAAAACGTTAAATACCTTGTTATTTGATTGTCTTGTATAATACAAGATGTATCACTGTACTGCACCTATACACCCAAGGAGTAGTGGCCTCAGGATTTCATTAATAAATGTTGTCTAAATTAGACAAAAAGCTGCCAAAATTACCAATCAATCAATGTCTAATAAAGGATTGGGCACCAAAATATATATATATTTTTAATGGTGCTGAATCTATAAAGAAATCAGACCAAAAATAGAAACAATCATTTGCAATGCAATAGGTCTTGCATTTACGAGAGTTTTGTAAATGCAACACTTATTTCATTACAAATGCTAGTTTGTAAAAACACACATACAACACTTTAACGTCAGCAACACCCCTTTCTTTAGACGAGCTGTGTCTCAAGAAAGGGGCGTGCCTGCCAATAAAGTGAAAGTGCGGTATGAGTATTTTTTACAAAAAACGCATTTGTTTGCCAAGTTGACAAACAAATGCTTTTTTTTGTAAAAGCGTCCCATAAACAGTGATTTCACTTTAATGGCAGCCATGCCCCTTTCTTTAGACAAGGCTCATCTAAGGAAAGGGGTGTGGTCGACATTAAAGTGTAAGTGCGGCATAGGGCAATTAAAAAAAAATATTAAATAGTAAAAAAAACAAAAACAAAAGGCCGCGTTTGGCGCAGCGACTAAAGCAAAGGCACGGCCGCCACTATCAGCGTGGCGTGTCATGCTATGCAAAAAAATAAATAAACCGTTGCGAGAGAGCTTCCTGCCTGCTGCAGACAGGAGAAAACTATTAAATAGAAATAGTGCTTGGAGGCTGTAATTAAAGTCTACCAAGCAACAACAACACGTAAAAGGGGGGTGTCCTCATGGGAGGTTACTAATGAAGACAAGGAAGGACTAAGGAGGGACTAACAAGCCTATTAACAAATCAAAAGCCAGCTTTTAGGAAGGACAGTGGCACAAGCAATGAAAATTATAGGCAGAGAGTGGGTGGGGCTTCAAATCCATACTCCATACAGCATGCCCAGGCTCGACCTAAAAATATTTGGGAATCTATTGCCGGCCCTGTGTTGACAGACTGTAGCTGCACAGAGCAGGAAATTGAGCTGGCGGTCAACCACCGAAACTTTGCCCTTTAGGATAGCAGAAGGATTAAAAGCACAGTGTCGTTTTTTTCTCTCTGGAAGGCTGCACTGGCCATCTACACTTGTTCATTTTAAGTTTGAAGAACAATGTAATATGAAAGTGTAGGGGCAACTGCCATTACGGCGCATGTTTCCATTTTTAATTGACTGTCAAACAAAATGAGACAGATTTCATAAAAGACTGAATTTTTCAGCATTGGCGAATATCAAAGAAGATCCATAAATGAAGCATAAATCTTCAAAATGATGCAACATGTTCTTAGGTGTGGTTCTAGATAGGAAGTAAAAAGGCAACCAGTATGTACCAGATGGCTAAAGAAGAGGTCTGTGAAAGTCACTTGTTGTAACCCCAGTTCTGTTATTAATTTAAGGCCTTAAGTAACAAGGTTCACGCTGCATTATGCAGTTTCAGAAAGCCATGGAGGGGGTATTAAGAATACAAGCCATGTAAACACGCTCCTGCATAGTATGGCTAAGAGTGATCAACAGACTACTCAAAGGCTTGCAACTAAAATATAAAGTGTGTGTCAAATATATATTTTCTTGCAAAGTTCATGGATGGAAAAGCCTTAGTATTAGTTCAAAAGCATATGATCCGTCTTCTGTATTTGACCAGAGAAGCAAGGTGAAGGGTTTACTGTCTAGTGAAGAATGGACTGGCCATAGGCTGAGGCAAAGATGTGTTTTCAGATTTTATTATGACCTAGGAAGTTCTCACTGAAACTTTCGCAGCTGGTAATGCGCTCCGATAGTTGAGTTAAAAGTGCAACCTTTAACCACCAAAGCTTTTGAACTTCTATTAACAACATATTGAAGATTTATTGAGGTGGATATCCAAATGCCTGTAAGGCTCTTAAAGATGATGGATGTACATTTATTAAGGACGTTAAAAAACTGAACCGGCAAGCAGAAGTAAAGTAAAACACATTACACGTACGAAATTGAGCTCAGCTGCTGTCTTTAAATGGATAATAGGGACTGAAGGGAGACCAAGCTGACCTTCCTATGGGGCTGTTCATAAGTTTTCAATAGAGCTATTCGTTTCTTCGCCTTTGAGGAAGGACGTTCGAGCCAATAGGCTTTCTATACTTTGTAATCTGCGTTAGTAAACAATTACCCTCCCACAAATCAATATTAAAATTTTAGCACCACAGAACTTAAATTTGCAAGCAGTGTATAGAAGCAACTGTTCACATGGCAGATTTGCTGTGACTAAGATGATTGCAGCTTAAGCAGATAAATATGTCACACGAAATTGCCTTAACATCTATACAAGAATAGCTAAGGAAATAATCAACCTATCTTTGAAATGACAAAGACTGACTAAAATCGACAGCTATTTAGAGAAACCCCTTTATGGACAAGAATTATGAAAGACAGTCCCTCGAACACAATCTTGGATCAAGTCAGCGCAAGCAGTTGCATATTGCAATTTATTAAAGGTAACAGCTAAGCAAGGTCACTGTTGGTCGAACAGTAAGAGGAAACGGAAGTGCACGGCGAGCAAAACAAAAATTGATGGGCTGGTTTTGACATATTCCAGTAAAAAACAGCCAGTAAAGTCTAACTGTAGAGACTGAGGCTGAGGCTGAGGCTTTTTCCGACCAAAAGTTTTGAAGAGGTCCATAAACCGAGAAGGTCTATGTATAGATTAAATTATGCAGCGGCTTTCCATTAGAATTAAATATTACATGCTGCAAACCTCAAACTGAGTAGGGCATGCAACTGGCAGGCACATAACCCCCTCTAATCAGATTTCCCAGGGTCTTAAACTGCATGTGTACAACTGGATAATAGATAAGAGGGTCTTCAGAAGTACTGTGTACAGATTACTGCAGAAATGAAATCAAAATTGTGTCCCCTCATCATTCCAAGTCTAATCTTTAACAAATGTATTGCTAATTAGAACGACAGAAGGCTAAATTGTGCATATATATTTTATTAAAGAAGTCTCATGTTGCACTGAACACTCACTCCTCAAAGAGGTGAGACAACTAACTACAGGAAATGGGTAAAACGTCCCTTCAGCAGCGGCAGTCGTGGCTACATCATATGTTAAGTATGCACTGCAAGCTTACCGCTGTTCATCAATAACTGAGCTGGAACCATCATAGATACACTGGTTCTCCATTTTGAGAAGAAATTACATAAATAGTATATTGAGTGGCTATCTATTGAATGATGACACTTGAGAAATAACATGAAAAAGATGATCTGGCTCTTGGGGCACTAGCGTCACTGTGCGACTGGATGGCGAGGAGACCAAACTGGCACATTGCTTCCAGTAAAACTACAGAGTCCAAGTCAGCTTGTAGGTTGAAATCTTCTGCAGTATCAAATTCAGTGATAAAACCAATCGCTCGGAATGAGCAACTATTCAACTTATCCACAGTGCATATAACATCACTCCAGGCAGGCTGTACTGTGCTCCCACCCCCAATCCTCAGACAAATCTATGGTGCTCCTCAATAGCCCAGCCTCACACACAAACTAAAAGTAACAACGTCCTCAACTGATTAACATCATTCTTGCAGAGCCAGATTTGCGTCATTTTTGGCATCTTTCCCTCCCTAACTGGTTCATTCCTTTCTGCATACTGTAGACATTGTCCTCTCCCATTAACGTTGGATTGTACACGTGGGACAAGTTGGTTAATCATACTGGATAGGATTTCAAAGTTATGGCAACGAAAACCAAATATGAAACTCCAAGGTGAAGTAGTGTGGCTCACTGGTTAGAGGCGGCAGACCCGAGAGCAGAGGACGGCCCGGGACCAGGGTTCGATTCCCGGCGCGGCAGGTTTCTGGACCAGGGTCAGCGGACTCGATAATTCTCTCGCCTCGGTGCCCACTCTGATCAGCGATCACACTCGGCAACTCTGGGCATTAGCTTGCCTCATCTTCACTAACGGCCCCACCAGACCGCCGGGGATGCCTGGTCTCACCCTGGAGATACCCATTAAGGGACCATCTCTCAGGGAAGCCAGGAAGGGTTTCGCAGCGGTCGAAGCGCCTTGGGACCCTACGGGTAAGTAGTGCGCTATATAAATGCCTATACATACATACATACATACAAGAAGGTTTAAGGGAATGACAACAAAATGAGACCAACCCTTTAAGGATGTGTAGCAAAGAAAGTCTGTTGGGTTAATTCCAAGACTGGTTCCTTTCTTCCGCTACCCAAACCACTTTGGAAAGAATGGAAACCCTAGGTTCACATATGACTAATCTAACTTGCTTCGCTCAAGCCATCAAAAGAGTTCTATTCACAACAGATATTCAGAAAGATTCTGGTAGTAGTGTTCACTGATAGGAAATAACCGCACATCAAAGATTAAATGGATGTAAGACGACCATATATTGAGGGCACAATGCAGTCAGAATTGCTGTGAGTGTAGCAGGGGTGCTCTAGCAACCAATCTCACTCACTACCAAGGAGTGGAGATAGCAGATTGAAACGAGCTGCTATTTAAAGTATCCAAGAAAGGTCAGCAAAACACTCCCAAATTATAATTACATGAAATCTTAGCAGTAAGACGAGTATATGATTGAACCATCATTCTGTAAGTACACTAGATAATCATTGACAAAGAAATTCAAATATTCATTTGGACAAGATGACCCAATCACGATGTTTGGATGTATGATTTTTCTTTTATTCCTTGTTAACTTTCAGACGTAAATTGCAGCCAACATGTGTTTCGTCCGTACAAAATTGGTACCAGGACTTTCTCAAGGCAGAATACGATCCAACAAAAGCATTAAAAGGTCACTGAGCCATACAATTAATCTTGTCCGAATTAATATTTGGATTGCTTTAGGTCATTGATTATCTAGTGTACTTATAGAACGACTAGAATGACTGTATAATCATATACTCTTCTTACTGCTAAGATTTCATATAATTATAATTTGGGAGTGCATCGCTGAGCTTCTTTCTTGGTCACAACAGATATTAACAGCAGGGAGCCCTCCCCATGTTGGCCTCTTCCCCATCACCAAAGTCGCAATAGTTCTTGTGAGCGCTGCTTCTGGGACATAAGAACAGGAGCACTATCTACAGCAGGCTACTGGCCAAAACAATCAGCAAAATAGAATGGTCCTAGAAACCTTCCACAAAATTCATCACAATAACTGCACTAACCAGATCATAAGCTGAAGTCCCTCCAGTAGGAATAGCTTAGAAAGTGTACTCACTATAAAACACTAGGGATTGTTCACAAGGTTATGCATGTTAGGGCCCACACTCACTTTATCCAAGGGTTTCCTGAAAAAATCAGCCAACCAGATACTCAGGTTTTCCTATTCAAATTTCTTTTGCAGTCCTATCATTTATATTATTTGGAAGGAGATAATTTCAGTCAAGTGATAAAGTTAAAATTCTGTCAATTGAAAAGTGCGTGATTAACGGGTTATTTATAATCTGGGGGGAAAAACTGTAGTAACTTTTTGTCTTACCCGTTGCCTAAAGTGCTGGAGCCACTTGGAGAAGGACTCAGTGAGGAGCAGCGAACAGAAGGGCTTTTCTTAGTCGAGAGATCAAGCACTCCGTCTACAGGATTAGATGCAAAGGAGGAAAAAATTTAGTTAATGTCAATTAGGATAAACTAGGTGTAATGGTTTTCAAGCGTTGACCAGAAATACTGAGCATATTTCTACTACTACAAAGCCTAAATATATTCCAAGAAAGCACAGATAAAATCACATTAAATAAAAAAGAAAAGTTACTTGCCTGAAACGAAAAAACTTGAATAAAAATGTACTTGAAACTGTGCGCGAGCACTGAACACCAAACAGTCCTTTTAATTTTTTCCTCTCTCTCCTCTGCGACTAGGAAGTCTGCATCCTCTCTACATTGTGGTAGTGAAAAGAGTGTTTTTCTACAGGAGAAACTGAAAGGATCCTTTGCTGCATAGAAGCAAACTTACACACAGTAGGAGTAGGAATAATACACAGCTGCCTCAGTCTTCCCGAGTCAGGAAAATTAGTGTTGGTTTTAACTTTCTGCATACAAGCCCTTTCACACTTCGGCTGCAGAATACGGTGGCGGCAGGAAGTGGAGTGGCACAAAAGGCTGCTAACATATTGTCAATTTAAAACTAGACAATGCACCGGGACGCCATAACAGATAGGTCAATGTCCTTCGTGATGGACAGTACTGAAGTGTGCAGACAGCGTAACTTAAGGAATCCTCAAACTGTGCCTGCCGGGGTCATCACATACTTCTGGATTTCAGAACAAAATTTTAGATTTGAACGAAATGTGACCAGATCCTGATAGACTAACTACTAAAAAAGATTTATGTTGCCCTATTCGGATTTATGACAAAACACTGCAAATCCAGTGGCAAACATATGCTCCTGCTCAGGCATTTGGAGAGACTGCATGGGGAATCTTGAGGAAATAACCTGAATGAAGACAATCTCTTCAGTGACCGACAAGGACAAATACTTCTAGGAGTAAATAACTAATAGAACATTGGGGTTCTATGCATTTAGGCTTTAACGTTGCTGCACAGGCAACCAAAATATGCTATGCAACACAAGCACTATAACTGGGGAACATACAAAATGAAAATATATAACAACTTTGTATATCTGAGAAGAAAGTGATTCTGTTTCAGAAGGTACTGTTGGGTTGTTTTAACCTACTTCACCAGGCTATGGAAAGTGATGAATGGCTTACTTTTAAAACTAGAACATGTGCCACAATTAATTAGGTTTAGTGCCCACGGGAACATCTTCTGAACATCTGGTGGCAATACGTAATCATTCAATATAATTCTTAAGCTCATCAAGGAGCTAACCTCTAAATATATTACAGCAATTTTAACTCAATTCATGAGTTTCTACCACCAAACAATTTATTGTACTAGATTTTTGTTAGAAAGTCCTTCTTTTGCCCTGTTCACCCCCATTTTCTACTGAATGATACTGGGGGTAATGGATTATGACTGTACCATAGGCTCCGCTGCCCAGAGCTATGTTTAAAAAGGTACATGTAATAGGGTACAATTACAACTGGCAATGACAGGGCATGGATGTTTAGAAGCCCAGGAGGTTTTCTATACATGCATGTGTGCACTGTTGTGTGCTTGCTGTCCTTCTAAAGGCAGGCCTGTCTTGCAGTCTGTTTTTAAAAGTAAATTCTCACAATTGGCATGGACAGGCCCAAAAGTCCCTAGTATATAATAAGACATAGAAGTTTAGAAGCCCAGCAGATTTCCTGCACTTGCATGTGTGCAAGGTGAGCGCCTGCTGTCATTTGAAAGGCAGCCTTGCTTTGAAGATCTTTAAAAGTAAATGTTATGCAAATCTGACTTTGGTGGTATAAAACTTTAAAAAAGATAATCTACCCTATTTGTACATATTAGGCGCCCCCAAGGTCTTCCCTAGATTTCCCAGGGGTGGGTGGTCATGTAACTATAGGCCCTGGTGGGGGAAAGTGCCAAATTTATTTTTCTCAATTGTAGGAACTTCGCTCCTTGGGCTAACATTGCAAAATGTTATTTAATTATAACTATTGCTAGGAAAGGAGTAAATGTAATTCAAAGACATAAAAAGATTACCATTGATAAGTCGAACAACTTGCCACTGTTGAATGTAACATAACTGGTACAGAAAAGAAGTTCTAGAACTTTCTTTTCTTGGGCTAAAATCCATGTTTCAAGTAGTCGCTGCTGATTGGTCAGCCTTTACAGGCTTAGACAGGCTGCCCTGATGAGGTGGCACGTGGCAGCAAAAGCAGGGGTCATCTGATGGCGAGAGCTCTGAAACTGCAGAGGATAGGTCAAAGAGGTGTCTGGGTAGATCAAACTGAGCTCAAAGAGAGAGCAGAGCACGAAGAAATGCCAGACGTACCTACCCCTACATCTAGGGCCCCCAACCAGAAGGGAGGCTTAGGACAGGAATTTGCAGATGTCAGGGGAAGGAGAGCTAATGGAAATGAGCCACACTGTGAATTGGTTTAGCCAGCTCTTACAATTCTGGAGAGGAATCATCCATGTTGGATTTTGGAAGTGCAGTGCTTTTTCGGAGCAGAAGATGCCACACTATGATAGGTGCTTTTAGGTGGCACCCAGCATCTCATTGGACAGAAGTGCCCCCTGCTTGTCGTTCCAGAATACTGAATAAATATGTGAGAGCTGCATAGTATCTCAGATCTGTTCCTGAAACTACAAGGAGAAGGACTGCCTTGCTGGAATCTTGAATTGCACCAAAAGGCCTGCACTCTGACTGCCCCTGCTGCACAATCTGGTACCACAGTCCTGAGGACTGTACCTTGCTTCAAGAAGGATTAGGGAGTGGACCCCCAGGAATCTAAAGGTTAACAGAGCCCACTTGCATCATCACAACCAAGAGTACCCATCCTGGAGTGCGTCCAATGAACTTTTGAGTATTTGGTCAGGTGCATTGTGAGAATTATAATCCAAACATCCCAGAGACCATCTAGGAGATTCCAGACCCTTGGATTGGTGTTTTGGATACCTGGAACCTACAAGGATACCTTCAAGAAGCACCTCCTGAAATTTGGAGAACTTTTGTGAAAAAGCTCCATGAGGTGACCGACCCAATGTAGTGAGTCAAGCCAACAACCTTCAGCCGCGCCCCGGATTTCAGATTCTTCACGCTGAACGCTCTGGAGCTCCAGACTTCCAGGATGACAGGGGCCTCGTAGAAAGTGAAGTCAGCAAGCCCTCACTGAATCTGACCTGCTGTGGAGGGTCTATCAACGTTGCAAGAAAAAGCTCCAGAAAAGTTTCCAAGTGTAAAGGTGCATTTTGACCGGGGACTCTCGCTTCATGTATCCTGACCATGGCTCCATTGCGGTCAGCTGCAAACTGACTCTATCCCAATCAAGCGCAAACAGATGTCCTCAAGTGGCACTATATGTTTTTAAACAATATAAAGTGGTTAATCTTTAAAAATTCATATCTCCCATTCCCTACATTGGTTTTTTGTCATTTTGGTGTCACTTTAAAGCAAAAAATATCTCCTATTTTCATAAATGGGTGTGGGATTTTTAATATGAGTTGTGCCTTTCTTATTTGATGTATTGGTGCTTTTTAATGCTTTAGTTAGGTCTGACAGCTCGTCAGCTACCAAGGGTTGAGCATGGGACTAATTTACGGAGAACTTTACTGGACCATATACTGGGTTGGGGGCCCTATTGCTAGTTGTGAGTGTATACTTAACCCTACCAATAACCCACTTTTCAACAATTTTAATTAAGAGAAATTTTAAAATGAGACTGATTGACAGAATGCAGAGAATAAACAAGTTCTTGTCCGTATTCAAATTACTACATGTTACTCAAAACAACTAGTCCTATTCTTTCATCAAGATATTTGAGATTCGTGTTTCAGACCTACAAAATACAATGCATTCCACATATTGTCTAGACGTCTTTTTTACACTCCGCCTAATGGGTACAGTTAAAGTATAAAACTAAAGCATAGGCAACATTGAGAACACTTCAGAGTTGTGGTGACAGTTCAGTCTGAGCAACCTACAGAGATATTCTTGGATTTGATTCAAATATATATTAAATACTCTGATATCAACCAAGAGTACCCATCGTTAAACTGGAATGAAAAAGAGCAGAAACTACATATTGAACCCTTTCAATGCTCTAGTATTGGCACGCCTTTGTCTTAGCGTTTTCTTTTTTCTAAAAAATAGATTAGGCTGTATTTTCAAGTGGACAGAAAAAAAACTGGAATGCTTACCAAAGATATGTTGCTTTGAGCGTCTCTAGTCCGACAACACCAAATATGTGTGGATTTTCATAGAGAATTTAGTGTGCACAATCAATTATGTTCCGCGGGGACTTTAATTTGGTGCCAAGACAAATATAGATCAGGCTGGAAAAAAGGCTAAGCAGGTTTATGCAACAACACCTTGATCCCGTGCAGCCAGACCATGCCCACCTTCTGAACTTTTCATTGGAGCTTGCTATGCAGGGTCTTGCTTACAGGTCAGTGAACACCAATCACTCTGCCATATCAACTAGACATATACTAATTGATAGTACGCAGGTTTGTGAACGCCAGATGGCAATGAAGCTACTAAGAGGTATTCAACTTTCCTTATCCCCACAGACAAGATACTCCACCTTTTGGGATGTTCTTGAAGTTTTTCATACCTTTGCCACTGAATAAATTAACACATTGCAGCAGTGTTTCTGATGTAAGGGTCTCAGATATGATGGGCAGGATGTTCATTCCAAACGGGGTACTAACTCTTACTCAAGGGTCGTATCATATCTGGTCTTCAGAGACTCCTGAATTGTGTGCATATCAGACAATGACAAGGAAGTTGGACATCCTTGAGTAAGCCAGCTTCTTATTTTTATAAGGAAGCTTTTCAAGGCTGTCTTTTTCCCTACTATTGCTAAGTGGGTCTGATGGATTATGAGGAGGGATGGTTTTGATGTTTGTGCGAAGCCCATTCAACAAGGGGATGTGGGTGATGGCATGGCATCTATGACCTTTTCACTAGTAGCCAGTCTAGTGAACATTAGGACTGCAGTGGACTGGTCTTCCAATTCCATGTTCAAGAGGTTCAATTTCCAACCTGTGGAAGATCTAGCCTCTGGTGGTAAGCAAACTCTGAACTTGAATAGCCCTTTCCTCTAATCCGATATAAAATGAAAAATTACCTAGGTAGCGTAAACAAAAATGTCAAATCTATTAAGGATGTGGAGGCGATGCTTACCCCACTTATGAGTTGTGACATAACAAGTGACCCTCTATGGCTTCATTATATTTGAAGGAATATTCTAAGGAGTAGATACTTGAGGGTTTGCAGATTGTCTCGGATTTGATTTAAGTAAAGTCTTAAAAATGATTGTTGTTCCTAGTGTGATGTACAATCAATGTACATAGATTGAAACAGATTATATATATATATATTATTTTTTTTTAAGTAAAAGACAAGAAACAGGAAGTTTTGAGTCCATGGCGGTGTGTGCAGAAGGAGGGGGTTACAGAAAGCTGGAGAGCCCCTTCAAGGTTAGGTTGACACAGACTGGGTTAAATAAACTTTCCAGTGTTATTGGGGCAAGTTTATCTTTTAATTTAGAACATGTTGCTGGGGAGGAATGAAGAAGTATTGCATAATCCTATTCTCCCTGTCTTTAATAGGAGTGAGCCTTTCCTTTCGCTAGCTATGACATTTTTCATTACACTGAGTAGGTTTGTCACGTTTAGCAATTTTCCCCCAAAACATAGCAATTCCCTTCTGAGTTCCTCATAGAGAAGATATCCCTTCTAAGGCTGGAGGCAAACGTGGCCCCTGGGTTGCAGTGTGTGAAGGTACCATTCATGTGGGTTTTGAAAGGGTCTCAGAAGGTATCGACCTATTGGACACAAGGGAATGTTTTGAAAGGGAAGATTCCATAAGAGATGTCTGCAGCATGTAGGCTTTGGGTTAGCCAGTATCCCACTGTTGTGAATTATCTTTTGCGTGGTATTCCCCCCGATTTTTGTGTCCTGTTGTTGAACCCTTTTTTGCTGGTCACAGAGCATTGTGCACTTAGTCCCTGCCAAGCAGAAGTAAAGGGCTTGTGCCCTTATTTAAACATGGTACAATTGTCATTCATCTAATTGACACATTGAGTTTACTTATAAGTCTAGTCAGGCCTCGAAAATTCATAACAATGTTATTAGACCAGCAACTCGAGTAACTTTAATAATCTACTCAACCTAACTGTAATGTACTTGACCTGTACACTGGTCTCAAATTGTGTGATCACTGGCAAATATGTGAGTTCAGCATTTCTGATCAAATAGAGTAAACGTTTGCTCCATGTGTAATAAGAAAGGGTACACATGATTCCCGACTTGCTTTGTAGTTCACATATAGTATTGCCATCAGGTCTGGGGCAGGAGTGTTTATTAGTTGATGTTTAAAAACTCACTTTTAATAAATAAATTACTAAAGCATGATGTGGTAGTGCACGGTAATTTACAGAGTAGATTTCCAAGAAATGGCCAAAAACTTTCCCACCACCTTGTAACTTAACTGGTAAAACTATAAAGTGTAATTTGTGAAAATTGGGTTTCAGAAAATATGTCTCATTTGTACATCATCAAGTAAAGTATTCGGATTTGTTTTTCATCCTTAAAAAAAAAAATCGTCACACTGAGGTATCAAAAATGGGCTTTCAAAACAACTGTAAAATATTTTGAAATGTTTGTACAGTTCACTTATTAGCTATTTAAATGTGTGTCAGGAAAAACATGATACCCTACACAGGCTTTCATTTCACACATCTTACAGCAGGTCAGATAATTCACTTTACAAAATCCTGGAACTCAGCAGTCAGAGAAGGAAAGGTAATTGTAAAATTACTTCTGACCCCGTCCCTGAGCAGAGAGTATGTGATGAGATTAAAACAAGATTTAAAGGCATCTTTATTGCTCCCTTACTTTGACTGAACAGAACACCTGTTCTTGGTCAACTTGCCAGGACCAGCAAGTGGGCTGAGTCTTGATAGTAAAAGTTACTACCTGTACCTAGCGCCAGTACATTTAATACTAATAGTAATCTGCAGCATTTTTTGTGCCACCACTACAGTGCCCCTATAAAGCAGGTCTCAAAGCCTGCCACTTCAGACTGGCTGTGCAGTTTTTGAGCTGCAAATTCGATGTGTCAATATTAATCTTTTGACAGTCCTAAAACTTCCTTTTTAATATCTAGAAGTCACCCCTAAGATAAGCCTTATTGCCCAATAAGAACAGGTGAATGGTCTTTAAAAGTAGGACACACAGAAATTAATGTTTCATATATCCTGGTAGTGATAAACCTCCAACATTGTTTTTTACTCTGGCAAGAGTGACATCCCACAGAAAATCAATGGGTTAAATTATAACCACTTAGAATGCCTAATTTCAGTTTGGGAGCGACAGGGAAAATAATTCAAGGTTTCGTTTTAAAAGAAACTTAAATCCGATTTACCATTAAAGTCAGATTTTATATGAACTATTATGGAAAAGACACAAAGTTGTCTTGTTTCTGCCTAAAACCAAAAGGCCACTCTGCCACTGTACAGTGCCTCACTGACTGTAGATGGCTCCCCTATACCGAGATGTGGCTTGCTCCCACAGTGGACATAGGTCTCTAGGTGTGTGGGAGGTGTGTTGGGGGTGGGGGGCTTTCCTTCCATTGATAGAACAGCCTGGGGATGTACCTATCCCCTTATTGAGCTTTAAAGAAAATCTAACCTACAATTGGCAGATGTTGCTCACACTTGAGCTTGCCTCCCCTTTGTCTTCTTAGTCAGGCTGCCTTCAAATCCAGTGGGCAGCTGCCCAGAACTAGTTTGGAGGGTGGACAAAGGGTTACCTACCACCCATAGGCTGGCAATGGGCATTCAAGTGAACACTCCTTAACCTGGGAAGAATCACTAACCTGCTGCCTGAAGAACCTAAAGGAAGAATGGACCTGCTTGCCTTGAACCCCTTGAACCCAGGCCTCCAGAAGTGACTCCAAGGGTAAGCTGGCTAACCTGTGAGCTACAGGGACGCAAGCTTCAAGAGGCATTTTCTCGCTTTCCAGCAGACCAGTCCAAACTAGGATTGACCTAGTCCCCCTCTGCTGGGCTCCCTAATCTCCAAGTACTGAATAGAAGGCCTCGGGCCCTTACTTGTGGTTAGAGTGTACTCCTTCCTGCCTAACTAAAAGCATCACCAGACTCTACGGAGAGTATCAACTGAGTACCTTTCTCAATGGCTTCACTGGGATAGACCCAGAGTAGCACAAGATTGACAGCTTCACAGGACTTTATGTCAAGCAGCACCCAAGTAAGCCTATCAATCTTAATCAACTGCTTCACTGTGCCCGATGACATGACTTTGGGACCTCCCACAGCAGTTCACCGTCAAACTATCCATTAGTTCCAGTCTGCTGCCTGGCCCTGCTGGAGACTTTCTACCTTCATAAAAAGTTCTAAGTGACAAGGTAACTTTGTGACCAAAACTAACCTAGTTGCTGTATCAGACTGGCAGCCCACTGCAACCGGCCTGGACTTCTGACTTTGACCCGGTGTTGTAAGTGGGCGTTTTTTTGGTGCTATTTTCAACTCAAACTTTAAAAACTTATATCTCTGATTCTACACGTTCGAGTTTTGTAGTTTTGTTGTCAGTTATTTTTTTTGACACATTCTGTTTTTCTACATTGGTTTAGGATTTTTCTTGTGTTGTGTTTTCACTGTTACTGTTCGAGTATTGTATACATTCTTTACACATTGCCTTCAAGTTGAGGCTGGCTGCTATGTGCCCTAGCTACTAGGAGGTCGAGTACATGTTTATTTACTGATTTTTGTGATTCACCCTAACAAGGATTGTGAGTGGTATTTGGGGTGGGTCCTCACCCCATTAAGTGAATACTAAAATTTCTTAGAGTAACCAATGCCAAACATTCCTAGAAAGTAAAGATTCAGGCGCAGTCAGGGTGAGATAGCTGCGCATCTAACAAGTCATGTTATCCAATTACTCGAAAATCCCTATGAACGTCAATAAAGGAGTGAAAAAATATGTTTTTTAAACAAATAACCCACTTTTCTGATAAAAACTACTATATTACCAGGCAAAAAAATTCTATGTTACCAGGCATCTATGAGTTTGTGGGCTACATCTCAGGGCAGGAAAAGGCTAAACTGAACTTGTGAAGATGAATCTCACATTCATAGCACAATTACTTCACACTGCCACAGTTCTGACCTCTTCTTGTCCATTAGGAAAGGCCCATCCACAGGAGAGGTACTGTTTTTTAGCAACAGAAGTGTGGATACAATGGGTTCTGGGACTTCTGCTCCACATGAAGTCGGGAACTTTTTCACGGAAATGTGATGAAATAGTGTTTTTTTTTTTAAAGCAAAGTTAGAGATTTCAGGAGATTCTTGGGGGGAAAGCTAGCTGCATCCACACAAACCACGCAACAGAGATCCAGCTGTGTGATTTTCACAGTGTCTAGGTTTGGCTGGTTTTCCAGGTGCCGACCATCCACAGACCCCAAAATCGTTGCTAGCCTTAATCTATAAATGAACTTTAATTCTAAAGTTCATTGCTGCACATTTCACAGTGGCGTTCTTGTGCCTTTCCCGTCCAGATCAATATACCACCACTATTGAGGAGTATGACTGTAATGTGTAGACTTGCGTGGATTGCTATATCCAGGAGTACACCACAAGGGACACGTCATGGACGATGTCTTTTGTTTTTAAATTATTTATGATTTCTGTGATATATTGTTAGAATCAGTATAAAGTGTTTAATACACAGCTCAGTATCTCTCAAGAGACAGATGATGACTAGCAACATATCAGATTAAGAATAAATAAGACTTAGCACATTTGAAATGTGTATATATATACACACACATCTCTCTCTCTCTCCACAATCCTGTTATACCCAAGTTCCCCCAACAAACAGGTATGGACCACCGCGTGTTTGTTTAGCTCCAAGTGCAATTTATTGCATAGATGTCAGATTCTTCAACAGCAAGTGCCTAGAATTACGCGTTTCAACAGTGAAACACTGCCTTGATCACATGACGTGCCAAGGGCCAATCATCAATAGATAGTGACAATAGTGAAAAAAAATGGTGTAACAAGCCCGCCGTTTCTAAAAGCATTAAGCTAAAAGAAATACTTCAACAACTCAAATTTATTCATAACGACAATCAAATTGAATGTTGTAACAGGCAGTATTAAGTGCAAACTGCAGTGAAAAATAAATAACGTGCTAGTGCTTTAGTAATAAAATCATATCCTCATTAATCAGCAGATATTAAAAACCATAACTTAATAACCTCGGAGAAAAAACCATTAGATGGTTTCCATGTATATTTGATCTATAAAGTATCTTCAAGTGCATTATCACTATCCTTTTCAGGCAATATCAGTACAAAACACGAGCATATCGATACATCGTTTAAATGTGGTTTCCCGGGGTACAGCCGAATGCCAGACTTCGATTGCTAGTGCAAAAAACTCTTATTATGACCTCGTAAATAGCAATCAATATTTTCAACGTCACAGAAAGGGAGAAAATAGCTTAGCTAGATATCTAAAAACATGTATAGAAATCGCTCTAAAATCGCCCATAAAAAGACCCCGGTCTCAGCCCTGTAAAAGACAAGTAAAACCAAAAGGTGAAAGCTGGGA